>NW_027532232.1:2240731-2421405 GCF_008692635.1 Crocuta crocuta
AAAAATGCTTTGGGAAAAAAAAAAAAAAAAAAAAAAAAAAGCAGAAAAGCAAGGATGGAGAGTTTTCCTTATTGCTGCTATTTCTTTCGTCAGAAGAGGTATATAGGTATATTCTCCAGAAGAACAGTTGCAAAAGTGCACCATCAGTGGTGTCCTTGCTTGGCTGGTTCATGTGCTGTGACTTTGAACTCTGGGTCTGACTTGACAGCTCCTCTTCTTTCTGTTCTTTGAGCCTGGTTTTTCCAAGTGCCCAGGCATTCAGAAATTCCATGAGCCACCCAAAATCTTCTCTTAACATTTCCTTCCAACATGTACCCTGCATAGACATCTTTTTTTTTTTTTTCCTTGCAAATCAGATCCCAAATGCAAAGTCTGTCAATTCTTTGAGAGCGGGCGTGCTGTCTGCTACCTTTGAAATCTTTAGCACAAAAATGACTAACTGTGCAAGTGTTATTAAAAACATATATTTGACTCTTTTCGTGGTGCTCAGAGGGTAGGATGCTTCAGGATAAAGCTGAACATATCTCTTTCCCAGCTATGGGTGCCAGAAACTCACTGAAGTGGACAATGAATGTAAACGTTGTACTTTTTATGAGAACGGTATGGCCACAGAAGTTGACTCTGATGCTCTGGGTGAAGGATAGAAGGATTATGTTGTCTGGATCAGTGGTGGCAATGACAAACAAGGCATCCGCATGAAGCAGGGTGTTTCGACCCATGGCCATGTCCTCCTAGTGCTAAGTGGCATTCCTGCTATAAACCAAAGTAGACTGGAAAAAGCAAGCACAAATCTGTTCTGCGTTGCATTGTGGATCCCAACCTCAGCATTCTCAACTTGGTCATTGTGAAAATAAGGGAGAAGAATACTCCCAGACTCCCTGATACTACTGTGCCTTATAACCCTGAAGAAAAAGCAGACTAAGAAAAATAAGAAAGAGGCTGCAGAATATGCTAAACCTTTGGCCAAGAGCATGGAAGAGACCAAAGAAAAATGCCAGGAACAGACTGCCAAAAGACAGAGGCCATCCTCTCTGAGGGCTTCCACTTCTAAGTCTGAATCCAGTTAAAAATGAAATTTTCTGAGAGTAACAAATTAATCTGATCAGACATCAAATTTCAAAAAGTCCATATATCTGATAAATTAATAATGTTAAGCAGTAAAATGACACTTATGATTTGAAAATTATAGATAACTTTCAGGCTTCTTTACTAGAAACTTGACATGCTTTGAACAAAAGAATGTATGAAGTACTCTTGGGTCTAAGAAAACATCTAAAAGCTTCCAGAATTAAATAGCTCCATCTTAGAATGGAAGACCTTTTGATGAACTATTTAGTTTTTGATTAGCCTTGTTCTACATAATTTGAGTATCACTGTGAGGAAGTGCCATATGGTATCAATAAATAAGTCTTCAGTGTGTTCACTTATCCTCTAAAATGTATATAAAAAGGTCAATTATCTCTAATTAAGTCCCTATTTTCTTTGGTAAGGATGTGTGTGTTTTTCTAATCAAGCACACAGTGAGGTTACTGAGTGTCTCTACATGGCTGATTAAGGATATGTCAAAGATAGGACTCAGGAGAAAAGTTGAAATGCTTTGCTCTCTTAAACGACATATACTAGGGTTGTTTTGCACATTATTAATACTCTTTTATCTTTTCCATCTTCTGCCAAAATCTTCTCAAAATCCCATCACCTGGGTTGATAGTATATAAGAATAATCCAGAATAGGGTCATACAGGGTCTATTTCTCAAGGGCTTGACATACAAGGGCTCAGCAGAAATCCACAAGAGTTCATGGCATGAAGTAAGGAATAGCTGGGGAAGGGACACAGATGCAGGCCACTCAGAACTCAATCACACTGATGCTGAAGAGTCACTCAGGACCCAGTAGAGTCCTAACATTATCTGCTACACCCTCTTTCTAAGCACACAGGGAAAAGACTCACTTCACTTAGACACATGCAATAAAAAATAGTTACATTCAAAGCTCATAATAAATTAGCATAAGAAGCAAAATAATGAGCAGGAAAGTGTGCACACAAATGAAGGATACCAGAAAAACATGCTCCCACTACAAATGAAAGTTGTGAATTAACATTTTAAGAAAGAAGCTAAAATAATTTTTTTTTAAAAAAAGGTATAAAAGCACTGCAAAAATCCCATTTAGAGGAGATAAGAAACACAATTGGGCAAGAAGAAAAATTGGGAAGAGAGCTAAGAGAACACAGAGAAAGAACTGGAAATAAAAATTCATGTAAGAAATTTAAATCACTTATGTAAAAAATAGAAATATGTAATAAAGGATAAGCCAGAAAGAACATAAGAGTGGATAAACAAGATAATGCCATAAAAGAAATGAAAAATGGTAAAAAGGAAAAAAAAATTAACAAATGAAGAGAGACATAGAAGAATTAAGGGAAATACATAGAAATAACTTTTTAAAAGAATGAAGGGAGAGAGCATAACCAAGGAACTAAAATAAAACAAACAATAACACTGCAATTCAAGAAATACATTCTGAAAAAAAAGAAGACTTAAAGGTGTATATTTATATGGGCAGTAAAACATTTCTGTTGAAAGAAGAGAGAATAGAATGGAAGGAACAAAAACAGTAGCTAGAAATTTTTGAATATACCGTGTTTGCAGATTTGACTTTGGATATATGCAAAACAGATTACAAAATTTAAGTAAAACAGAGGAGTCTCCCTAGTGTTGCCAGTAGGGAGTGGAGTAGGTGAACGGCAGACAGAGGATCCTATGCTCACTTCATCCCCTGACTACAACTAGATAGCACCCACATCAATGTAAATAACCAGGCAACAGGCAGAGCAGGCCCTTCACAGCTGACTGCAGAGAAGAGACCACATCAAAGAGGGTAGGAGGGACAAATCATGGTCCAGAGCTAAACAGATCCATTGGACTATACATAGGAGGGAGGGACACCACAGACAAGGAGATGGGGGGGAAACAGAGCCTCACACCAAGCACCCCAGACTTGGGGAACCCACACAAGGAAGAAAATCCCCATAGCATTTGGCTTTGAAAACCAGAGGACCTAATTTCACAAGTTCATACACTCAACGGAGCTTAACATCTAGAACTTTAAAAAAACAATGACATCAGGGAAATACAAATCAAAACCACACTGAGATACCACCTCACACCAGTCAGAGTGGCTACAATGAGCAAANGGAGGGTGATAGGAAACTGAGTTCCTGCTATTCAAGATGTAGCACAACATCCCCACTAAGATACATCACAGAGCAGCACTTTGAAAAATGCCTGAAGCATACAGGAAGGAGATTTGTTTACTAATCTCAAGGCATGTACTAAAGGGGTTGGTATTCTTAGGAAACTTCTCCACGAAAACAGGAGCTGATAGGACAATTTCCACACTCTCTATCTCATCCTAGACATACGGACACCTGCAGGCACCAGCTCAGCTCCAATATTCTCTACCTAAACTACTAACAGTGTACCTTGCCCTGTATTCTCTCACAGTCCTGTAACCTCCAATAAGCCATTGGCTCGAGCCTATCCAAAGTGGTGCCACAAGACAGGAAATGTGCAAGCAGTCATAATGGGCCAGCACCATTCCAAAGTGATTCCTGCCCCAGGGAGAGGGGAAGATAACCACACACACTTGTTGCACTGTGTCCCCAGCATGGGCTGGGGACAGACATCTGGTCTGACTGCAGGCTCTGCCCACCAACCAAAGATTCTCAAGAGATACAACAGAGGAAGACCCAGTACTTTAGTGTTACTTCATCTCTGGCAAACACATGGGCTGAGCCTCAACTCAAGCCCAAGGCAGCCCCAGAATGACACATTAACAAGAGACAAATTCTGTCAACAACAGGCAAAGAGAGCCATTGCAGACAACTAGACTGAAGGGAAATGTGGCTCAGTCAAAACAGCAGGGTACCAGGAACACACAAAGGAGACACTCCTGAACCATTAGGTTCTGGTGAACAGAGGGCATGGCACGGCAGGGCAATACAGTACATTCTTCAGAAGGCCACTACTTTCAGGGGCAGGAGATGTATATGACTTTTCTAACACATAGAAACAGACACAGAGAGCTAGACAAAATAAAGAAATGGAGGAATATGAAAGAAATGGAAAAACACAACAAAAATCACAGCGAAAAAGCTAAATGAAACAGAGATAAGTAAAATGCCTGATGAGAATTTAAAGTAATGGTCATAAAGATACTCACTGGACTTGAGAAAAGAGTGGAGGACCTCATTGAGACCTTTAACAAAGAGATAGAAAATATAAAAAAGAACCAATCAGAGATGAAGAACCCAATAACTGAAATTCAAAAGACACCACATGTAATAAAGAGTAGACTAGAGGAAATGGAATGGATCAGTGACCTGGAGTACAGAGCAATGGAAATTAATCAAGCTTAACAGGAGAAAAAAACAAAAATAATAATACATGAAAATAGACTTAGGGAACTTGGCAACACCAGCAGCATAATACATTCACACTATAGGGATCCCAAAAGGAGAAAAAATGTCAGAAATTTTATTTGAAGAAATAATAGGTGAAAATATCCCATTTCTGGGAAAGGAAACAGAAACTCAGATCCAGGACACACAGAGACCTACCAACAAAATCAACCCGAGGAGGTCAACCAAGACAGATAGTAATTAAAATGTCAAAAAGTAATGATAAAGGAGAATTTTAAATACATCAAGAGAAAGAAGATATTTATATACAAGGGAATCCCCATAGGCTATTAGCTATTTTTTTCAGCTGAAACTTTGCAGACCAGGATGGGGTGGCATGATATATTCAAAGAACTGAAAGAAAAAAGAACTGCAACCCCAAATACTCTAACCAGCAAGGCTAACATTCAGAATAGAAGGAGAGAGAAAGTATTTCCCAGACAACCAAAAGCTAAAGGAGTTTATGACCATGAAACCAGCTCTACAAGAACTGTTAAAGGAGAATATTTGAGTTGAAAGGAAAGAACATAAGCAAAAGTAAGAAAAGTAGGAAGTACAAAAGCAGCAAAATTAAGTTATCTATAAAAACTGGTGAAGAGATTCACAAAATAAAAGGGTACAAAGTATGATACCATATAACTAAAATGCGGGAGGAGGAAGAAGGGTAAAGAATGGGTTCAAAATTAAGTGACCATCAATTCAATATAGGCTGCTATATGCATAAGATGTTATATATAAATATAATAGTAACACAGATCAAAACCAAGTCATAGATATGCAAAAATAAAAGAGAAGGAATTCCAAGTGTATATCTAAAGAAAGCCAGCCAAGTGTGAGAGAAAAGAGTTAGAAAAGAAAGGTACAGGAAAGACCTACAAAAACATTCATTAAATGAGTAACAAAGTGGCAACAAGTATATACCTATCAATAATTACTTTGAATATAAAAAATGTTCCAATCAAAAGACATAGGGTGACAGAATGGATAAAAAAGCAAGAGCCAGGGTCCTTGGGTGGCTCAGTTAGTTGAGCATCCAACTCTTGATTCCAGCTCAGGTCACAATCCCAGGGATGTGGGATCAAGCCCTGTGTCAGGCTCCACATTGAGTGGGGAGCCTGCTGAAGATTCTCTCTCTCTCTCTGCCCCTTCCCTCACTCATGCTCTCTCCCTCTTTTTAAAATAACATTGTTTTAAAAAGCAAGTCTCATCTGTATGCTGCCTACAAGAAACTCATTTCAGACCTAAAGTCACCTGCAGATTGAAAGTGAAGGGATGGAAAAGCATTTATGATGCAAATGGAAGTGAAAAGAAAGGTTGGCTGGCTACCAATAGTTACATTAGACAAAATAGACTTTAAAACAAAGACTGTAACAAGAAACAAAGAAAGACAGTATATAATCATAAAGGAAACAAGCCAACAAGAAGATATAACAACTGTAAATATTTATGCATCCAATATGAAAGCACCCAAATATATAAAGCAGCTAATGACAAAGGAACTAATTGATAGTAATATAATAATATTATAATAGGGGACTTTAATACCCCACTAAAGATCAATGGATAGGTCAGCCAAACAGAAAATCAACAAGGAAGAGTGGATTTAAATGACTTATTGGACCAGCTGAATCTGACAGATTTATTCAGAACATTCCATCCTAAACCACAGAATATACATTCTTTGTAGTACACATAGTAAATTCTCCCAGACAGATCACATTAGGCCACAAAACAAGTCTCAACAAATTCAGTAAGATTAAAGTTATACCATACATCTTTTCTTTTCTTTTTAAAAATTTTTTTTAATGTTTCATTTATTTCTGAGAGAGAGAGAGAGAGAGAGAGAGAGACTGTGAGCAGGAGAGGGTCACAGAGAAGGAGAGACACAGAATCCGAAGCAGGCTCTGGGCTCTGAGCTAGCTGTCAGCACAGAGCCTGATGCAGGGCTCAAACCCACAAACCGTGAGATCATGTCCTGAGCCGAAGTCGGACACTTAACCAACTGAGCCACCCAGGCACCCCACCATACATCTTTTCTAACCACAAAGCTAAAACTAGAAATAAACCACAAGAAAAAGTCTAAAAAGATCACAAAATTATGAAGGTTAAATAACATGCTACTCAACAATGAATGGTTCAAGGGGGAAATCATAAATACATGGAAACAAATTAAAATGACATTACACCATTGTGTAATGGTCCAAAACCTTTGAGGTGCAGCAAAAGCTATTCTAAGAGGGAACTTTATAGCAACACAGGTCTGCATCAAAAAGCAAGAAAAATCTCAAATAAACAACAAAACCTTTCACTTAAAGTAGCTAGAAAGAGAAGAGCAAACAAAATCCAAAAACAGTAGAAGGAATACAATTATAAAGATTAGAGCATAAATAAACAAAATAGAAACTCAAAACAAAACAACAACAACAAAACCACCAGAGTAGATCAATGAAACCACGGGCTGGTTCTATGAAAAAATAAACAAAATTGATACCCAGAGGTGACTCAAAGAAACAAAGCCAGAAATGAAAGATGAAAAATAACAACTGACACGACAGAAATAAAAAGATTATAAGAGAATATTATGAAAAGTTATATGCCCCAAACTGGACAATTTAGAAAAAATGGATAAATTCCTAGACACATATAACCTACAAAACTGAATCAGGAAGAAACAGAAAATTTGAACAGACCATTTATCAGTAATTAAATTGCACAGTAATCAAAAACTCCCCACAAACAAAAGTCAGATTGCTTCATAATTGAATTCTACCAAACATTTAAAGAAAAGTTAATACCTATTCTTTTCAAACTATTCCAAAAAATTTGAAAACAAAGGAAAGCTTCCAAATTCATTCCATAAGGCAAGCATTATTCTGATACAAAACCAGATAAGGCACTCTAAAAAAGAGAACTATAGGTTAATATCTCTGATGAACATAGATGTAAAGATCCTCAACAAAATATTAGCAAAGTAAATCCAACAATACATTGAAAAAATCATTCATTGGGGCACCTGGGTGTCTCAGTCAGTTGGGTGGCCGATTTCAGCTCAGGTCATGATCTTAGAGTTCGTGGGTTCGAGCCCCGCGTCGGGCTTTGTGCTGACAGCCAGCTCAGAGCCTGGAGCCTGTTTCAAATTCTGTGTCTCCCTCTCTCTCTGACCCTCCCCTGCTCACACTGTCTCTCTCTCTCTCTCAGAAATAAATTTTAAAAAACCATTTTAAAAAATCATTCACCACAATCAAGTAGGATTTATTTCTCATGTGCAAGGGTGGTTCAATATTTGCAAATTAATCAATGTGATATATCTCATCAAAACAAAGGAGAAAAAATGATCATTTCAAAAGATGCAAAAAAATCATTTGACAAAGTACAAAATCTATTCATGATAAAAGCCCTCAACCAAGTTGGTTTAGAAGGAACACACCTCAACAAAATAAAGGCCACATATGAAAAACTCACAGCTAACATCATACTCAATAGTAAAAAACTGAGAAGTTTTCCCCTAAGTTCCCCTAAATAAAAATTCCCCTAAATAATACAGAGAAATTTTCAGGAACAAGACAGCGATGTCCACTCTCAACACTTTTATTCAACATAGTACTGGGTGTCCTAGCTACAGCAACCAGAAAACAAAAAGAAATAAAATGTGTCCACATTGGTAAGGAAGAAGTAAAATTCACTATTTCCAATGACATGATTCCATACACAGAAAACCCAAAAGACTCCACCAAAAAGCTCCTAGAACTGATAAATGATTTCAGTAAGGTCTTAAGATACAAAATTAATATACAGAGTTTCAGGGGCGCCTGGGTGGCTTAGTCGGTTAAGCGTCCGACTTTCGCTTAGGTCATGATCTCGCGGTTCGTGGGTTCGAGCCCCGCGTCGGGCTCTGTGCTAACTGTCAGCTCAGAGCCTGGAGCCTGTTTCAGTCTGTGACTCCCTCTCTCTCTGACCCTCCCCTGCTCAGGCTGTCTCTCTCTCTCCTAGAAATAAATAAAAACATTAAAAAAAAAAAAAAGAAAATTTTATAAAAAAAAATATACAGAGTTTCATTACATTTCTATAAGCTAATAATGAAGAAGAAGATAGGGAAATGAAGAAAACATTCTATTTATAATTGCACCAAAAATAATGAAATGCCTAGGAATAAGCTTAACCCACACTGGTGAAAGAAACTGAAGATAACAAAAACAAACACATGGAAAGACCTTCGATGTACATGGATTGGAAGAACAAATATTGTTAAAATGTCTATACTGCCCAAATCAACCACAGATTTAATACAATCTCTATCAAAATACCAACAGCATTTTTCAGAGAAATAGAAAATATTCTTAAAATTTGTATGGAACTACAAAAGACCCCAAAGATCAAAGGAAATCTTGAAAGAGAAAAACAAAACTGGAGGTACCGTAATTTCAAATTTCAAGAAATACTACAAAGCTGTAATATCCAAAACATGGCAATGGCACAAAAACAAACACAGATCAGTGGAACAGAATAGAGCCCCCAAATAAACCCATGATTATATATCAATCAATCTTTGACAAAAGAGGTAAGAATATGCAATGAGAAAAAAACCAGTCTTTTCAACAAATGGTGCTGGGAAAACTAGAAAGTTACATGCAAAGACTGGACCACTTTCTTATGCCACACACAAAAATAAACTCAAAATGGATTAAGTACCTGAATGTGTGATTAAAACCATAAGAATCCTAGAAGAGAGTACAAGTAGTCATTTCTCTAATATCAGCCATAGCAACATTTTTCTACATCTCCTAAGGCAAGGGAAACAAAATAAAAAATAAACCATTGGGATTACATCAAACTAAAAAGCAAAAGAATCAACAAAACTGAAAGATAACCTACTGAATGAGAGAAGATATTTGGAAATGATAGATCCAATAAGAGATTAAATCAGAAATATATAAAGAACTTATATAGCTTAACACCAAAATCATCATCATCATCATCCAATTTAAAAATGAGCAGAAGACATGAACAGACATTTCTCCAAAGAAGAAATACAGATGGTCAACAGACATATGAAAAGATGCTCAAAATTACTAATCATCATGGAAATGCAAAACAAAACCATAATAAGATAGCACCTCACACCTGTCACAACGGCTAAACTCAAAACACAATAAAGAAGTGTTGGCAAGGATGTGGAGAATAAAAGAATCTTTTGCTTTCTTGTGGAAATGCAGATTGGTGCAGCTGCTATGGAAAACGATGTGGAGGTTCCTCAAAAAATTAAAAATAGAATTACCATATGATCCAGCAATTCCACTATCAGGTATATACCCAAAGAATAAAAAACCCCTCTAATCTGAGAAGATATATGCATCCTTATGTTTATTGCAGCATTATTTACAAAAATCCAATTATGGAAGCATCCAAGTGTCCATCAATAGACAAATGGATAAAGAAGTTATATAGCTACAATGGAATATTATTCAGCAGTGAAAAGGAATGAAGTCTTGCCTTTTGCAGCAATATTGATGGATCTAGAGGGTATAATGCTAAGTGAAATGAGTCAGTCAGAGAAAGATAAATGCCATACGATTTTACTCATATATGGAATTTAAGAAACAAAACAAACAAAAAGGAGAGGTAAAGTAAAAAAATAAAACAAAAAACAAAACAAACAAACAAAAAAAAAACCAGACTCTTAACTATCCTGAACAAACTGATGATTACCAGGAGGGAGACTGGTGGGAGTGGGTAGGCAAAACAGGTGAATGAGATTGAATACACTTATGATCAGTTCTGAGTAATGTATAGAATTGAGGAATCACTATATTGTACACCTAAAAGTAACAGAACACTATATGTTAACTATACTGGAGTTTAAAAGATAGTTCAGTAAAACAGTTAATCACTAATAATAAAGACAGAATGAAAAAATAAACCTGTTTATTTAGTTGGTAGCATACCCACCCAAAGAAGAACTATGCCAAGTGACTTTACAGAAAAGTTATTTTACTAAACATGTCTTAATAGAATATTCTTCAAGGATAAACAAGAAATACTGAAAAAAAAAAACTTATGTTACTTTCTCTTAATATATTATTGATGATAATTTTGATATATTTAATCCAAGACTCTTTTGTGTGTATTATAGAAAATAGCTAAAAGGCCCCTGGGTGGCTCACTCAGTTGCGCATTGACTTTGGCTCTGGTCATAATCTCACAGTTCAGTTTGTCAGTTCGAGCCCTGTGACAGGCTCCGTGCTAACAGCTCAAAGCCTGGAGGCTGCTTCAGATTCTGTGCCTCCCTCTGCCTCTTTCCCTCCCTCACTTGTGCACTCTCTCTCTCTCAAAAATAAATGAACATTAAACATTTTTTAAAAAAAAGAAGATAGCTAACAAGTATTGTGTTTATTTAATTGAGAACACACTTAAGGTCATGGAGAAAAGGGAGCACAAATGTAAAATTGATGAAATCAGGTAAAAAAATTTTAAACAAAATTTTTCTGATTTTACATCAGTAGCATCATCATGAACTCATACTTCATTTTATTAAAAAAAAAGAAGAAGAAATCTTAGCCTTCTCCACTAAAAACATTTAAAAACAATGACCAGCACACGGAACATCTCTAAAGCCACGTTTCTGGTCTGACTAGTAATAAACAAACAAGGAGTCATTGGACATATGTCTGGCTCCACATTTAGTGAAGGAAATGTATAGGATGATTCCAGAGTATTTTTTTTTCATTTCACGAAGCAAAAGATCTGAAAGATAACATAATGTCAAAAGCACTCTAGGACCAACTTGATGTTCCTACTAAACAATGAGGAATCAGTTTGAGCATCATTAGGAATAATAACTGCAGTGTACAGAAAATTATAAAAGTGTTAGATACATGAATTAGCCATAAATATGTATATATATAGAAATATTTAGGGCAGGTAGAGGATACATACATACATAGTAATAGGTCATCATTTTCTCATGATGTTGGGGATCCAAACCATTATTTTGAAAATGATAATGGGTGGAAATGATTTTTCCTGTAAGAATTCAAAATAACCAAATGGTTGAGGAGGTAAGATATCCCTTTACAGATGTATAGCAACTAATGAAATGAAAAGATGATAAAATCAGATCACCATTTTGCAAACCCTAAGGAGATCATTGATGTAGGCAATGACCATGAATGGTTTCTAACCTTACAGTAAGTGAGAGTAGACACCATGTCCTTCCTAATAAGTGTACCCTACACCTCCTATGGAGTGCTCATGGAGAAGGTCTAACCTGAATGTAGCTGCAGAGCTACAACCACCGATTTGTAGGCAATATAGCAGACAAAGGAATATGTTAAATGCCACCACAATGAAGCAGTAACACGATTTGGAGTGAGGAACTCTGCATATTGTTGTGGTCTTTTCAAGTTAGTTGAAAAGAATAGGAACAAGCAATCTATGAAACTCACTTTTATCCTGATTCTAATAAAAAATGTTGAGGTGTTGAAACTGCCCCAAAGGAGAATGAATATGGATATGATGACTAAGCAATTCCATAGAAAATTTTGCAGTCATTAGTAATGATGTTTGAAAGGTTAATCAAAAAATTAGAAATACTTATGATTTTACCTTAAGTAAGATAATAGGTATTATGACTATGACCTGATTGTACATAGAAGGTAGTATGCATGTATAGATAGATGATAGATAGACATATATGTATACACATGCATATTTGTGGATGGATAGATAGGTAGGTAAGTAGGTAGATAGATGATAGATGGATAGATGGATGGATGGATGGATGGGTGGATAGAGAGATAGATAGATAGATAGATAGGTAGATAGATAGATAGATAGGTAGATAGATAGATAGACAGATGATAAAGAAACAAAGTTACATTTTATACAGTGATAAAATTGTGAATGGCTTGTTTTCCTTGTGATTTCTACTTCATGGTTTCAATATATTGTTCAATGAAAATATACTAGTGCGATAAATAAAATCATAATTAATTGACTTTTCAAGTCTGCATTGATTAAACTCCCTTCCTTTCACTGAAGATAGCATGACACGAAAAGAACAAGGTTCTTAAAGTCAGTCTTACCTGGATACAAATCTCAGACCTGCCATTATGTTAGGCCGAGGTATGCCTAGAAACATCATGGTATCATTTAACACTTTAAATCTAAGAATTTCTTTAGGAATTCTTTGGCAGTTCATGTGCATTTTATGTCTGTACATTTTAATCCTCTTCTCTTCTTGTTCCCGCTTTTGAAACTCAAAATAAGTTTGAAAAACTTTTTATTTTTTAGCATTACAAAAAGGTGTTAAAATCAAACCAAGTTATGTCTGAGATTCAACTACAAATATTTGCATTCATTTTTTATTCACAAAGCATTTATTGGTAATTTATTATTTTCCATACACAGGCTTATGCATTGTCTATAATTCATTTTCACCAGGTTCCCCTAGCAGGCTTTCTGATAATAGGAAACATGTTAAGAAAATTTACGTTCTTGGTATTCATTTTCTGTGGTGAAAATCCAATTTAGTGTCTAAATATGGTCTTTTTATTCTTTATCATTTCAGTGCTGCGTAAATTACAGCTGTCCTCATTCTTTTACCACATTAAAATCTCTCAGCCTGTCCCCTTTAAAGGACAAATGATATTTTGAAACATAGGTTTTGCTTTGGCCTACAATTTAATCAGGGCTCTACATCCTGCCAATCACCTTTGGACTGAAACAGCTCTTCTGTTCAGATCAAAATATCACCTTTAGTGCTTGTCTGTCATTTCAAGTTCATGCCATTGTAAGTCAAGATGGTGTCCTTTGTAACTCTGCATGGAGATGACTTTAAGGAGTACTCAATTTTATTCTGCTTCTTATATTTCAGACAACTTTAGACTTTCAATGACTCTACTCTGAACTCATACTCTTCAACTTCTCTAGGCTCTGTGACCTGTCCAGGAGACTTTGAACTCATCCTTATAATCTCATTATCTTCCTCTCCATATATAAAGGCCTACTTTCCCATCTGCCTCTGAATGCCATTTTGCAAAAATCCCACACAGTATTATATACATTGCCTTTACTTATCTATTATATCAGAGCAGAGTGCACCTATCTGAAAAAATCAGCTAATAAGTATTGATAGCTGTTAATTAAAATAGGCTGACATAGCTTATTTCCTTACTTAGCCTACTTCCTACAATATGCTGAAAAATCTATGTTTCCAACTAAATTTAAGAGTCTAAATTCAGAGGTGGCTGGGTAGCTCAGTTGGTCAAGCATCTGACTCTTGTTTTCCGCTCAGGTCATGATCTTACAGTTTGTGAGTTTAAGCACTGTGTCAGGCTCCATGCTGTCCTGCTTAGGATTCTCTCTCTCCCTCTCTCTCTCTCTCTCAAAATAAATGAATAAACTTAAGAGAAATAGTCTAAATTCACAGAAATAGATGTTCACATATTAATTAGTAATCATTCTTTCCACGTAACTTAAATATCTCTCCTTAAACCTGCACTCCCAGGTCTTCTAGCCTGATCTACTTTCCTCTTTCCCATAGCATCTATCACAGCTTCACATAACAGATAATGCTGTTTTATTAGGCCAATTTACATCTTCATCTCCTTTATTCACTGATACATGTCAGGTGCCTAGAGCAGTGTCTGGCACATAGTATATAGTCAACAATCCCTGTAATGGAATCGATACATATTTGTCTATGTTTTGTTTGGCAGGGGAGAACATGTAGACTACTGTATGTAGACCCTCTGCTTTTTCTTTCATTGAAGTTATTTGGGATTTTTCTTTCTGTCCAGTAATAAATATGTGTATAGGCAGGTTGTGCTCACACATATATCAGAACCTGATCAGATGACTTCTTCACATGAGATACACGATTTGTAGTTACTGAATTAAACTGGATAGCATAATCAAAGTGACACACAGTATACAGTACACCATCCTTGCTAATAAATGTAACCTCCTTTATGTAAAGGAGGTGACTAACTCAAGTGAAACCTTGAGCAAAATTTTAATGTGCCTTGTCTTGGCCTATTTAATCCTTCTCTGGTTCTTTATCACTTTGGCAGTGCCTTCTTCTCCCACTATTATACATTTCATTATTCTTACTGTAAAACAGCCTCCCAGAAAATGATTTTCGATGCCCATGCAACACAAAGCTACAAAAATTATAAAATTTTATCTGTCACATCTGCAAGAAGAGATTTAATTTGCACACAGAACAAAGCCTTAAACAAAAAGGGTGGAATATGATACAACTTAAAATATATACATGGGGGAACTAACAGTATTTTGGCAGGATGACTATTCTTTTTTTACTCTGAAATCATTTATATTAGAGTTCAACTATTAAGATTATAATCCTACTGGGGCGCCTGGGTGGCTCAGTTGGTTAAGCATCTGACTCTTGATTTTGTCTCTGGTCATGATCTCATGGTTTGTGACTTTGAGCCCTGTGTGGGGCTTCATGCTGACAGTGCAGAGCCTACTTGGGAATCTCTCTCTCTCCCTCTCTCTCTGCCCTTCCCCTGCTCACTCTCTCTCTCAGAATAAACAAACTTAAAAAAAAGATTATGATCCTACCAATTCTCTCCCCTTCATCCTCCATGTGACTTATAATTACAGTAGAACCTTGGTTTCTGAGCGTAATTCATTCAGGAAACATGCTTGTAATCCAAAGCACTCATATATCAAAGTGAATTTTAAGAACCATTGGCTCAGTTGTAATCATGTGTCATTTGGCATCACATATTACTTATATTGCGAGACATCGCTCATTTCTCGTTAAAATTTGTTAGAAATGTCTGCTTGTTTTCAGAACATTCACAGAACAAATTACAATCCAAGGTTTTACTATATTATGCTCTTATAGACTCCTCTGGTTCTTATATTTGGCCATTTGTATGTCTTCTTTGGAAAAATTTTATTTTGCCTGAGATAAATATTGTTACTTTGGTTTTCTTCTGACATACATTTAAATGATAAATGTTTCTCAATGTCTTCACTTTCAACCTGCAAGAGTCTTTAGGTGTAACGTGAGTTTCTTATAGGCAGGGTATTGGTTTTCATCCATTCTGACATGCTATGTCTTTTGATTGTAGCATTTAGTCCACTTACATTCAAATTAATTATTGATAGATATCTATTCATTACCATTTTTTGCTTCGTATTTGTTTCTAGAGATTTTCTCTGATCCTCTGTATTTTTTTCTTTTATGTTTTACTGATTATCATTGGTGATATATCTATTTTTCTTTCTTTTTATTCTTTGCACGTTTATTAGTGGTTTTTGATACATGGTTACCATTACATTTATATATAACCTCTTCTGCAAATCAAAGTCTATACTAAGTTGATGGTCATTCAAGTTTGAACCTATATTTTTCTCCTCCCACTTTTAGGCATATGTTACTATATTTTATATCCTTTTCTGTATCTTCATTCCTTGACTGTTCTTTACAGAAACAGTCATTTTTATTGCTTTTGTTTTTCTTTCATTTATACTGTCACTTTTAGTTTCTCCTTTGCACTCAAAAGAGTCCCTTTAATATTTCTTGTGGGGCTGAAATTCCTGAATTCACTGAATTCCTTAAGTCTATTTCTCATTTTGCATAGTTCTTCTTTCTGTCTTTTGTTCAGCTTCATTGCTTTACATTACTTTGTCTTCTAAGTCATTAATTCCTTCCTCTGCTTCTTCTACTCTACTATTCATTGCATCAAGTCTGTTTCTTATCTCATTTGTTGAGATTAATCACTGATTAGTTAAGCTTTCAATCCCCTATTCTTTTGTAACTATTTTATCTCTGTGGTAATGTTCTTACTGATTTTTTAAAATGTTATTTATTTTTAAGAGAAAGAGAGTGAGCATGAGTTGGGGACGGGCTAAAAGAGAGAGGAGACAGAAAATCACAAGCAGTCTCCACATTGTCAGTGCAGAGCCCAGTGCGGGGTTTAAACTCATGACCTGCAAGATCATGACCTAAGCCAAACCTAAGAGTCAGAAGCTTACCTGACTGAGCCATCTAGGTGACCCTCACTCATGTTTTCTATTCTTTTCTCAAGTCCAGTGAGTATCTTTATGATCACTGCTTTGAATTCTCCATCAGGCAAGTTACTTATATTGTTCTGCTTACATCTCTAGTAATGGCCTTATCTTATTTTTTCATTTGGGATAAATTCATCTTTGCATTTTGTCTAAATCTCTGCCTTCTTTTCTTAGAAAAGCCAGTTATGTCTTCTGCTCCTGAAACTAATGGCCTTATGAAGAAGAGGTCATGTAGTGCCCTGGGCCTGGTACTTCAGGGAATGTCTCGGGTATGTGATGCATGTGCTCTGCTGTTGTACTCTGGCTGTACTATCCTCCAGGACAGTCATCCATAGGGGTTCTTCTTGCCTGCTGTGGGCAGTGTTTGGTCCCTAGCCAAAATGTAGCAAGTTTTAGCTAGGTGTGCTCTCGTCTGCTTGTGAACTGAGACCATGGAAACATCACTGGTCAAGAGATATGGTACAGGAGGGGTTTTTGCTGGTCTTCTGGTGTGGAGGCCTGCCATGCTGGGACTGAAAAAGCATGACTGAGAAGGGCGGTTCCAATGAAGGGCAGGGTGCAGGTCTTGGTGTACGTAAGTGAGGCAGCCAGTGTCAGCACTTCACTGTTCCCCGCAGGTGGTTCTGTGTTTACGCTGAGGGGCTAAGAGTGGGGGAATGGAGCCAGCCAGCTCCTTTATTCCCAGAGAGGTGTCTCCATGAATGCTGCCTCTCAAGTGGATCTTATTTTGAAATGGCAGAATCACTTTTCTCACACACACCTGAAAAGCCCATCTCTGGCTTCCTGAGAGGAAACCATCGTGTTTCTGCTACCTTTACACTAGCCCCTTTAAGATCTACTTGGAAGAGTGAATGGAAGAAATTCAAAGTGCCCTGTACTGTACTCAGCATCCTTACTTCTTTCAATAAACCTATTTTTCTCTTAGCAGACTGCACAATTATCCATTATTAGTTAAAGGCAGTACTTTTCAGGGGTGTCTGAGTGGCTCCGTTGGTTAAGCATCTGGTTTTAGCTCAGATCATGATCTCACAATTTGTGAGTTTGAGCCCCACGTTGGCCTCTGTGCTGACAGCTCAGAGTCTGGAGCCTGCTTCAGATTCTGTGTCTCCCTCTCTCTGCCCCTCCCCCACTCATCCTCTATCTCTCTCTTTCTCAAAAATAAATAAACGTTTTTAAAAAGTTTAAAAATGCATTACCTTTCAGATAATTACACTTTTACAGAGAAGTTTGAGCAAGGAATTGATGAAATGAATAAGCATTTGAGGTGAGAGTATACATAGGAGGAAAAAGGAGTATTAAAATTTTATTTGCTCTCTGCATCCAGAGAAAATATTTAAGATCAGTGTATAGAGATTCTCTCTCATTTTAAATCAGGGAAGGAATTGCCTTCACTATATTAAATGTAAAACACTATATATGGGTTGGATAATATTATTAACAAAATTACAATCTGTCTATAACTTTGTAGTATTTTCTCAACTGGGAATATCCACTGTACCCCCTTTTTGCCCCTTTAAAGAGCTCTCTCTTCAAATGTTTCTCCTTGCATAAAAACTCCTCAATCACACAGACTGGTCTCTCATGGCAGAGTACTATTATTTCTTAAATGACCCCTTTGACATTTTAAGCTGGGATATTTTTATTAAAATCTAATGGTTCTAAGCATACGAGGAATGATGAACATACTTAAAGTATCTCCATTGCTTCTGCAAAATTGTTTGGAACATAACAGATACTTAATAGCTATTTGTTGATATAAATGTGTTTCTGTATTTTTGATTCCTGTATATGTAGGTAAATTTTTATTGCACATATGCCACATATTATGACCAGATTATATTTTCAGTACAGAGACATCTATTATATATTTTTGTATCCACATAGTGCCCAACTCAGTAATGTATACATAAACATAATAAACCTCCAATGAGATAATGAGGATGTGGTTAGTCCTAAGCAAAGTATATCTTTAAGTTAATTTTCTTTAATGGAACATGGACCACAAATTGTTACCACACCAGAGCTCTGTGAAACTAATAATTTAATGCAGTACCATGTAACTTCTTTATGACTTTGTTTACTCTTGGATCTTGTGTTATCAGTATAGTAAGTGGGGTTGTGTAAGAATGAGATAAATTATTGATATCCTTCCCATCCGTTTCCTGCTTGTAAATTGCTTATAATGTCATTGATCTGATGCACAGAATTTATTAGTAAGGATAGCTATAAATCTATGATTCTTGGACCTGTAGACATCTGACTGAAGAGAGGCCATTCATGGTCTCTTCTTTGACCATTTGATACAAATTGCTTAATGATTTTAAAGAACTCAGAGTTTTCCACAAATATCCATAGGATATTCATCATAAAGACTTCAGATCTTATGAGCTCATCTTTATGTTTCATAAAAGTGCATAACATTTTATTCTATGCTGCTGTGTTCAATGCAGCCGTCAATCAATCAACAAGTATTTTTTTAGTACCTAGGGTACCTACAATGCTTCAAGTTTTGTTCTAAACAGGATACATCTATGATCCAAAGCAAAGATTTGTCCTTATGAAGCACCATATGAGAGAGGACATAAAACACATTTAAAATGTTATGTTAGCTTGTCCAGGAATGAGAAGCTCCATGAAGAACATGAAAGAGAGAGAGACTAGGATTCAGGATGGGTCTAGGAAAGTGATGTGATGTTTGAGTAGAGACATGAATGATTTTAGGGAGTGAGCTAAGTGAAATCTGGAAGAAAATCCTTCCAGCAGAAGAAATAGCTCTAGTTGAGTTATTTGGAATAATGGTAAAACAGCTGGAAGGTATAGCTGGAGTGGAATGGACACGGGAGAGAATGTAAAATAGCCAGAGACTAGAACAAAGAGGTTGTATGGACTAGAGGTAGGACTTTGGATTGCATTTGAATGTCATTGTTATATAGTGAATTGAGAAATAAAAAATGGATTCCAAATATTATTTTAACCTATAATGGATGTGCTATTTATTGAAATAATAAACACTCTGGTAAGAGCAGATTTTGGAGGAGAAATCAGTAGTTTGATTTTGGACATGATACATCTGAGATACCCAGCTGAAGATCTCAGGAGGCAGATAATAATATTGCAAGGCCAAAATTCTGAGGTAAATGAGGCACTTGCCCCAGATACAAAATTTAATGGAGTGCAAAAACACTCCGCAATCATGACAAATAATATTTTAGTGTGATAATTTTTATAAACCAAAAATAATGCAAATAATACATGGTGAGCAAAATAGCAAATTTTTAAAATTTTTAATGTTTATTTGTTTTTGAGAGAGAGACAAGAAAGAGACACAGCACAAGTGGGGGAGGGACATAGAGAGAGGGAGACCACAGACTCTGAAACAGGTTTCAGCCTGCTGTGAGCTGTCAGCACAGAGCCAGACATGGGGCTCAAATGCACAGACTGTGAAATCATGACCTGAGCCAAAGTCAGATGCTTAACTCACTGAGCCACCCAGGCACCACCCCAAATAGCAAATTTTAAAATAAGAATAATTTGGTAGGTAGGATTTGGGTCCCCATGATTTTTATCCCCTGGTGTTATGCCTATGAATTTATCTTATCTTACATGTTAAAAGAGACACTGTAGGTGGTATCAGGTTCCTAATCAGCTACCCTTAAAATAGATTACCCTGGACTGTTAAATGAGCCCACTATAACCTCATGAGCCTTTTAAAGCAGAAAAGGAAGCCAAAAGAGTCAGGGATATGTGGTAGAAGAAGAACCAAGAGAAACTAAAAGCATGAGAAAGATACAGTTGGCTGTTGTTGGCTTTGAAGATGAGCCACAGTGAGTCATGAGCCAGGAGATGGCAAGGGGTGGACACTAGAAGCTAAGAAAAACCCCTGGGTAATGGCAAGCAGGGAAAACAAGGACATCAGCTTTCTAACTTCAAAGAACTGAATTCTTCCAACACCTGAGTGAGACTAGAAGCTGATTATCCCCTAGAGCCTTAAGATAAGAGCCCAGTCCAGCTGCCATCTTGATTTCAGTCTTGGACACCTGTAGCAAAGAAACAAGATTAACCTACCAGACATTTGGCCCACAGAATTATGAGACACTAAATTTGTTTGATTTTGGCTTTCTGTTTTAAGACACTAAGTTTGTGGTGATTTGTTACAAAGCAATGGAAAACTAATACAGGCAGGATCAATATTACTAATTTTCCCTTTTGCCTCAAGCTCCAATATGATTTGGCCCAGTCCTGTAAATCTGTCTGGACTGGAAATTTAAATTTGAGATTTATGCTATAAATATAGTAGTTCAAAGCAAGGTTATATGTGATCACTAAGAAGTGAATGTAGGTATAAAAAAGAAAATTTCTGAGTACTGAGCCTTAGAACATACCAAATGTGGTAATTTAGCAAGTGAAGGAGATCTAGAAAAGACCTAGAAGCACCATTCATGAGGGTAAGAGGGAATACCAGAAGAGTATATTGTCCCAGAATCCCAGAGTGAGAAGGAAGAAAGCTCTACACCTTGAAAGTCAGTTGTTTCTGCCTCCGAATCCTTTCAAATCTCCTAATTTCTGGTCTCATTAATCATGAATAGTGCTTAAATATGTAGTCATGTATTTCCATGGAAGATTAAAACATGTACTGTGAGCCATTTGTTTTTAACTAATCTGGGGGGAGGAAATCCCAGATTTAACCCACCCATCCCTACATCATTTATATTGTTACAAAATTAGTTATCTGCTAAACTGTATTTGACCAAAGATAAAATAGATGTTGGTTCTTACTTAATCTAGGTTGACTCCTAGGTATTTTTCTCTAACTCATGGCACTAGACTTGAATGTCCTGAAAAAAGTGTATATACATTTATATACATTTAGTGCTTTGGGCATTAAATTTAATCACAGATACACATTTTCATGAGAGAAATCCATCTAATATAAATTAGGGAATATGAAAGAAGGAGACTGCAATTGTTTGAAAGAACATATCTCTCCAAAAAAAAAATGACCTAATACTATATTATTGTATGTTTTGTCATGAAGTAGATATTACATCAAAATGCTTTTTTAAAAATTTTTTAATGTTTCTTAAAATTTATTTCTGAGAGAGAGAGAGAGAGAGAGAGAGCAGGGGAGGGTCAGAGAGAGAGGGAGACACAGAATCTGAAGCAGGCTCCAGGCTCTGAGCTAGCTGTCAGCACAGAGCCCATCGCGGGGTTCAAACCCACAGACCGTGAGATCCTGACCTTAGCTGAAGTCGGAAGCTTAACCAACTGAGCCACCCAGGTGTCCCTACATCAAAATACTTTTAAGATAGCCATAAATTACTTAACAGCTTTGATGTGATGTAAGTTGCATACCATGAATTTCCTTAAAGTATATGATTCAAGTGTTTAGTAAATTCACAGAGATATGCACTCATCCTCAAAATAATTTAGAACATTTTCATTATCCCTCCCATGAAAGCTACATAACTGCTGGCAGATACTCCCTATCTCCTCTTGCCCTTCACTCCCAGCTGGGCAGCCACTATTATTTTCTCATAGATTTGCCTATTCTGGATAGTTCATACAAATAGAATCATGTAATATATGGTCTTTTGTGACTGACTTCTTTTACTTGACCTATGTTTTCATGGCTCTTCTATGTTATAGGAGCATGTGTCAGTCCATTTTCTTTTTTTAATGATGATATTGGTATTTATTTAGCAAATTGTTTGCAGTATTCTTTTTTAATTAATAAACTTCACATTTTATAGCAGCTTTAGGCTTACAGCAAAATTGAACAGAAAGTACAGAGAGTTCTCCATAATTTTAAAAAAAAAACTTTAACATTTAAAAGAGAGAAAGAGACTGACAGAGCATGAGCAGTGGAGGGGCAGAGAGAGAAGGAGACACAGAATCCAAAGCAGGCTCTAGGCTCTGAGCTGTCAGCACAGAGCCCGACGAGGGGCTCAAACTCACAAAGTGCGAGATCATGACCTGAGTCAAAGCCAGACGCTTAACCGACCGAGCCACCCAGGCACCCCTCTCCACTACTAATAAAAGGTTGTTTGTTTAGTTTTAATGTTTTAATTTGGATCTGTTTGTGATAGACCAGAATTTTATGAAAAGAGGGTCTAGATGTCACTTGCTAAAGAGGCACCAGCTTCTGTTTTTCTCCAAGGTATCCTGATAGTATTTATTCCACAAGCTTTAGAAGGTTGGGTAGGTAAAGGGAGGATCTGTTTAGGTGATTCTGCAGGGTAGAAGTATTTTTATGTGATGGAATACTGGAGATACTTCTTTCATAAAAATTCCCCAGGAAAGAGTCCATAAATTAGCCATTGATAATATTGGTAGGAGTGACCTTTAATCTAGCCCAATAAGGGTTCACTTGAAGGGGTTTATCTCCCCAAGGAAGCTTCCTCCTTCTCAAGATGATAATTGTTACATCGTCTGGGTATGATGCTTTGCAGACCTATGAATTCAAGTTTACCTCTACCTAGAAAAAGAGTCCTTACTTTCAGAAACGACTGGGTTAAGACGGAAGAGTGAACTTAAGTTATTCAAAATAGAGACTTCCCCAAGGAAACATTAGGGTTAATTTAATAAAAGACTAAAATACAAGTGCCAGTCAACATTGCATGATAATATGGTCTCAGCGAGTGGGTATTGACTTACTGACATTAATCCAGGATTATATGTTCTTATTTTTAATATAAGATTCTGTACTTCATAAACAACCATATATTAACCAACTTTCTTCATATTTTTCACCTTTGGGACATTTCTGTGATCCTGCAAAATGTCATTCTTCTTCCTGATTTAAACCCTGATCATTGAGGTTTTATCAATACCCTAAAAATGGGATTGGGAAATACTTTAGCCAGTCAAATGTGACAAGTTAATTTGGTTTTCACATTTATAGCTATATCATCAAAAAAAACCTGCTTTAAACTGTGAGGAAAGTGGCAGTTTACAATTGCATTAAAAATACCAAAATGAATGAATCCCATTACTCAAGACATAGTCATGACAGGTCTGTACTCGCTTTTTATTCAACTGCCTGCCAATATTATCTTTCCTGGACTTGGACTCAACCGTTTACTGGCAGTATTAACTCTTTCATTGTCAATTCCAGAGCAACATTATTTCTAAATACAACTGTGCTCTAAATTACGACTTCTTCTTCCTAAGTTGTAGTTCTTGGTTATTCAAATAAATAAATATAACAAATAGAATTAATGGTTATTCACTAAAGAGAGACTTTCCCAATCCTGTTCTCCACCATAAATTATACAACATGCAACTAAATAGGTTAATAAAAGATTTGAAAAATAAAATTTGAAATATGTCTTTTGGATTAACAGAAAACAAAAACACAGTTCTCTGGAAGAGCCATAAAGCTGCACCCTTTATGTGAAGATTTGTTACTTCTTCCAAATATAAATAGGTTTCTTATTGCATCTTTCAAAAACAAATTCTGTTCTGGAGTCATATTACTTTGTATTGAATCCTAGCCCAGCACTTTTCAGTTATGTATTGACAAGTGATTTAACCCTCAGTGGTTCATGATCCTAATCAATACTTTGTAATTATCTTGTAGAGTTTTGTTTCAAATATGAACATAGTTAATTAACACTCCTGGAAGAAGCAGATTCTAAGCCTCAATATATGTTTTTTAAAATGAAGCAGCCTTGGGGCACCCTGGGTGGCTCAGTCGGCTGAGCATCTGACGTTGGCTCAGGTCATGATCTCTCAGTCTGAGTTCGAGCCTCACGTCAGGCTCTATGCTAACAGGTCAGAGCCTGGAGCCTGCTTCGGATTCTGTCTCCCTCCCTCTCTCTCTCTGCCTCTCCCCCACTTGTACTCTCTATCAATCAATCAATCCATCAATCAATCTCTCTCTTTCTCCTTCTCTCTCTGTCTCAAAAATAAAGAAACTTGAAAAAAATAAATTAAATGATTCAGGCTGTTTTAAGGTTTATCAGGCACAATATTTGCAAATGCCTGTTTTGAATTCTTGATATTTTTTGTCTTGTTCTAATAGCCCATTAAAATATGTAACACTGGTAGAGCTTTTATAGTTTACACACCGTTTCACATAATCTATGTTCCTCTTAATGTAATGATCACAACCCTTCTGGGAGATGGATATTATTATAATCCTATATTACAAAAGAGAAATCTGAGACCAAGGGGTGCTCTAGCATGAAAGTGTATCAAATCCATCTTGCCTGGTTTGCTTTGGTTGTCCATAATACGCCTGTTTCTTAATAAGAAAATGCAATGGGAAACATTAATAATAATTACTATTGACCAAATTAGACATTAAAATGCCTTATTCATCTTTGCAGCAACATGGTAATATTATTTACTTTGATGATTACCTTCATCCAGATGAGGAACATGAGGAGCTAGATAGAGTAATGTACATATCCAGGGAGTGAGTGAACCGCAGTAAGACCGCAAATATCTTGATTTTAGTGCAGTGATTTCTACCTTCATTTTCCACACACCAAATGTTTTCTAGTAAGGAAGATAAAAGACTGTATCAAACCAGTTTAGAAGTTCTATTCCTATCCCAGCTTATTAAGTATATAGTTTATCATACCATAGCATAATAAGCATAATTCTTAGTAACTAAATACATTCATTTTACATAGATGAGTGATTTCCAATATTCTTAAACCTCTATTTCCTGCTATTCTGATATTAATTTTGTGAATTGGGACCCAAGACCTTTTCTAATGTTTTCCTTCAAAAATGCAAGTATCAACCACTCTCTAATATACACATGTATGAAATGCCATCAGCTATATAAGCAAAATTATATGTCATTTGCCCTATTGTAATATATTCATAATGCTTGCATTGAGTATTCTGTGATGTCTTGTAGTTTTAATTCTAGTTCTATGTACATATAAGCAATAGATTGTACAGATTAACTATTAACATGGCATATCATTAATAGCCTCAAGTATTCATTTTCAAGTACCTCCTATATATGCATACTAAATAGCAGAACTTGTAAAATCAAAACTTAAAAAGAGTTCTTTTGTGATGGATGTGGGGGGGAGGGGGGAGGTGGGCATGGAGGAGGGCACTTGTGGGGATGAGTACTGGGTGTTATATGGAAACCAATTTGACAATAAACTATTTGTAAAAAGAATAAATAAATAAACATTAAAAAAAGAAAGAGTTCTTTTGAAGATGCTTAAATGAAGGTAGTACATATACTGACAAATCTTTAATTCCATTGATTGATACTGAACTTTGATCAAAAGACGGTTTAGGACACCCTTAATTTGAAACAGATCTATCAAATTTCAAATATTTATTGTTTATCAAAACATCCCAAGAATGAATGGAACTCCAAGACTAAAATGAAATATTTTAATCTTGACATAATCTAAGTACATTAAATTCAGTAGTATGTGATAGACCATTTTAGCCAATTCCATTAGTGAAAGAGAATTGAAGTGTTTCATTTATGCACCCAGTTAAATGATTGGTTTTGCCATGAATAATACTCCTATATCCATATCTTATTGACTGAGTTTACATTTTTAGACTCATAAAGACAAAGCAAAGATCTAATTCTTGTTACAGAATAAAATGTAAAGGCTTTTAACCTTGATGTTTTGAAGACCTTAAAACTCACAACATTTTTGAAGAGAAGATGTTAGAAATCGAGAATAATCTCTCCATCTTTTCATCTTGGGAGTTAAAAACACAGTGCCTTGAACTTGATAAATCAGTAAACATTGAAAAATCATAAAATGTACCAATGGAATAAAATGATTTAAACAAAAAATGGAGAGGATTAAGTTAAAGATGAAATCATATTTAATTCCAATTCTTAAAAGTGAGGAGTCAACCAAATTCAACACAAGAAATTCACATAGAGATACATTATTTAAAATTATAAAGAAGACTACTCGAAAAGCCCACAACTAGCCACTAACAAAAACGGTTACTTCTGATGAAGCGGGTTGGAGGAGGGGTCAAAGGTCGCTATACAATTTAGACCTGCACAGATCTCTGTTGTTCTTCCTTTAGTTTTAGACAATGGTAGGTAACTTTTAAATTAATCATAACAGTTTCTCCTTGCAACTGACTGTCTCCACATGAGTTAAACCACATTAAATAAGATTATTTTTTTAAAATCCTACAAATACCCCCTTTATTTGGCTCTATAGAGAAACACACAGTGAAACACTGGTTGGAAATAGGTCCCTTGTAAATATCAGAATATTAAAGGCATGATTTTCTTTAAATGCATTGCTATTATGTTTCAATTACCAGTTACCGCAAAAACATTATTTGATATGCTCTTTTCCTTAAAGTATACATGGTAGACATATATAATTTTGTAGCTATTTAATAAAGATTATTTGAATGCCCTTCAGGCAACCTAAGAAAGATGCTGATAAATAAGCTCACCCCAAAAATAATCGTAACAGATTTTAAGGTGGAATTCACAGAACATAAGATTAGTCATTTTAAGGCATACAACTCAGTGGCATTTAGTATATCCACAATGTAGTTCAACCACTTGCATCTAGTTCTGAAACCTTTTATTCATCCCTTACCAAAATCCCTAATTCCTCCCAGTTCCAGCCAACAAACCAATCCTCTCTATGTGTCTATGGATTTACCCCCTGTGTGGGTGTTTCATATAAACAGGTTCATACAACATATGATGTTCTTATATGGCTTATTTCACTTAGCATTATATTTTTGAGGTCGATTCACATTGTAACATACATCACGGTCCTTCATTACTTTTCATGGCTGAACTGTATTCCATTGTGTGTATATGCCATACTTTGATAAACAGCTGGGTTGTTTCACCTTTTGGCTATTGTCAAGAATGCTGCAATGATTGCTTTTGTACAAATATTTGAGTACCTGTTTTCATTCATTTGGGATTCATTCTAAGAGTAGAATTGCTGGATCATGAGATAATCCTATACTTAGCCTTCTGAAGAAATGTTCCACAGCAGCTCCCAAATTTTACATAACCACCAACAATGTACTAGGTGTCCAGATTTCCCACATCCTCACCAACATATGTTATCTATTTGAATTATAGGCATTCTAGTGGACAGGAAGTGGTTCCTTGTCATGGTTTTGATTTTGATTTTCCTCATCATTAATGTTGGTGAACATTCTTTCATGTGTGTTTGGCCATTTGCATATCTTCTCTAAAGAAATGTCTACCCAAGTCATTTACCCATTTTTTAAATTGGGTTGTTTGTCTTTTTGTTATTTATTGTGTTATTAACATATTTTGGATATGGGAACCTTGCCAAATATGTGATTTGAAAATATTTCCTCCCATTCTTTAGGTTGTCTTTCCACTTTGTGGATAATATTCTTTGATAAATAAAAGGTGATGATATCAATGAAGTTCATTTTATGTTGATTATGCCTTGCTGTCATATATAAGAATTCAATGCTAAATCCAGTTCATGAATATTGATCCCTATGCTTTTTCTAAGAGTTTTATAGTTTTCAATCTTACATTTAGGTTGTTGATCCATTTTGAGTTAATTTTCTATGTGGTGTGAGGTAGGGAACTTTGTTCTTTTGCACTGGGAAATCCAGTAGTCCCAGAACTATCTGTTTATACATAGTTCCCCTAGTTTCCTTTAGTTATTTGCTGACATTTTCCTTCTGCTTTTTGAGCATATATAAGATGGTTGATTTACTTTTTGTCTAGTACATCCAATTTCTGGGCTTCTTCAGGGAAGGACAGGAGGAAATTTATTTTTTTCCCCAGTGGATGGGCCATACTTTCCTTTTTTTTAGTAACTTGCAATTTTTAGAAATTATTTATTCACTTATTTATTTTGCTGAATACTAGACATTTTGAATATTATGATACAGTAACTCTGGTAATCAGATTCTCCATCCTCCCAAGTGATTTCTGTGGCTAAATTATTGAGGTTTGCAGTCACCTGTTTTTTGAAAGGTAACTTTTCCACATTATTTTCACAAAATATTTCCCTTTTCCCGTGTGGCTGCAAAGTCTCTATTGCTATATCTGAATGGTCACCCAGTAACTTATCAGAGATGTTCTTAAACACCAAAATTTAGCAGTCACTTCCCTCATTAGGCACTCACCTGATGCTTTAAATTTTTGGTTTAAGTTCTGGGATTCTGATAAAGTTTTTTTTTTATTTGTTTTTTTCATTGGTTTTTGGTTGTTTTGCCTTGTTTTGTCATGTTCACATTTGCTTCTGTGGAGCAAATTGTATTCTTAGAGCTTCCTCTTCCACCATCATGGCCTCCATGATGCCATTCCCATCAACAGTTTGGGATAGAATATTGGCAGGAGGGTAGTGAGGGTAATGAGAAGACTTGTAAAAATTCTACTCTTTTTTCCTTCTGGTCTTTGTAATGAACTCTTCTTTTAGGCTTCTGAGTTTAATTATTCAGGAGATAAAAACCGAGAGAGAATAGTATAAACTTATGGTGTAGTGCTTAAAAATGAAAGGTTTGGTAAATAATGACATTTTCTGGGGAATATTTTTTGTGAATAATTTGTATCTTTATTTCTCAAATATTTATTCAGCACCTATTATGGACCAGGAAAATTCTGGGGTACAGTAATGGAAAATAATATTCCTGATTTTATTTATGCTCCAGTGGTGGGAGACAAATAATAACCAAGTATAGAAGTAAAATATTGAGGGTGTCATTTTAGCTTAAATACAGGTAGAAATGTAAACCAATGAAGGAAGTTAGGGAGTATTAGAATAAGAGAAATCCTACTTAAAATCACTAAGAAGGTTGGGGCACCTGGGTGTCTGTTGTTGAGCATCTGACTTTAGCTCAGGTCATGATCTCACAGTTTGTGGGTTCGAGCCCCACATTGGGCTCATTGCTGTCAGCACAGAGCCCACTTTGCATCCTCCCCAACTTGCACTCACTCTCTCTCTCAAAAATAAACAAACATTTAAAAATAAATATATATATTTATATATATAATCACTTATAATCACTAAGAAGGTGATTGGGGACAAATATCTAAACAAGAAAACAAGATAGGTGAAGAGCTAAGTCATGCAAAAAGAGCATCTCATGTTGAGGAAACCACAAGTGCAAAAGCCCTGAGGTGGGACCTTGCCTGGTGAGAATGGAACAGCAGCAAGAAGATGAATGCCTAGAATATGATGAGTGAAATGGGGACTTAGATTTGAAGTTAGAAGGAAAGAGATTTGATCACATAGCAATGTGTTAGACATTAAAACATTGTTAACGACTTTGACTTCACTACAGGTAAAGTGAGAATCCACTGGGGGAGTCAAAACCCTTAAAAACAAAAATGTATTATAATCAAATTTTTGGTTTTAAAAGATCTCTCTGAATGAACAAACTGACAGCAGAGTTCAACAATAAAAGTAGAAAATAGGGAATATATTTTAGAAACTACTGCATAAATCTTGGGAAAACTGATAGTGCTTTATTCCAGTGCACAGGGGATGGACAGTATGATATATTTTGGAAGGTAGAAGTACAATTTACACTGGCATAGTAATCTCATTTAAGGAATATATTAAATGGTAATAACCAGATTTCATTAAAAAAGCTTATCAGGAAAAATTTTTACCAATGCTTATTGAATCATTACTTTCACCAGTAAATATAGTAATGGCCTAAATAAACAATACATATTCATTCAATATTAATTAGACATTTCTCCACAATAAATGAATAACTTCTCACTCATGGATTATCTGTGATTTGTTGTCCTCTTACTACTTGATTTATAATGACCTTTATTAAAATAAAAATCTTCCCATGGATCCTCTGCATGGAAAGAGACCCATTCTAATATCAGACCTTCTTAACATACAAACAGTTTCACCACTGATGGTACGAAGGTCAAAGGGAGCACAGGCACTGGAAAATAAAAAGTTATTATTGCTATAGGTGATTATATTTAAATCCAAGAACCACTTGTTAAAGATTCATGACATTTCTGAAGATTCACAGCAGGATGCTGGATCTGATTGGCATCTTCTGGAAAAGGCCAGTTGTCAGATATTCAGGAACTTTGCAAGCCAGTTGGCAGCACATTGGGAGACTGAAAGTCAGCCTTGACGAGAGGATTTATACCACAGAAATTGGTGAGTCCAGATCAGCAGCGCCACAGAGCCAGTTTCTAAACATTTACTGGCATATTACTGCATTTAAGTTCTTAACGCTAAGAAGTACAAAGATTGAGAATATACATTTAGCACATAAAGTGCACTGGATCATAATACAGTTCAAAATAAATGCATGTTGACAGTTTATGTCTTAAAACAAGTTTATCTAAGAATGTATTAAAGATATATCATGTTTTTAAGAATACATTAAGTATTTGCTGCTGCGCAGAATATATCAGACACTTCTGGATATGTCTCCTAATGAAAGGAAAAGTAAAATTTATGCAAGGTCTAGAGAGTTAGTGACATGAGAAATTAGCCAACCCAAGTCCAGGATTTGCAACACAATTTTTTCCTTCAAAATATTTTAGGAAGCAGCAATATATACAATATACCAAAATGCATCAAAATGTTTTATTTATCCAGATATCTCTGTTGATCTTTTAAAGATCATATGGCAAAATTGCTTACCAAGAGGATTTGAAGTAACCAAATCTGCAGACACTGGAGGAGAGCAGATACAGTAGTTCTTTTGAAAATATCCATCATTGTCACCTGCTTGCTCTTGCTACAACTTTCCTTTCAAATTTCACTTTCAGAACATATATCTAGTGTCTCTCTTGTTCAGTAGTAAATTGTCTTTGTTCCATTAAATTTACGAGATTTTCACCACATAAAATAGTCTCTGACAGAATCATTTTTGATCTGTCCATTAGGATTTTTCCAGATAGATCTGCAACAAGCCTCAACCAGCCATGCTCAACCTGGCAGATCCCACCTTCACCACAAGGAGCGTAACAAAGCAAATCATTCCTGAGTTGTTTTTGTGGAGAGATTTGGAATATGGAGAGTGGCTGTTTCATAAACTTTTTAGAAGACTACCACTTTTTAATGTTTTGAAGTGCTTAGACTTGCAAATAAACAATGACCTATTTAAACAATAAGTCAAAATGTTTATGTTGTTTTTCTATGTAGCTTTGCAGCTCAATTTACAGTAGCTTCTCTGAAACAGACATGGCTCTTGCAAATTGTGAAGTCTTTCTGTTTGTGAAGAGGTAAATGCATTCCTTCACTTTTCATGTAGGGACTAAGTATCTACTTACTCAGAGCATCATGGCAGTTAACAGAAAGCTGCCTGACCTTGACCTGAGAACTTTCCCTTATGGAAGAGGATTGCTATAGTGTTGTGGATAGGACCAAGGATGCCAGAGGTACTCTGTGTGTTCAAGTACCAGCTTTATTTGATTTTAGCTGTAGGAACATGGGCAAGATACTCAACTTCTTTATCCTCAGTTTCTTCATCTAGAAAATTCAAACAAAAGTGAGATCTCCCTCAAAGGATTTTGTTGTTCTTGTTGCTGTTGTGTTCATGAAGGACATTCAAGGGCATTGTGAATATAAATTATATGTGCATGATGTATTTTCTATTATTGCTACTACTATTGCTAAGATGTTGAGAAAATTGTGCTATGAGAATAACAATTACCCAGTTACTCGGTGCATATTGATGTTTCCTCTGTGCAAATTACTGTATTATTTTCTTTTCCTTCCATCGTTTACAGTTCTTACCCAGGCTGTTCTCATCCTACTCACTGAATATTCACTTGCTTTGGGGGCATAAATGAGTTCTTAGAGTTCACTTTTATCTCCTATGCAGATATCCCAGAACTTTACCCAGTAGTTGCTCATCTATTATGACAAATACAACTGGAAGCAGCACCACAGACCATCTTGTTAGCATCGACTTATGAGCAACATTGCAAGTAAAGTCAGATCTGTATTGAGAAGACATGGGAGTTAAATCTTAAAATCCATGTTCCTTGGCGATCTCTGGGCTATCTGCCTCTATTTCCCTTGAATTTATGCTTAAAGTCAGATGTCAAAGCTTCATCTCCGACTTGCTAAATCAGAATCTTGAAACCAGAAACCTGGGAATGTGCAAGTTATCCAAATCCCTCCGGCGATCGTCCCCTTTAAAGTTTGAAAGTTTAGATTCACACCTCCTACCTTTTCACTGAGGCTCTCATGTCCTACTATTGGGTCCTTCAGAATTTTCTTACTTATTTAGAAAAACAAAAACAGTAAACCATTTGGTCTTTTCTGCATTCTCCAAGCTCCACTCTTTGGAGCCTACTTTATCGGTAAACAGTATTATTGTATCTATTGTTTAGTTATACCAAAATAATGATGCATAGCAAGCAGCCACAAAAATCCTCACAGCATAAAGCAATAAGCATTTGTTTAAATCATGGAATTGGGGTTAGCTGGAGCTTGGCTGGCCTGGGCTGGTTTGCATGGGGGAGAAGGCTCTGCTACATATTTCTCTCAGCTTCGTCCTGACTCAAGTGTTCTGGCCCAAAGCAAATTCTCCTCTTAGTAATAGAGATGCCAGAGACCAATCCCAAAAGTGTAGATAGATGGGGGCGCCTGGGTGGCTTAGTTGGTTAAGCGTCCGACTTTCGCTTAGGTCATGATCTCACGGTTCGTGGGTTCGAGCCCCGCGTCGGGCTCTGTGCTGACTGCCGGCTCAGAGCCTGGAGCCTATTTCAGAGTCTGTGTCTCCCTCTCTCTCTGACCCTCCCCTGCTCACACTGTCTCTCTCTCTCTCTCCTAGAAATAAATAAAAATATTTAAAAAAAAAAAAGTGTAGATAGATGATCACCAGCCTTCAGTGAACTGTTTCTGCTAATATTCCATTGGCCAACGCAAGCCACATATCCACCTCCAACGTGAACAGAGCATGGAAATACATGCTTTCTGGAGCGGCGATGGGAGGGTGCCGCCTCTGACAATATTCCAACTGGCCATATTGACTTAAGTCACGTTCCATTACTTTATTTTCACAGCACTCCTTTGGGCTTCTAGTTTCTTCCCTGTTAAGGAGAAACACTCTCAACAAATAAATCCTGAAGTAAGACAGTCTCACTGCCACTACTGCATTCACCATTTGAGAATGAAAAATGGAAAGAACATAAAAGCACAATTATTGCTATCAAGTTCTAGAAAAACATTTCCTTTTTTCCTTTTTCCTATGAAAGCTCTTATAACCTATAGAGTCTAATTGTGAACTATATCCTTCATCATGGTGTGAGGCAGAAGGATTTGAGATTTGTGTGTGAGATGGTGCTCAATTATAACTCTTAGTTACAGTGCGTGGTTCTGCATTGTTTATATACTATTACTACAGTATTCAATACAATAAATTAATGCTTCAGGGAAAACATTTTAAATGTTAAAAATCCAACATTAATTTGACCAACTGTTAATGAGTCCCTCAAGACAATTTGATAAATAAGGACGTAGTAAAATACCTTCTTTTTATTTAAACATAAATGTTTCTTTTCAAATGTCCATATTGGTTAGAAATTTTGTGTTCTTTAATCTGTCTTAAAATGCATTCAAGATGTGAAGCACCTTCTGGCTCAGTTGGTTGTGTCTGACTTTGGTTCAGGTCATGCTCAGGCTTCTGAGTTCGAGCCCCACATCGGCCTCTGTGTGGACAGGTTGGAAGCCTGGAGGCTGCTTTGGATTCTGTGTCTCCCTCTCTCTATGCTCCTCCCTCACTGGCACTCTGTCTCTATCTCTTTTAAAAAAAATAAACATTAATGTTTTTAAATAAATAAAATGCACTCAAGGTTTTAAAGCTAATCTTTTGGCCTCTTTTAAACACTAAAATACTGTTTGAAGTATGACATTTTAAACTATACGAGCTTTTATTGCAAATGTTTTGTGTTTTGTCATTTAAGAAAAATTATAGCCATAGTTTCAATAATTGAATTCAATTCAATAATTACTAATCTTCCAATCACTGTTTAGAGATTTGGATAAATATATTACTCTAGTTGAGCCTTTTTGTAATCTTCTGGGAAGACAAAGATGATTTTCAAATTGTCTTCTTCATTTTTATATCAATATCTAATTGAGGTATTCTATAAACACTTGTTGAATGACTGTTGATTTTAAGGTAATAAAAACTATACTAGCATTATGAACATGTCATGCAATCCAAAAGAACAAAAAAGGCTTTTGCTAAAAATTTGAAATGTATTCATACTGCTTCTAGATAATTTTCTGTAAGTGATTTATCCATGAGAAGAATGCAAATTTTAAGAATAATTTTATGCTACTTCTTATTTTTATGTTCATTATAAAAGTAATCAGAATAAAAGTGTGTATTCTTTTGTGATTTGAGGGTTATCACCCTTTGAGGATACAACCAAGCCTATGGAACATTTCCTAAAATGAGCGTATATAGTGCAATTTTCATGAAATTCCAGGGTTCCATGACACCTTCATGCCCATTCACATGTCATAGGGACCCTAGTTTAAGAAATTCTGGGCCACAGAATTATCCAACTTTAGTTGGTTGGCTCCTATAGTATGTAAAATATCTCATAATATTTAATATAAGATTCCCATGGGAACTGGAAGAGTACTATACTAGCGTAAAATCCTGGGAGTCTATCAGACAAAGTTTAGACCTGGTATGCTATGTCTATCTTTAGCACTTCCCTCAGATAGATATACTCTACATGGACACTCACATATTCCGGTCATCTGGTGACAGGCTTGTTTAATGAGTGGGGAGTCAGAAGAGAATGAGGACACAATACAGGTAAATTACTAAGACCTCAAATAGCTATGTCCCCTCAGTAAGAACACTGGAATGAACCATTTAGTTCTGGTTTAGTACAGGAACCATAAAAAAGTACTACCCTCTATAAACGAGGAAATGTAGATGCTCTATAAAATGCAAATCCAATAAAAATTTGTAGCTACTGAAGATTCTGGAATTTTGTGGTCTTGCATTCTAGCTAGCATTTGAAACCCAGAGCTAACAGCAAGCATCATAAGAACTCCCTCAAGTGACCTTTGACATTATCTACAAACCCTGCACTCACCTTCTCCATCTTTCCTGTCACAGGGAAGAAAATCCCCCTTTCCTATCAAAGGCTGACCTTTCTCATTTTTCTGCACACTGTCTTTTTCACTGATCTCTTTCTCTCATATCATCACCATGATATCACCCTCAAATCTATCCTCTTTTGACAGATAAATTCTGAAGAAAATCTAAAAGCATTTGCATATATATACCCCTCACCCTACCACCCATCCTGCTTGCTCCTCAGTGTATCTGGTCCAAATGCTGCCTCAGCCATGAACTCCAGGGTATGAAAGCCCATGGAGTTTGTCACTGTACTTGAGCTCTTGTTTGTTTTAACCACATTAAATATTCATTTTCTCTTCAAATACTACACAAATTACTATAACTTTTCCTCCTGTTTCTTTCTTTCTAGTAACTATCTCCTTTGCAGGACCGTACTCTTCTGCCTGAATAGCAGACTCTGGTTTTATTCAAAGTTTCATCCTTGGCCCTATTCTGGTTCTTACCCTTCTATTTTCCTAGTCTCTTCACTTTTTTTCCTGAGTAGCCTATCTGTTGAAGTAACTTAAAGTACCATCTATAGTTTGATGTCTCTCTAATGTACCTCTGCCTAGATCCCTCCTCTGGATCCAAGCCCATGTATCCAACTCTTCAGAGAATGTCTATGATTGCATGACTCATAGATATTGCAAATAAAGTTGTCCCAGATGATAACTTCTTATCTCCTTAAAGGTTGCCAAGAGCCATATAACTTTGCCCTCGATAGTTAATCGTTACTAAAAATATGATTAATAATTACAAAACAATGTGAAATGGAATAAATATAAAAAATTCTGGAAATATATAGAGCATTAAAAATGAATAGTGAAAAGATAAATCTTGAACAGAGCAATAAGCCTTAAATTTAAATGCTAAATGAGGACACCCACTCACCCTTTTTGCCAAAGAGATGCTCTTCACTCCTTAGCTTCCAGTCCCACTAACCCATCAAGCCTTCACATGCACCAATCTCAATCTCATCCCTGCTGCAGGACCTTGACACTTGCTGTTGTCTCTCCCTGGTGTACCTCCTTTCTTCACTTGCCCCAACTTTTTCACCCCCCGCAATGTGATCTCACATGATACTTGCTAAGGGAGGTTTCCCTCCATCCCTGTGGTATACCCCCCCTTACATCTTCCCAAAACACCCATTCTTCTTCCTTATCACAGGTAACAGCTGTTGTCAAATTTTTATTTGATTTATCTCCCTGAGGTATTTCATATATTTAATAACTGGAATATCTTTTCTCAGTAAATTCTTGGTATCTATTACAGTACCTGGCATAGAGCACATAGCCAAGAAAGAGTTATCAGATGATTACATGAAGGAATTACTTTTATAATTTTATCCTTTAATTTTCTGTGTTAAGTTAATAAACATATGCACCCATTCAGACTTGCAAGTCATTGACTAAAATAGTAAATGAAATTTTGAGAGCTCAAAACATTCTGCTCCCTGGATAAATGTCCCCTAAGCAATAAAGACCAATCTGAACCTGTCCTTAACTATGTTGAAAAGAATGTAAAAATAGACATATAACTCCACATAATATCTCATATTCCCTTGCCTTGTTAATTTGTACTGTTATGTACTCTATTGATCTGATATAGTTTCCTTCAAAATATGCTTCTTTCAGTTTTTGTGGTTTCTTGTTTATTTGGGGTTTGTTTTTGTTTATGCAAATGAAATGATTGCCTGATGTTTTATTCTAAAATCTCAGGAAATTTAACATTAACTTAATCAGTATATAATTTCCAAACTCATTTTAAAATTGCTTTCATATATATATGTAGATATATGAAACACAAACACAAACATACATACATATACCCACCTTTTTATCTATAATCTTGAAGCCATATCCATATTTCTAGTGAGTTGTCACAAATAGCTAATGGCTCAGTAATAACAGCTAATTCTTAAATGCTTTCAATACATGTCGTTAAGTTGTTTTTAAAAGCACATTTTTAATGTAATCTGAAAACACCCCCCTTCCATTTGCCTCCCATTGCAAGTAATGGGCTCTGATTATGTGATGTTTATAAATAAATCCCATATCATTCAATTAAATAAATACAAATGTCTCTAAAAACAAAATCTGCCTCCACCTCAGAAAACATCTCCACAAAAGTAGAAGAGAAAGGAAACACTGTTGTTACTGAATAAGCATTAAACAGAAATGTAATGTGCACCACAGACAATCTGCTAAAGAGATTGCAGAGGGAATAAATCTCACCCTGTTAGATCGCCAAGCAGATAAAACCCATTATACACATGTTCTCAGGATAAACAATAACTTGTTGTCAAGTAAGAGAACTTGATGGCACCATTTGTCACACATAGTTCATGCTAAATCCATTTTGTAATTGGGATAATCACCTGTGTTTGCTGTCTTGAAACAATAAATAAAAAAATAAATGCTTCCTAGCTTTGTCACCAGAGGTGAGTTGGCACTTTGGAACCACATGCCAGCTGAAGTTAGGCTCCTATCATCTCAGGAAACTGGGAACTAGGGGCTCCCTGCTCCTCAATGATTACATTTCAAGGAGATGTTTCCCAGGTTCTTGAGGAAACAATCCAGGGCCGCTTATTTAGCCTTTAAAAAGATTTACACACATTTCAAAGAGGCAGAGAAAACATCCACAAGCTTTCTAAAGCATTTTTTCTAAGAAAAGGGAGGGGGAGGGAATCTTCCTTTATTTTCAACAGGGAGAACTCAGCCTCTTACTTTTAATTTGTATTTTCCCTATGGTAGACTCAGAGTTACAATAGGGTAAAAGGTATTTGGGTTTTTTTTTAATGTTTATTTATTTTTGAGAGAAAGACAGACAGACAGACAGACAGACAGACAGAAATATCCCAAGCAGGCTCCGCACTGTCAGTGCAGAGCCCAAAGTGGGGCTCGAATTCATGAACCATGAGATCATAACCTGAGCCACAACCAAGAATCAGACATTTAACAGACTGAGCCACCCAGGTCCTCCCCCTCCCCAGGTATTTGTTTTAAGTAAAGATTTCTTTCACTGATTTTAAAGATAAGTTCAAAGGTACAAGAAAGAGGGGCAGATGCTGAAGAGAGAAGGCTGTATACAGCTTGACCGCTGGTGCAAAAGAGAGGCGAAACTTACCATGCACAAATCTAGGAAAAAAGAACTAGGAATAAATGGCTGCAATCTGGAGGGAGACAGGTTTCAAAATCACGTAAGGAAAGAGCTGGCTAAAATACCACACTGGGCAAGAATGTCTCCTGTTTGGGGCTTACTAGCATCTTCCAAGCCCTATTTACGTTCACTCAGGGAGAAAAGTATTGAATTCATCCAAAATCAGTTGAGTGATTGGACCTCAAAGAGGTGATATTCAGGGCTTCCCCCAATACTGAGATGCTATATTTCCATATTTTATAGACAAGAAATGTTCCCACATTTCTCAATGTGTACTCAGAGAAGTACTTGATGCCATAACAGAACTCTTACATCTTTGCATTTCAGTCTGAAACCATGCTTCCCAAGGTATCATCCTGTAGACAGGGTTTATTTAGCTTACAAGATTTGTTAGATTAACTATATTAAAGACCGGGTGTAGAGCGAGTAAGAAAATGCTTTATTAAAGTTCATTTTATTCAGCAGCTGTGCGGGCCCCTTCTAGAATTCAGGAAAGTGTTTAGGCCTAGACATTGTCACAATGGGCAAATAGGAAGACAAGAAACTGAGCAAAGGCAGAGAAGGCTGTTAGCACTAAAATGAAAGAAGAGCAGAGGATGGAATAAAGACCAGGTTCAATATCCCGTGAAAGTCATTGAAAAGAACAGTTGTACAAGAACTGAAGGAAGTGAGCAAGGAAGGTGAAAAGCATCTTAAGGAGGGGAAAAAAAGGCATCTAAATAAAGGAAGCACCAAAGAGTTTATTTCAGGGCCAGTGCAAATCGAAGCAGGGAAGACCCTGATCAAAGGATACCTCAACAGCTGAGAAACAGATGAAAAATCCTAAAAGCATTTGATGCTAGTATGTGGAACATTCCCAAATAATCATGCTAAGCTTTGTTAAAGACTCCAGTTAATAAATTAAAAGGCCAGATAATTCTTTGTAATATTTGGTTAGCAGAATTTACTTTATATTTTCTCCGGTTAGTAAAGCCACAACTGCTCATTGTTGGAAATAATTTGACGTGCGTAAAGGTTAAAGAAAAATATTAATCTGAACTGCTGCTCATAATCATCCCTGTTAAAATTTTGTACTTGAAATTTTCATGCAGGTGTCTTGCCTTTCTTACTTTCTTTTTAAAAAATATATAATTTACTGTCAAGTTGACCAACATACAGTGTGTACAGTGTGCTCTTGGCTTTGGGGGTAGATTCTCGTGATTCATCGCTTACATACAACACCCAGTGTTCATCCCAACAAGTGCCCTCCCCAGTATCCATCACCCATTTTCCCCTCTCCCCTGCCCCTCTCCCCATCAACCCTCAGTTTGTTTTCTATATTTAAGAGTCTCTGATAGTTTGCCTCCCTCTCTGTTTGAAACTATTTTTTCCCTTCTCTTCCCCCATGATCTTCTGTTAAGTCTCTCAAATTCCACATATGAGTGAAAACATATGATATCCCTCTTTCTCTGACTATCTTATTTCACTTAGCATAATACCCTACAGGTCCATCCACATTGTTTCAAATGGCAGGATTTCATTCTTCCTCATTGCCAAGTAGTATTCCACGGTGTGTGTGTGTGTGTGTGTGTGTGTGTGTGTATGCACACCATATATACCATATACCACATCTTCTTTATCCATTCATTAGTTGATGGACATTTGGGCTCTTTCCATAATTTGTCTATTATTGAAAGGTCAACAGACACATGAAAAGATGTTCAACATCACTCATCATCAGGGAAATACAAATCAAAACCACGTTACATTACCATCTCATGCCAGTCAGAGTGGCTAAAATTAACAACTCAGGAAACAACAGGTGTTGGCAAGGATGTGGAGAAATGGGAACCCTATTGCACTGTTGGTGGGAATGCAAACTGGTGCAGCCACTCTGGAAAAAAAGTGTGGAGGTTCCTCAAAAAATTAAAAATAGAACTACCCTACGATCAAGCAATAGCCTTTTTTTCTAATGCAGTATAGTTTCCTAGTCAATTACATAGGGTCAAGACCGCTTTAAATTCTTGAATAACAAGAGAGAGAGGCTTCCATAATTATTTACCAACTTACAGAAGCCTATCCCCTTGTAATTCGTAGTAACAACATCTGGGTTTAGAACATCTTACTGAATTTTGACAACACCTGTACACCATTTTAGTTTTTAATGTTTTTTTTTCTGTTTAGCCCTCTTGTTAACAACAAACACCATCTTCAAAGTTGTATTGCATTTCTCCAGTACATTATTTATGAACTGAACAAGACGTCATCAGAAGGAATGACGTTAAATGGTCTAGAGCTACAAAGGAAAGAGATAAGAGGATGCCTACTATGTGCCAAATGCTTTAAATGCATTTTTCATTTTATTTTCACAGAAGCACTACAATTATAAAACTGAAGCAAAAGAGATTAGCTGTCTGTTAAATTTTGTTTAAAGTAATTAATGGAGTAAGAATTACGTATTACTTCTTCTAAGGGATCAAGAGGGCATCGCCAAAACAGACTTAAAAACTTGCACAGCAAATTCTTAGAGGATACCATTTCATTTAGAATAACAATAAAGGGGTGTCTGGGTGGCTCAGTCGGTTGAGTGTTCTACTTTAGCTCATGTCATGGTATCACAGTTCCTAAATTCAAGCCCCACATCAGGCTTGCTGCGGTCAGCATAGAGCCCCTTCAGATCTTCTGCCCCCCTCTCTGCCCCTCCACTGCTTTCTCTCTCAAAAATGAGCATTAAAATAAAATAATATAATATATAATAAAATAAAGTAAAATATAACAATGAAAGCATACAGAAAATGCCATCCCAAACGTGCTCTTCCAATATCATTCTCAATTGCTGATAACATCTACAGCATTCCAGAGTGGCTCAGGCCAAAAGCCTTGGAAGTCATCCTTGATTCTAATACACCAGCAAATCCTGCCAATTCTACCTTCGCAATACAGCACAAATTGTACCACTTAGGCTGGCTTCTGGAGCTGCCTGCCTGGTTGAAGACACCATCTTCTCTCACAGGAAACATGGCCAGTGTTTTCCAGTGGGTGTCACTGTTTCTTCCTTCATCCTTCCTTGCTTTAGTCCGTTCTCAACACAGCAGATATAGTGATCATTTTAAAATCCAAGTCAGATTGTCACTCTTCTGTTCAAAACTTTACAATAATCTCCCACTTTCCCCAAGGTAAAAACTGAATCTTCACAACGACTGATGAGACTCCATTTCTATGCCCATCACCATACCCTCCCTTCCTCTTATGTCTCCGAATTCGACTTCTAACCCATCAGTCAGTGGCCTCAGCCAGGCAGGAATGTTAAATGCACCGCTGACTCAGAGCCTTTGCATTTGCTTTTCCCATGCCTGGAACCGTATTCTTCTGCTAGCTAATCTCTTAGGATTTCATAACCTGGTTTTCCTTTTCCTTTACGTTGCTGATAAATGTCACATTCTCAGTGAGAATGAGAATGAAGTGAGAATATTTTCTGAATATCCTAATTAAGTCACATCTCAACATCCATGCCCACATCTCCTAATTCCCTTTCCTGTCCCATGTGTTAGTAGCATTTACCACTCTAATTTACAATATTTCTCCCCCAAGAGAGTATAAGCTTCCTGAAGACAAGGATTACTTTCTGTTTATGTATTAATTTATATACATTGCCTAAACCATTTCATCTCATAGTTGGTCATCAGTTATAATGTGTTGAACATATAAAATGAATGTTTATTCACATAGAAATAGTTTTAGTGGGCTAAATGTCTTAGCTGAACACATTTCCCAAATTCTTAAGGAATAGCCACACCATTTTCTTTAAAAACATGTCAAAAACAAATGAAAAAGTTTGATATTTTTGCCTTTTCTCCCTCAAGGTTTACTGAACAACTAAGAACAAAGCTGAATAGATAAATCACAAATAATGAAAATTAGAACTACTGTTAACCTACTTAACTCTCAGTTACCCAGATGATCAAATTATCTAGAACACTTTACTCCCCAAGTTCAATGAAGAAGTTGCATTTAAAAAAAATTTTTTTTCTTTAATGTTTATTTTTGAGAGACAGAAACAGAGTGTGAGTGGCAGAGGAGGAGAGAGAGAGAGAGACATGGAACTCATAGCAAACTCCAGCCTCTGAGCTGTCAGCACAGAGCCCAATGTGAGGTTCGAATCCATGACTTGAGCTGAAGGCAGACACTCAACCAAGCCACCCAGGCACCCCAAGAAGTTGGATTTGATTGTACATGTTTATGGTGCACCATTGGTGAACTATAAAATGTTAGCAAAGCATCTGCATGGCCATTTTTGTTGTTCTGGAAGAAATATGTTTCTCTGGGTGACAGTCTCTCTGCCTCTTTTTGCCTAAAATCATCTCTTTTTTTTCTTTATTCTTAAGAGATATGTGGGTCTAGAATTCTTGGTTGATAATTATTTCAGCAATTTGAAGAAATTCTGCCTGTCTAGCTTCCACGTTGTTTTTGTTTGTTTTTTGTTGTTGTTGAGAAGTCAGCTGTTAAACTTCTTGTTTCTCATTTGAAGGCATGTTTTTTTTTTCTTTCTAGAAGTTTTTAACATTTTCTCTTTAATTTTGGTCTTCAGCAGTTCTTATGGTATGCCTATGTGTTTTCCTTAGATTTGTTTTTTTGTTTTTGAGGCATGTAGTTCTTCTTGGATTTGAAAATTGATATTTCTCCTCAGTTTTGGGAAATCCTTCTCAAATATTTTGTCTACCTCTTTTCTCAGACTCCAGTAACGGTGTGTCAGACTTTTCCATTACAACCCATGTGTTCCTTATATTTTCACAATGTTCTCTTTTTTGTTGTTATGGCAAGCTTCTTCTGTATATTTTATGTGGATCTTTCTTTTAGTTCACTAATAATGCTTGAGCTAGTTCTCTTCTGCCATTACACTCTTTAATTTCTTAGTTTCAGCTATAGTATTTTATGTGCCCTGAAGTTGTCTTCATATGGTTCTAGTTATCTGACAAATTTCCCCATCTTGTCTTTTTTTCTGTGTGTGTGTGTGTGTGTGTGTGTGTGTGAGAGAGAGAGAGAGAGAGAGAGAGAGAGAGAAAGAAAGAGAGAGAGACCGAGCACACATGTGAGGATGTGTGAGCAGTGGAGGGGCAGAAAGAGAGAGGGAGGCAGAGGATCCAAAGTAGGCTCGGCACTGAGAGCAGAGAGCCCGATGTAGACTCCAACTCACAAACTGAGAAATCCTGACCTGAGTTGAAGCTGGACACTCAACCAACTGAGCCACCCAGGCACCTCCCCATTTTGTCTTTTAATCCCTTGAATTTCTTATTTCTGCCTACTTTAATAAATGTCTGATAAATTAGTTATTTTAATTTCCTGCATGACTTTTCTATGTTTTCCGGTATTCCTTTGGTTTTTTGTTGGTTTAAAAAAATGTTTTAATATTTATTTTTGAGAGGGAGAGAGAGAGAGAGAGAGAGAGAGAGAGAGAGAGAAAGCAAAACATGAGTGGGGAAGGGGCACAGAGAGGGAGAAAAAGAATCTGAAGCAGGCACCAGATTCTGAGCTGTCAGCACAGAGCACACTGTGGGTTCTCAAACCCATGAACCACAAGATCATGACCTGAGCCAAAATCGGAAGCCTAACCAACTGAGCCACTCAGGCATCCCCTGGTATATCTTGGTTTTATGTCAAGAGTTATCTGAAAACCAACTTGACAATAAACTATTTAAAAAAAAAAAAAGAATTTAAGGCCTAGGATTAAGCTTAGGATTCCTCAGCTTTTCATTATTTCCTAAGAAGATAATGTCCAAGGACCATGCAATTGTTAGTGAACTAAAAGAAAGATCCCCATAAAATATGATTTAAAGATTATGTTAATGCAATTATTTTCATGAGGAATTCCCTATGCCAAAGGAAATCTAAATGGCACTGACTCTATACAGGACAACTGTCTGAAATCTCTCTGAAATATATGCAAAGTGATATGAGTCACCTTGTGGAGAGAGTAGCAGAGAGATTTACTGCAGAATCATATATTTTACATCAGAATTTAAATCATCTAAATAAATATTTAAAATAAGATTCACATTAATATGAGGTGTAGACCAACACCTTTGCTATTATTCTGTGCTGCTCTTCACCTATGCATCTTTACACAGACAAGAGAGGGCCGATAGGGTTCAACTCTTGGGCCAACTCTAGCCGACGGTGGGTGGTTTCCTGGAACACCATATTAAGAAAATACCTGAAGTTTCACTCGTATATCTGTCATGGATGCAGGAATGAGCAGTTTTGAACAAATAAAGGTGTTTTTCCATCGCTGAAATACTGTCTCACACAGTTCTTCCTGAAAAAAATTGTCATTTGTCTTTTTCTTCTATCAGGCTTCTGGCGGTAATGGCTGCCATCAACCTCATCCCACACATTTTACCAACCATTGTCTCTGATTCTTTGATTGCCCCCCACCACCTCTCTCCATCCCTCAAAGAGGCTGCTGGTGATATCAGTGTTTCCATTCTGCATGAGTGACCCTTGAAAGACCTTTGAAAGTGGAGATACATGGTAGTTCTAGATCTGTAGCTCAACTTGCTACTGGGCTGTCTCCACAGTTTTAGAACTTAGCCTCTGAAATTAATTCTTAAGGATTACTTTTTTCTTATCTGAATAATCTGGCACATTAAGTAGCTCTAAGTAATTGCTTTTGAAAGGGAAATTGCAGATAGTGAGTACATAGGAGTGTGGAGATAGAGCAGCAAAGAAAGATGGAGTGAATTCAATAGAGACTCCTCCCCCTGCACATTACCCCTGCTGGGGTGCTCCTGCCTAGAGTGCTCTCTGCAGGAGTCTCTCTCCCCTTTCTCTCCCTCTGCATGTGTCTTTACTTTAGTAAAATCATCGTCGTTCGTGTTTCCTTTGACAGCCACTGCTTGCATACATATATGAATATATGAATAAATCTCATATATTTGTAATATATTTCATAGATATGAGTATATGAACATATCATATGTAGAGTAGAATGTTCCTATAACTTATTTGTTTGATTTACTAAACAATTCTCCTTTTGGAATTCTTTGGTAAAGATTTTTATTATATTTTTGTTATTTGTGTTGTTTTGTGGCTGATACGATCATTTTTCTTTTGTTGGGGTTTTTTGTTTGTTTGTTTTTATTTGTCTCTCAGTATTTTAGACTCCACTTGCATTCCAAAGCAGTATAGTTAGACAAATTTAACAGTTAATTCTTCAAATACTACTAAGACAACTCTGTGTGCGTATATGTATGTGTGGGACCAATCATGGGATAACATAACTGTACACCCAAAAATGTACCCTCCAAAAGGCAGTGGAAGAAAATAGAGTTAAATTGGGGTGCTTGGGTGGCTCATTCAATTAAGCATCCAATCGATTTTGGCTCAGGTCATGATCCGAGGGCCGTGGGAACGAGCCCCATGTCAGGCTCTGCACTGAGCATGCAGTTTTCCCTCCCTCCCTCCCTCTCTCTCTCCCTTTCTCCCAAATTAAAAAATAGAGTTGAATGAGTATAGCTGGATAGATTATGAAGAAAAACAAAGCTTCTTGCCGAGTAAACAGTACAGCAGGTACAGAATTGGACATTCTTCTTTCCAATCTGAGAATCCTTCTGTTTTGCAGAGATAATCTTCTATTTTCCTATAAGGAGCTACTGTCTATTTTTAATTGATAGCAATAGAAAATACTAAGGCTATACCAAGCAATATCAAGATTAACTGACCTTTCTTTCTCTATTTTCTTTTCATCCTCTAATTACTTTGCTCCTGATCTCACTGATCTATCTTGATTTCCAAATGTGTTCTCTAGTAATTTGGCTCACTTCATATTTCACGTTTCCTGCTCTAGAGGAAATAGCTCTGTCCCTTAAAGCGGAATGTGCAATGACATTTTAAAAACACAAAGCCCAGCAAAGAATTAGATATTCTGAAAAGCAAACTCATTGACAATGCTCCCAAACGTCAGAAGTGTATTTCCATGACCAAGCATATGGTTTTGATGTTTTCACCAGAAAGGCAGGGTGTGCATTTAGGCTGCGCACATGACAAGGGCTGGACCGGTGGGTTAACTGTTGAGAAACTTCCATATTTCCTGATAAATAGGCTGCTCCCAACCACCACGGTGTCCCCCCACCATCTTGCAGGCCTGCTAATTCCTCAATATAACCTGACCTCTCTACCAACCAGCAAGGAAAATGTTACAAAGAGCCCCCAGGACGCCATTAGGTTTTACCAGCTGGAGCTGATTCTACTTGGTCAGGGACTGGCTAACTTGCTGTTAAATAATTTGAACGTGAGTCAGCTCACGATGTTTAGCCCCTTGGCTCCTTCAGCCTACTTAGGGCACACGTGGAATTTAACATTTTACTGCCCCCCCATGCCACTGCATTACTATATAAATTATTCACACCAGTATCACTTTGATTAATTCGAGCATTAATGGATTTTTAAATTAAAGACAACCTTGACTGGAAAAAATAAATTATCCTCTGTCACAGGATGAGGAACTGAGTCTACATCATATTAGGCCATGTCATGTAAGGGCCACTGCACTTGCTGATATTTCTCATACACTCCTTCTGTCTTTTTTTTTTTAATCTTTATTTATTTTTGAGAGTGAGACAGAGAGGGACAGAGTGTGAGCAGGGGAGAGGTAGACACAGAATCTGAAACAGGCTCCAGGCTCTGAGCTGTCAGCACAGGGCCCAACGCAGGGCTCGAACCCAACAACGTTGAGATCAGAACTTGAGCTGAAGTCCGACACTTAACTGACTGAGCCACCCAGATGCCCCCACACTCCTTCTGTCTCAACATTCAGCCTGCTGTCTTCATATGCTGTTAATTGGGGGGTGGATTAAACAGAATGAAAGGAAAATACATCAGAAATAAAAACACCTGAGAAGATCCAGCCTAAAGGAGATATTCTTTAATTATAGAATCAGATTAAAATATGAACCCTCATCAAGGCAGTAAAAATAAGTTTAATTTAAAAAGGAAGGTTGTGAGGGAACTTAGTGACCAAATACTCTGTCTGGATCAGCATTTAGAAGGCAGTTCAAGCTGTTTTATACATGTGGTGTGTGTATAATATCATTAAGGGAAATAGTACCAGTTTCGGTATCCATAAAGCAGTTTGGGAATACACACATACATATACACAAAGCTTCGGCTCAGAAGTAGCTTTAATATGAGTCAAGAAAGCACTTGAGCCAAAGAACTTTAGTTAATTATGCACACGCTGAGAAATTTGGGGAGCGTTTTACTGATGTCTGCAATTTACTTTGAAGTGCACCAAAAATAAGATAGATTCATAATTGAATAGGGGAACAGATAAATGGATATTTGATAAAGCATTTATTGAGAAATATTAACTTTGGAATCAAGGTGATGACTTCATTGTAAAGTTTTTTGATTTTTCTCTATGTTTGTAGTTTTTTCCTAATAAGATGCTGGAGATGTCAGTGTTCCTTAGATTAATTTTTATGACACTTTCCTTCCATGGGACTGATACAGAAAGGTGGGTTTGGACTCACTCTAGGTGGGTTAAAACACTTTCTTAATACCCTTATAAAATTAAATTTAAAATAAGGATTGGGCCCACAAAAAAATAATAAAGTGGCTCAAACCTGAGCTTTCTGTAATTTTCCTGATAACATTTTTTTGTGAGAGGACTCAGGAAGATTGACTATTGATAGTATAGGAGATAAGAATTTAGGGAATTAGTATTTTAGGGTTTTTTTTCCATTTAATATGTTTAACATTGAGTGTTCAGGGCACATTATAAAGGCCTGTTTATGCTTAATAATTAGGATACCTGTAAAAAGCAAGCATGATATTTTAACAAAAGAAAATGAACAGGGCGATTAACAGTTAAATAAAAGAAAACGTTTGCCGTTTTTGAGGTGCACTTGGAAAATAAAAAATTGTTTATTTTTATTATACAATTTTTTTAATGTTTATTTATTTTTTGAGAGAGAGACAGAATGCAAGCTGGAGAGAGGCATAGAGAGAGGGAGACACTGAATCTGAAACAGACTCCAGGCTTCGAGTTGTCAGCACAGAGCCCAATGCACGGCTCGAACCCATGAACCTCCAGATCATGACCTGAGCCAAAGTCTGACGCTCAACCAACTGAGCCCCGATTTTTATTATAAATTTAAAGAGATTACTAGTAAACCAATATCCAAGTATATACACAAGTTCTTTTTTTTAAGAGTATAACCTCTAGAATTATTCAAATTCTGTAATTAAAAGCCAAATGCGTGAACCAGACACCAAACACTACAACTTCACAAATCCTAGAGTTCTTCTATGAGTTGAAGAGGCAAGTAAGATTATATCATAGATTTTGAGACAAAATGTAACACTTCACTTTTATTTTGCCATTACCTAAAAATCAAGACTATTTAGAGCAGTTTTTACTCAGGAATTCATCCCCATTCATTTTCGTACCGATTTCCCAAAATTTTTGGCAAAATCCTCTATGGCACTTGCTAAAATTCTCATTGCATTAGAAATGTTAAAAAGTCCACAACTATAGTTTTTTCACAGAATTGTCCCTCTAAACTCCAGTCTTAATTGAAATCAGATTCTTTCCTAAGGACACCATATCATGAAGCTAATTGCTCCTCTACTTCATAAGACATGGGGGGCGGGGGAAGGAAGGCACTGACATCCTTCTAGAAACCTAGACCATCCATCACTCTTCCACGTTTGTGCCTCTTACCCCTCTCATCTGAGTGTTCTTCCATGTAGGTAAAAGTCCCTGTTGTCATAATGCGAAGTCACGCTGGCCACTCGTTCTCAGTGACTGACCACCTGCTTTCTTAAAGTCCCCTCCACTGTATGTTCTGGTACCACTTTGAACCACCTCGGAATCCACGTGACCAATCCAGCAAGTAGCTCTGAGCCAAAGATTTCTCACCTTTGACCATGCTCACTTTAGCCTCAAACTCTTGTGACCATACCTTAGAGCCTTTCATTTCCCTGAACTACAGCTACTTTGAATCTCTATTTCCATCATGGAAAATCTCATTTTTTTACTCTTCATCTCATGCAACTTAGGAGACTTGCTTCTACTGAATGCTACTTCTCATTATGATTTTATTCTTTTACACAGTCAGTACCTATAGCTCATGGGGCTCATGGTTCTTAAATTCAAACACTTACTGTAGGAACGTAAAAACATTTTTTTAATGTTTATTTATTTTTGAGAGAGGCAGAGCACGAGCAGGGGAGGGGCAGAGAGAGAGGGAGACAGAGCCTGAAGCAGGCTCCAGGCTCTGAGCTGTCAGCATAGAGCCTGATGCAAGGCTCGAATTCACAAAGTGTGAGGTCATAACCTGAGCTGAAGTCAGATACTCAACCGACTGAGCCCACCAGGTGCCCCAAGAACTTTAATTCCTAGTTCCTTTTCCTTGTGCTGACCTTGCCTTAGAAATCCCCAAACTTGGATTAATCCACCCAAATTCTCTGTTAAGTAGGCTTCTTAGTATGGCTGGATAGTAGAATGCCATCAATCTGGGAGTAGTGGCATTATCAGATCACGGTCTCCAAGCTCACCTGGGCTTTGGCAATATTTTGATATCATTTTGCATGATCTTGTTCAGACCTATTTCCACCTACACGATGACAAATCCAAATCCATGCTTCTATTTCTCAAGATATAGCCAGGTTCCAAATTAGTGACAAACATTAAGATCATCAGTATTATTTTCCTAAAGTTCTCCCATCCTTACATGTTATCTATGTTTGCGTGAGCATTTCCACACCCTTTACTTCAGCTCCCTGAGAAGAACTCTATCATCTTAAAGTCCACTGTGCTCTAGCCCTGGGAACTCACTGCCAGATTTCAAACCTGGGGTTCAGAAAGACTGATAACAGTAACAGAAAATTTCTAGAAAGAGGAAGTTTGAGTATAAATAGGAAATTGAGTTTTCATCACAAATAAGCAAAAAAAATGCAAATTATGAGCAATCTATCATTTAATTTTACTGAGAGAGGGTTAGACAAATTAAAAAATAATTTAAAAATAAAATTTCAAAGTCAGATTATGATTCTGTTTTATACTTGTAGGAAGCTACACAAAACTTAAAACATTTTTTATTTAAGTTTATTTATTTATTTTGGGAGAGAGAAAGGCTGCGTGCAAGCAGGAGAGGGGTAGAGAGAGAGGGAGAGAGAGAATCCCAAGCAGGCCCCACAACGTCAGTGTGGAGCCTGGTGCAGGCCTCAAATTCACAAACCGTGAGACCTTGACCTGAGTCAAAGTTGGACACTTAAGCAACTGAGGCCCCCAAATTCCCCAAAACATGTTGTAATATCCCTGTTGCCCATGGTGTTGACATATTACCACAGCAGTGCGAATAAAATTGACTTCAGAAGGAAACTTTGATTGTTGACCAATTTTGGAATTTGGGATTAACCTATTAGTCATAGGTGGGATGGCAATTAAGAATACAGGTTTTTAAAGCTTGGATTTCTGATTGTGAATCCTATCCTTGACTATTCCCACAATGGTGAGCAATGTGATAAGGATAAGTTTACTTGAGGAAAGTTATTGAATTGTCCTACTCGTATACCCTGTCCATAAAATAAGGAAAATGAAATACACATATCATGGGGTTGTTCTGAGGTATAAATAAGTTATGTATTAAACATGTGGTACAATGTCTGAAGCAGATTAAACACTCAGTGAATCGTAGCTATTATTATTAATACTTCATGGATTTTACCAGTTATTCAAACCAAACTAACAGAATCACTTCTGTATCTAAACTCAATATACAAAGAACACTTGTGTGGCTCAGTCAGTTGAGAGTCCAACTTTGGCTCAGCTCATGATCTCACGGTTCGTGGGTTTGAGCCCCGCATGGGGCTCTGTGCTGACAGCTTGGAGCCTAGGGCCTGATTCAGATTCTGTGTCTCCCTCTCTCTCTGCCCCTCCCCTGCTTGTGTTCTGTCTCTCTCTTCTCAAAAGCAAATAAATTAAAAAAAATTTTTAAACACAATGTATATGAATGAGGAGTGCAAAGCAGTATTTTTCATTTGAGGAATGCAAGTGTTCAATATTTTCAGTATCAAGCTAAAATAACTTTTAAATAGTATTTTTCTTCTTTTTATTACTTTTTCAGTTAAAAAGTCAAGGTTAGGGGTGCCTGGGTGGCTCAGTCGGTTGGGTGGCTGAATTCAGCTCAGGTCATGATCTCACAGCTGATGAGTTGGAGCCCTGCATTAGGCTCTGTGCTGACAGCTCAGAGCCTGGAGCCTGCTTCAGTTTCTGTGTCTCCCTCTCTTTCTGCTCCTCCCCTAATTACACTTTGTCTCTCTCTCTCTCAAAATAAATAAGCATTAAATTTTTTTTTAAAGTCAAGGTTAGTTAGGATTTGGAAATGTTTTAGATTTATTTCAGATTTTAGATTTATTTCACAAATTGATTTTAATACCCACCAAAATAGCCCTTTAAATGATGCATTCTGCAGTGTAAAAAAAAAAAAAAAAATCACTTTCTTGAGATCAGCTTAACCCTCCACAGTTGACTTTGGCTTGATGACATTACATAATTAAATGTCTACTTATACAGTGCAACACAAATCTCCTAGTATCTTCTAATACTTAAAAGCTTTCCATATGTAGGCACCTGCGTGGCTTGGCTGAGTGTCTTGGCTCAGGTCATGATGATTCCAGGGTTGTGGGCTCAAGCCTCACATCAGACTCCATGCTAAGCATGGAACCCACTTGTGATTCTCCCTCTCTCTCCCTCTGCCCCTCTCTCCCATTCATGTTCTCTCTATTTCTATCTCTAAAGAAAAAATTGCTTCATATGTTTTATTTAGGTGTAGAAAAACATGGTAAAATACCTTATAAACTCTAAAGCTCTGTATTTTTGATAAACATTACTATATTGATAATCTTTCAGAAACGATTATTACCACATGAAGAAGTCATTAAAATATTGATAGAGGCCCTGAATAATAGCAAAATAAACTATCCAGAGAGGGGCCCTACAATCTGAGGATGAATTATAATTGAAAGCATGTGTGCCTCAAAAGAATCAATGAGATGACTATCTATTAATGAGCCAAAGCAGATGGTCCATTTTTGTTTAGAGCGGTCAGATGAGACTGCAGGAGCTAGAAATCATGGCATCCATTTCCAAACCAGAATTTCCAGATATTATCTCTTATGTGGTGCATAAAAATAAATGTATCCTTTTATAGACCAATGCTCTCATGTGGAAATAGCTATTGCAAATGATATATTGTCTCGCATCATTGTTAATTATAGCACCCTTTTCATGATTAGTTTCCTTTTTTTTTTATGTAGCTGCCACTATATAAACAATGGGATATTGGCAAACAGAGCTGACACACGACTTAAAAATTATCATAAAAATGTTTACCTATATCCAAGTAAATATTATAAAATCACTTGCTATAAAAGCACACAGAAGGAGGAGTTAATGTTAAAAAGGATAAGGGGAGTTTCTACTGAGTACAGAATATAATGTTATTTAAACATAATTTATATCAGAAATACAGACATACACATATATACAAATCATTAATACTACCTTAAGGAGACAGTGCCCTAATTTTATCCGGTTGTTCTTTTGCTCTTTAAAGTCTGTTGCAATTATTGTGTAATAAATTAAGGGACGTATATTTATGATGCACCAAACCAAAAATGTGGTCACACTATATTATATTGCATATAATTTTATACCAAAAGGGTGACAAAACTGCTATTATTCCAATTTTATATATTTGAAAATTAGAGTCAAGGAAGATGGAATAATTTGAATATATTCCCAAAGTTATTAAATGTATAATCTATGCTTCTAACTTTGTTCTGACTTGAAATTTCTGCTTTATATTATACTCATCAATTAAATGGAAGAAAACTAGAGTAGCATGTGAACATATGATTAGGTGTCTCATACTGATTCTCATTAAAGAGATTTATCAGGCTGATGACGTTCTTTTGTTTTAATATATGGAATATAGTATAATGTAATGTAATGTAATATATGGAATACTCCAGTAATCTTTAGCTCTTGGCCGTGTTCACTGTATTCCTTTTTAAGAGGTTTGACTTCACCTCTAGGGATCTTCCTGTCACCCAAGGCCAGCCTCATGTTTGGGAGATCTCTTAGCAGCACTTAGAACATTTTCTTGGGATTTCCCATTGGCTCTTTCCTCTCCCACCCTACGCTATGTGCAGAGTTAATGTGAGACTTTACAAAGTCACTCGGGGAAGGTGGGAAAGCAGAAGTTCCTAGGCTTATCTTCTCCTTACAGTAATGGTATCCTTCATTTCACAGAGACGAACAAACGTAGACTTTTGATCCTTTACAGGATCAAATCCTTTACATAGGGTTATTTGATGATCAGAAAAATTGTTCAACAACAACAAAGACCAATAATGGGCTCCCTCTAGTCATCTTTTGGTTTGAAATTTCTGCATGGTGCCCATTTCATTGGAGCTGCACTAGGCTCTTTGCTCTTCACCCCAGACAGAGATGAAGGCACATGGTGCTTGTACAGGGTCAAATATGGAATGATTGCCTCAGACTGTTGCTCTGCTGCTTGTGAATAACAATGTCCAGCAGTGCCAGAGTCCCGCTCCAGCAGGTCCAGGGGTCCCTGAAGGATGGACAGTGTCAGCAAGAGAGGGATGAGAAAGTCACGAGAATATTTCTGGTCACCAGCCAGGCATCTCCGCTCTGTATGAGACTCAACATTATTTTATGATCAAGTGTTTGGGGGATGGCACAGAAGTGGCATTCTGATGATAAATTTTTTTGATCAGTAAAAACTTTCCAGAATATTGACATGCATAGGTATATGGGGAACAGCCCAGAAGTGTCTTTCAAATATAAACAGGATATTTTTAGTATAGTAGAGGCAAAAGTTAGTTCTTTGTGAGCAAGGGTCAAGAGCCCGTGTATTGCTTAATGGAAAGTATTAAGAAAAAAAGGGTTTTCAGGAAATACAATGTTTGCTCCCATAACCACAATAGAAAACATCCAAACATTAGCCACAGGGCTTATAGTTCCTATAACGTCATCCATGCCCAGGAATAGTACATCAGTCTGTACCAAAGTTATTATTTTATTAATGTAAACCCGAAGGCAATAGCTGACCTTTTTGCATCATCTATCACTCACTCCTGATCACTATTTCCAGATTACTAAGCATCAATGTTTTTCCAAGCTACAACAATTCCCTTCACAAGGTGCAATCCCAGATAAATCAATAAGGTACCTTGGGGGTCAGTGCTCAAGCAGAAACAATTGAGTGGGGTAGGTATCTGTCATCACCTGATGGCAAGAGCCTTGCAAACTTGTCTTCACCTCACAAGGAGTTTTCTCAACTAGTGAGTTCAGAAATGGTCCCTAACACAGCAGTGCACACTAAATACATCCTCTTAACGCTTTCTACTTCTGGCTTCACCATATCATTTCTGTCACACTGGATGTGACTGCCAAGCTGCCCTAAACATCTTCACACTCAGTATGACGTCAGGTTCACAAAGACCTTGTGTACGGGGCAGGGTTATAACACACACAACCGCCATGCTGAAAGCTACCTGGGAGTGGGCCCTCCCGACAACACAAATAAACAAGCAAAACCTTGTGAAGGTATGGCTTGCATAATGATGGAAAAATAATCTAGTGGCATGGCTGTTAAATATTTCTTGACATGGACATCAAAATAATCAATTGTTTAATGAAATGATGGCTGTCAAACATCTGCTTACAATACAGCTGGCATGTTCTTCATCTGGTGCCCCACATTCATTTGTACAATGTGTGCAGTTAGCAAAATCAAGCTATTGTCTCTTAAAACGATTTACAAGATTATTTTTACTGTTACAAATATTTCCCAGGGGAAAAAATGTACATCATCTCACAGACTTTCTCATTTTCAAGATACTTTGACTTACAAAGTTAATATTGTCCATTATATTTCCAATGAGATAGTCTAGAAGGAACTTTTAGACTTTAGCCAAAATTAGACTCAGTGATTATTTCCACCCAAACTAGGGCTGCGTTTATGCACTGTCAAGATTATAAGATAATAAATGTGCATTCATAAGGTTACCAAAATTACAGATAATTTTCAATAAAATAACAAGTGCAAGGGGTGTGGTGAACTGGAGATTACGTTTTTGTTTTTTTTTAGTCTTCTAAAGATTTATGTACTGGACATTTTCAAGTTATTAAAGTAGAGGATCATAATAACAGATAAATATTTTTCTAAGGATTTTCCATTTGGATTTTTAAAATATTAGATTTAAAAATTGGTTTGGAACATATATAAAAAGTATGTGTGAATACGTAAATATGTAATTTGTATATATACATATGAGTCAGCAGAAAATTAAAGTAACATTAAAGGGCTCAAAAAGATACTAAAATCATGAAATACTAAAATATACTAAAATGTATCCACTAACATAAATAATATCTGCAATTTAGAGCATAATAATTTGGAGCTTAGGAACAGACATAAGGAAAAAAAAACGAGTTTATCTAATATTCATTTACCGATACAGAAATTAAATGCCTTTTTCTGAAAATATCAGTTTCTTGACATATTTCTAGGAAGAATTTATTACTAAATATCCACATAAGCCACATTGCATAATATGTTAGGTAATATCTTGAAGTACAATTGTGTTTTTATGTTTATGTATTGCTTGTTTCTGGATGGCCAGATTATAAGAAAGTATCTTTAAATTTTAAAGAAGTACGCAATATTTCCTATGAGACCATCTGATTTGGCAGTCACTTGGGTCCTGTATAAATTCAACAGCAGTGCTTCCTAATTCTAGGGTGAAATCTGTTTGCCAGGCAGCTAAGCTTATAAAATTTGGAGAATCTTCTTTGAAAACAAGAACAAATTAAATCTTGCTTTTGGAACTTTAACAAGGTTTGAAAGGGCAGAGAAGGTTAAGTTTACGCATTCCTTGGGCAATCCGCTTCTGCCCCCACTTCCTCAAACAAGGCCATCTTCCGAAATACCCTGGATAACCATCCAGATTCTCAGAGAGATCCGAGATCCGCAAGTCATCATAGAAACTTCCCTCTCTGATAACACTGGCTCCCTCCCTCCTTTGTCACTCTGCATTTGATATCCACAACTATTGGTAATTACAACTCTTACTACTTACCATTTTCTTCTCTGAATGAATGCAACGAACTCCTTTGTGATTCTGCCTGTTCCCACTCACCTAACCCGTGGAGTCAGCACTCCACTGTCATGTGATCTAAGAGAGCGCCTCGTCTCCAAATGAGTGTATTACAATCACCTGTACATGTCTTGAAACATTTAATACATCTGGGATCCATTATCAGAGATTCTTACTGATTGGTTCTGACTGCTATCCCAAAATGGTTTTTTTTTTTGTAAAAACACATGACACAACTCATATACAGATAGCCCACATATACAGATAATATGCTCACTTGGAGAAACTTTGTGGAAAAGAACGGCGCACTTTGTGTCTTTTTCCCCTTTTAGAAGGCACAGCATTTTGCATACCACAAGGGTTTAATAATTGATATGTGATCTGGTAAACTTTAAAATATTTCAGTGACACAACTTCCAATGTGGTAAAGCTTCTAAGGAATGAGATGGATAATTAAATTTTCTATTGGTATCAAAATCACAGACCCTATTATGGTCCAACCATCACTAGACTCACTAGAGGAGTTTGCTAGAATTTTGACTTCCAATATTACCCAGACCTACAGGCCAACCTCGGGGTAATTTACATATTCATTAGTTCCCTGAGTAGTATTTTCATATATCTGGATTTTGGGAATCACTATCCTAGATTTTGTATTCTGCGTTTACACTTCCTAACATATTTTTCCCAAAGGCAGTTTTCTCACCCACGTCATTAGAAATTGTCACAGATAACATTGTGGTTACATTCAGAAATTGTGTTTCAGCTATCATTTGTAAAATGAATTGATAAAAGCTTATGTTAAGACCATTTTAAGAAATTATATATTCTCCCTCATAGAGATGTATCTCTCCTGTTATCTCGTTATTGTGGAATGAGACCATGTGAGCGAGTGTGTAGGTAAACTGAGAAGGATGAAAAGTTTTGTGATTCCTAAAGAACTTGGATAGGAATTCAGTCAAAACCTGAGAGTTCTGAGAAGTTCTGAGTACCTCTATAATGTGTAGGTCCATAGCCCTCTTAAATTATCTATTTTTTTATTTAGAATTTGTTTAATGATTTCAAGTGAACTTGATGCCAAAGACATATAATCCTGATTCATTGACCAGAATACATAAAATATAAAATGTATCCTGACATAACTGAACAATATGAGTATTTTGATATAATTTAGTGACATTGACATTTTCAAATTTTCCCTTGATGTTCAAGAGCCCAGTTTAAAATCATAAGTGGGGGCACCTGGGTGTCTCAGTTGGTTGAGTGTTTGATTCTTGATTTTGGCTCAGATCATGATCTCAGGGTCCCGGGGTTGTGGGATGGAGCCCCACATCGGGCTCTGTGCTGAGCATGGAGCCTGCTTAGGACTCTATTTCCTTTTCCCTTTGGCCCTCTCCCTGCCTTGTGCACTCTCTCTCAAATAAAATATCATAAGCAGCTATTGGAGCAATTGAACTCCCACTAATATTTGAGATTCCTAGTTTGGCTACATCCTTAGTGAGAAGATAGGGAAAATAACTGTAGTGATACACATAGTGGAAAACCCTGGCTTCAGCCTTCTGAGGTGGTTGACCTTCAGCAACTGGCCTCCACATAGCCAAGCCTCATTTTCCTTTCTCCCCCAATAATGGAGGCAAGTCCTCGCAGCATGGTTGTAAACAGTAAAAGAATACATATGGAGGCATGGATGACATTTCTCACAGCACATTAGACAAAGGAGTCATCTTTGTGGCTCCGTCATTGTATTAAGCCATACCATGTATTTAGGCGTTAGAGTCAAATTCCTGGGGGGCACAGGTGCTTTATTGAAGAAATTTGCGTGATTCTAATGAATCACTGCACTATATATAATTTATCTCGAGCTTACACAGTCCTTTGAGTATTAAACTGCCCCTACTTTTAGACAAAAATGTTATCTTGGGAATGAGTGAGTTTTTTAAAGCTTCCTCAGAAGCTGGTTATTTTAGGATCAAAGTCCATGCTTGCTGTGAGTGTTCTGTGCTAGAACACAAAATCCCTGCTGGATTCTCATTTCCGACTTAGAGCTTTCAACCTGGTTGTTTTGTTCCAGGAGGCTTGACAGACTGTGGCCAGAACTTCGGCCTATATACCCCAGATTCTTTTCCTGTCCCTTCCCTCTTGACCTCCCTGATCTGGACCTCCCTGATCTGGAAGCCTTTCTGTCCAAAAAGGACAATGTTCTACCTTATTTGATTGCTCCGCAAATCAACCATAGCACCTGGGTTTCACTAACTGCCTCCCTGCTTAATACTTGGCCCTAACCCCCAACATTGCCCTGCAGAGCCTTCTACACACTACGTTTCATTTTGATGCCCCCTCCCCCACTGCGTCACACACACAGAAGGCCTTTCCTATGTGAGGGTGCCTTTTTCAGACCTGGATTTTCTATGGTGACAAAAGTAAATTTCCTTTTAGTGTGTTAAGTGCAATTTTAGCAATAGCTTCCAGCAGATCATCAGATCATCAGAGGTTCTATCCATCAAATTGTCCTCAATCACCATTTTTATTTGCCCAGTTGGGAGCAATTCATCATCATTAAATGTTGCAGGGAGGCCCTTCATAAACAGAACGTGTGTGAAACCTGTTTTGGTCTTCCTTGCCAACAGCTGGTATATGAGACAATTTGTTTTCAGGCATAAGAACAAAATATTATCGTTCCCTAATAACGTATTTATCAAATTGCTTTGGCAACAGTGTATTGGGTAGCCTTTGAGGGTATACATAAAAAGATTTCTCTAGGAGTGAATGAAAGTGTTCATCTCCAGATACAACATTGTCAATGCTCTACAATGATTCATATGTGTATTAATCCGATGAGCCTCTTTTTTCTCCAGCTCTGGATATTAACAATGACAATTCCACAAAAAAAAAAAAACACTTGCATAGAAAGTCGCAACTTCCAAAACTCCCTCACATAAATGATCCCATTTCTTCACATGAAAAGCTCTGTGACATAGGGGAGATTTTCATGTACCCACCGTGCATTTAAGCAACCATAGCCCACTGCAGCGGGATGGTTCTCCCTAAACCAACAAACATGGACCAAAACACACTTTCTTGCACAATGCTCAGGCTTTACTTCATCATAAAGCTTATCCGTAATTCTGACAGGTGCATCAGATAAAAGCGGAACAGCCTAGTTGAACCCAGAGAAGAACGTTCCCAGGATTCTGTTAGCTGAGCCTCTTACCCTCCAGTCCTCTATAGAGCACAGTTTTAATGAAGGAGTTATTTGATCAAAGTTACATTTTAAACAACAACAAAAAGATAAAAGGAAAAAGATTACTCCGACATGACAGACTGGTGTAGAAGACAGCATGTAGGAACAAAAGTCATCATCTGCCAACTCACAAGAGGTGAGAGAAACCATAACACCGGAGAACACGCTGGAAACTTTCAGAGAGGTCTGTGTGAACCCCATGCTTAGGCATGAGGCATCAAGACAAGGGTAACCTGACTAATTGTCTTCCAGAGAAGAGCTTTCTAACTTGACCTCATTCTTTCTTTCTAGCAATTATCATTGAAAAAGTACTTTAAAATATCTGTGCCTTCTATCCGCTTCAAGAAATAAAAACCTCATAACTGCAACTCTATTGAATATTTTATAAAACAACTCACAGACTACTTAGCAAAATGTATAACACAATAAATTCCAGGCAACCTGAGAGCCTTATCCTCTTAGATTTTGCTTTTTGTTTATGCTCCGCCTCAATTAATGCATATTGTTACCATAGCACTAGAACTGGGTATAACAGGATAAGGACCTGATTTGCTGATCAACAAAACTAAGTTTAAAACTGGCTCTGGCATGGGGCGCCTGGGTGGCTTAGTCGGTTGAGTGTCCAACTTTCGCTTAGGTCATGATCTCGCGGTTCGTGGGTTCGAGCCCCGCGTCGGGCTCTGTGCTGACTGCCAGCTCAGAGCCCATAGCCTGTTTCAGTCTGTGACTCCCTCTCTCTCTGACCCTCCCCTGCTCACACTGTCTCTCTCTTTCTCTCTCCTAGAAATAATAAATTTAAAAAAAAAAAAAAACTGGCTCTGGCAATTACTTTTTAAATGACCTTGGGCAAATTACTTAACTGGAGAGGGTATCGTTTTATCATTTTAAAGTGGAGATGGCAACACTTATTTTGCTGGCTAATGTTATATATTTGAATTAATATAAAGCCAGTAGCAGTGCCTGGTGCATAGTAAATAAATGCACAATTAATATTTATCATTTCTACAACATCTATTTCTTCATTTTGAGCAGAGAGTCACAAAATGTAAACAATGACCCAAGAGTTAGTCTGAGTGGCCAAACTGATCTCTAAAGTAGATCTTTGAAATAGGACTCTACAGATCCCAAGGTTTAGGAAGAGGAGTTACAAGGTGATTGTGACACATCTTGTTCCAGAAAGTAAGGTGCAAAAAAAAAAAAAAAAAAAAAAAAAAAAAAAAAAAAAAAAAAAAAAANAAAACGAAACAAAAAAAAAAAAAAAAAAAAAAAAAGAAAAGAAAAGAAAAAAGAAAAAGGAAAAGGAAAAAGAAAAGAAAAACAAGCACAAGTGTAATGTGGTCATTACATATAGATGTAGAAGCCAGTCATTGAGGAATACGATTAAGATGTGACTGCCAATTGGGGCGCCTGGGTGGCTCAGTCGGTTAAGCCTCCAACTTCAGCTCNGATGTGACTGCCAATTGACCTTGGAGCTGGACCTGGGCCCTCAGAAGCTCCTCATCCCCCCACCGGTTCTTAGAATGTGGGTTCCACTTGCCTATCCTGCTCCCAGAGGCTGCTCCAAGGACAAAGTCTTGAGACAATGATGTGGTATTGAAAACACCCGCGCAGCATGTGACTGAACCCAGTTTTAAGATTTGCAGGATTGGGGCAACCGGGTGGCTCAGTCGGTTGAGCGTCTGACTTCGGCTCAGGTCATGATCTAGCGGTTCGTGGGTTCGAGCCCCGCATTGGGTTCTGTGCTGGCAGCTCGGAGTCTGGAGCCTGTTTCAGATTCTGTCTCCCTCTCTCTCTGCCCCCTCCCCAGCTCATGTTCTGTCTCTCTCTGTCTCAAAAATAAACTATAAAAAATTAAAAAAAAAAAAGATTTGCAGGATAGGTGTGGGGATCCATTTGTTTTGCTGACTCAAGGCAAGTCTCTTAGGTAAGCTTCCTTTCCGATTATTAAAACTGCCACCGACCAGTATGGAATGGCCTACCTCCTTGCCTCTCCTACCCTGTGTAGGGGTACAGGTTTCAGATTATACCAAGTAAGTTCCCCGGAGGAAAGTTCCCAAGCTTGTGAACCTACACCAGCTAAAATGAGTTCCCACTAGTCAAAATTAGGATCATTATAAAAATGAAGTACAGGAATGAATTATTAACTACTGAAAGTATAGAAATTCATAAGTCCATGTCCATCAGTTTATAAACGAATAAATATATACATACATGTATGTATACAAACATACATAAGCAAGAGATAAAGTATTTTGCTTAAGCAGAATGAAGAAGGGGGCCTGGTAAGTGTTTAGGTACAAGTGAACCTAATGAGAAAATCACCATTTTGCTCATAGGAGAGATTGGATCAGGCAAGAATCATCAATTAATACTAGATCTAAGAAAATTCTTTGGCAAGAAGCAGGATATTTTCATAGTCTTAAAATCTCTCCCCAGTGACTGTTTATTAGTTACAGGGAGAAAAAATAGTATCACACATGAAGATAATTGTTCAAGGGACCAAAATAAATTTCACCAGTAAGGAACAGGTGGATAGTATATGTCTTCAGCTATGATGACCTGAGGACTTATCATCTGTGCAATAATCCTGCTCAGAATGAAAACAAGTAAACATCCGATAAACACAAAAGCATGGTGTTTCTACTACATGCCAGTGAAGGGATGACCACATTCTTAAAAACACTACTGTCATTAAGGACAAAGAAAGGCTGTGAAAATATTCCAGATTAAAGAAATCCAAAGAGATATGACAAGTAAATACAATTTTTGACCCTAGACTAGGCCCTGTATGGAAAGGGGAGGGGGGAGAGGAACAAAAAAAAAAACAAAACAGGGAAATCTTATAAAAGATATGATTGGGTCATCTGACAAAATTAGAATATGAATGGTAGATTAGATTAAAGTATTTGTGGGTAATGATATTGTAGTCAAAGCTATTGATGTTGATAATAGTACTGTGGCTATGTAAAAAAGTATTATTGTATTTGGGAAACACATACCGAAGTATTTAGGGGGAAGAAGCTATGATATATGTAACTTATTCCTCAAATGATTCATTGAAAAACTACGTGTGCAGAGGCGCCTGGGTGGTTCTGTCGGTTAGGCAACCAACTTTGGCTCAGGTCATGATCTCACAGTATGTGAGTTCGAGCCCCCATTGGGCTCTATGCTCACAGCTCAGAGCCTGGAGCCTGGTTTGGATTCTCTCTCTCTCTACCCTTCCCCTGCTCATGCTCTGTCTCTCTCTCTTAAAAATAAACATTAAACAAATTTTAAAGAAAAATGAAAAATTTCATGTGCATGTTATGTGTGCAAATCATAAAATTGTGTGTGTGTGTAGAATGATAGGGATAAACAAATGACTTTAAATGTTAGCAATAAGTGCCTCAGGGCAAAGGAATTGAGGATGTTTTTTGTACAGATTTTGTTTTTGCAACTATTCAGTAAGTTTAAAATGATTACCAAAGAGAGTTTAAAAAAACAAACAAAAAACAGGTCTTTGGCTAGCAACACATTATTTCCAACAAATAAAATGTCTACAGTGAAAGTCCCTGAACTCGATAGTTGGTTGTGTGTTTAATTTATTGTTGCTTTTTCTGAGTGTCCTACAAATATTCATCTTGTCATCTAACAGAAATAAGTATTCACAATCATGGAAGTGAAGATACAATTGCTTTGCTTAGTTCACAGATCATCTTGCTTTTTTCACAGAATTTTGCTCCTCCCTTTTGCTATGCAGTCAACAAAGGCTCGTTTTTATGAATAATAAAACGCACATGAGTTTTACTTTCAGTTTTTATGGAAGAGAAGTAGCTAAGGGCAGGGACCACATCTTATAAATTTTCTGAGTATTTTTATTGAGTTTTTTTGTAAGTCACAGTTCTAAGACTTTTATAGCTTGGAAATAAGGTACATTGCCTATTCTTCCTGCTTCTTCACTATACACGTAGATTTAGAGGACATATTTTTTTTAAATTACATATTATCTGATATAAAATTTGTGATAAATTAATAATTTCACCTGTTTTATTTTTCCTGGGAATTTCTTACAAAGGTATGAAGGTATGAAGGTATGAAAAATATCCTCAAACCTTTAAGATCTTTCTGTGCCCATTTTGGAAGAGCTTTAAGTTCTGCTGAGGTTTTTTTTAGATTTATGAAGGTATTTTGTATCTTATCGGTAATATTACCATCATCATTTTTGCCTTTATTATGTTTTTAGTTGGACATTTACAAGACAATACCAAATAAATAAAATGCTAACTCCTACCTCAGAAAACACACAATTCATGAGAATCAGTGGATTAAATATTTACCAATATCTAAACATACAAAAAGAATACCAAATGGATGAATAAAAGATTTCATTTAATAAGTGACTTTTAGTAGTCACATCCTTGTTAACCTACAATACACATTTTTTGGTACAAGCCGATTTATCACATTGACACCTGAAAACTTACACATCTAAAAATATCTATAGTTGAACTACTAAAAAAATCTATTTGAATTTCTCAGCCCTATTCTCCCTAATAAGATATTTTAAGTTTCCAAAAATCTAATAGAATTGCTTCAGGCTTTTGGTTTGAATTTTCAATGAACTGTAGAAAATAACTCCAGGAATAAAAGGTAGCACATTAGTTATTTCTAAAACACTGATGGACCACACTAACTCTAGTGATTACCACTGAATAAAAAGGCAACTGGCAGAGGAATTAAGACAAACATAAAGAAAATTTTACATAAATAAATTACCTTAGGGAAATCATTAGAGCATTTGGTTCAGGGATTTCAAACTGAATATAACTAAAATATATTTACATTCTATGGAAGTATTTTTTGAAACTAAATCATTTATCTGTTAGCCTTCTCAGGCTACTGTAAGAAAATACCATAGACTGGGTAGATTAAACAACAAAAATTTATTTTCTCACAGTCCTGGAGATAGAGAAGTCCAAGATCAAGGTGCCAGTAGATTTCATTCCTCATCTAGGGTTTTCTCCCTGACTTGTGGATGCCCACCTTCTCTCTGTGGCTACATGTCAGACACACAAAGGTGAAGGAGGCCTTTTGGTATCTCTTTTTATAAAGACATTCATCTCACCGTGAGGGACCCACCATCATGACCTCATCTAAACCTGCTAAATTTCCAATGGTCTCCTTTCCAAATACCATCATATTGGGGGTTAGGGCTTCAATATAAATTTTGGAGGAACACAATTCAATCCACAGCAATTAGCTTAAAGAGTAAATATATAACTTTGAAAGGAATTTGATGATCCTCTAACATGATCTTTACTTATATCCAGATCACCCTTAATATTCATTGTTGGTTCTTCTGAAGAATAGTGTAGACATGTCTAGATGAATATAAAATAATAGCTTTAACAAAAAGAAAAACAATCTTATATATATTTTCCACTGCTAAGTAGGCTTTTAAAATGTGAAAGCTTGGGGGTGCCTGGGTGGCTCAGTCGGTTAAGCGCCCGACTTCAGCTCAGGTCATAATCTCACAGTTCGTGGGTTCTAGCCCTGAGTCGGGCTCTGTGCTGACAGCTCAGAACCTGGAGCCTGCTTCAGATTCTGTGTCTCCCTCTATCTCTGACCCTCCCCTGCTCACTCTCTCTCTCTCTCAGAAATAAACAAAACATTAAAAAATTAAAAAAAAATAAAATGTGAAAACTTGGTATTATAATTGTCTATCATCCTTAAAGATGACTAAAAATAGCATGGTCAATTTCTTCACACTATGCAAATTTTATTATCTAAAATAAATAGATGCTTTTTAAATGTTTTAACGTTTTTACTTATTTCTGAGAGAGAGAGAGAGAGATAGGGTGAGCAGGAGATGGTCAGAGAGAGGGAGACACCGAATCAGAAACAGGCTCCAGGCTCTGAACTGGCTGTCAGCACAGAGCCCGAAGCGGGGCTTGAACCCACGAACTGTGAGATCATGACCTGAACCGAAGTCAGACGCTCAACTGACTGAGCCACCCAAGTGCCCCTAAAGTAAATAGATGGTTTTAACCTAGGAATAAACTTGACCAAGGAGATGAAAGACCTGTAATCTGAAAACTATAAAACATTGATGAAAGAAACTGAAGATGACACAAACTAATGAAAAGATATTCCAGGCTCATGGATTGGGAGAACAATACTGTTAAAATGTCCATACTATCCAAAGCAATCTACAGATTTCATGCAATTCCTATCAAAACACCAATAGTATTTTTCATAGAACTACAACGAATAATTCTAACATTTGTATGGAACCACAAAAGAGTCTGAATGACTAAAGCAATCTTTAAAAAACACAAAACTTGAGATATCACAATCCCAGGTAGCAAGGTATGTACTACAAAGCTGTAGTAATCAAAACAGCATGGTACTAGCACAAGAATAGACCCATTGCTCAAAGGAACAGAGTAGAGAGCCCAGAAATAAATCCACAATAGTATGGTCAATTAGTCTTTGACAAAGGAAGCAAGAATATGCACTGGGAAAGAGTATCTTCAACAAATGCTGTTGGGAAAATTGGACAGCAGCCTGCAAAAGAATGAAACTGGATCACTTTCTCAAACTATACCCAAAAATAAATTCAAGTGAATCAAAGACCTAAATGTGAGAACTGAAACAAACAAACAGACATAAAACCCTAGAAGAGAGCACAGGCAGTAATAGCTATGTCTTCTAAGGCAAGGGGAGAAAGCAAAATAAACACTGGGAATACATCAGTATAAAAAGCTTCTGTACAGTAAAGGAAACAATTAACAAAACTAAAAGACAACCTACCGAATGGAAGAAGATATTTGCAAATGACATATCTAATAAAGGGTTAGTATCCCAAATATAGAAAGTACTTATACAGCTCTCGAGAGGGCAAGATGGCGGAGAAGTAAGGAGCTCCGTACTTGCACTCGCGCCCATACATCACACGGAAAAGATNTACTTATACAAATCAACACCCCCAAAATAAATAATTCAATTAAAAGATAGGCAGAAGACTTGAACAGACATTCCTCCAAAGAAGACTTACAGATGTCCAACAAACATATGGCAAGATCCTCAACATCACTCATCATCAGGGAAATGTAAATCAAAACCACACTAAGATGTCATTTCACACCTGCCAGAATGGCCGAAATTAACAACATAAGAAACAGCAAGTGTTGAAGGGGACGTGGAGAAAAAGAAACATTCATGTATTGTTGGTAGGAATGCACACTGGTGCAACCACTGTGGAAAACAGTATGGAGGTTTCTCAAAAAATTAACAAGAGAATTACCATATGATCCAGTAATCCCATTACTGGGTATTTACCCAAAGAGTATGAAAATGCTCATTTGAAAAGATATACATACTCCTGTGTTTATTGCAGCATTATTTACAATAGTTTAATCATGGAAGCAACCCAAGTGTCCATCTTCTAGATAAAGAGGTATATATCCACAATAGAACATTACTCAGCTATAAAAGAATGAATTCTTGTCATTTGCAATAATGATGGAATTAGAGAGTATTATGCTAAGTGAAATAAATGAGAGAAACAAACACCATGTGATTTCACTTATATGTGGAATTTAAGAAACAAAACAAACGAACAAAGAAAGGGACAAACCAGAAAAACAGACTCTTAACTATAGAAAACAAACTGATGGTAACCAGAGCGGAGGTGGGTGGAGGATGGGTAAAATAGGTAACGGGAATTAAGAGTATACTTATCATGATGAGCACTGAGTAATGTATAGAAAAATAAAATAAAATAAAATTTAAAAGAGGTATTTTAAGTACGAATATCTCATGTATTATTATAAAGGAGAAGAGAGATTACACTATTGTGGCTCACAGTCCCAATATAAAGAGTAAAACATTTTTCTCTATCCTTTTCTTCTCCGTTAAAATGCTTAATTCCTCATTTTCAATTTTTCCTTTTTGGATTCCCAGGATAAAATTTCAATTATAGAACATTTCTTATGGCTCCCAATGATGTAAAAAGATGAATGCAGAAAACACCTGAGAAGATGGTACACTCACTTCAAAGAACGGAGTAAGAAAGAGAAATACACTAAAGAATTCTGAATTTGAAACCATACTTTAAATCTCGAGGAAGTAGGAAAAAAATATGCAATAATATGGCACATTAATAGTTAGAATCAATAAGAAAGTAAACAAAATATTCAGATAAACATTCTTTTAAGAACTTTTCAATTCTATTCAAAAATTCTCATTAGTATGAAAAATATATACAAGTGCAAAACCTTTTCTCTCTCCTAGAAAAAAAGCTTTGGTAAATTATATTTGCCTCCTGACATAGAATACAGACAGAGGCTTAGAATTTCATTGATTATATATTTAATGTTATCAACATAGGGTTCAGTGGTGGTCAAGCTACCATCCGTGGGCCAAATCTCGCCCATTGGCTATTTTTATAGATAAAATTTTATTGGGTCGCCAGGGTAGCTCAGTTTGTTGTGTGTCTGACTTCGGCTCAGGTCATGATCTTGTGGCTCATGAGTTCGAGACCCGCGTCAGGCTCTGTGCGAGCCTGGAGCCTGCCGCAGATTCTGTGTCTCCCTCTCCTACTCATACATCGTCTCTCTCTCTCTCTCTCAAAAATAAATAAATAAGTAAAATTGTATTGGGACATAGCCACCCCCATTTATTTACATACTACCCATAGTTGCTTTCATGCTACAACAGAGTTGGGTAGTTATGACAAACCTTCTGGCTCATAAAGTCTGAAATATTTGCTACCTAGCTTATTAAAATAAATAAATAAATAAAGGTTTGCTGACCCTGGATTATACTAACATATGCCAATTTACCCAAAGCGTGGATCTCTTACGTTTGTCAAGTATAGTTGAATCGGAGATTATGCTTACAGATTTTTACTGGTGAGAATGCATCCTTTACTTTTCCCTTCAATGGCATTATTCTTACAGATTCAGGCTATCATTTCTGTAGTTGCCCTGAGATGCTTATGAGTTGCTCATGTTATAATACATGTTCTATATCAAACTAACTCAATTTCATATCGCTTCATAGGACACTTCACTTTTTGGGGCGATGTGCCCTCCTTTTGCCTCTTTTGGACATTTTGTAATTCTGATGTCAACATTTGGGGGTTTGGAGTACCCTGTTGCACAAGGCCTAAAACTGAGGCCCCAGAATGTGTCTCTTGACATCTGGGAAAATCCAGAAGAGCCTAGAGTGTCTTAACCACAAGTTCCCCACTGTTCCCATGGATAAGGTCCCCTTACTGCTCGTTATTATGGGGACAAATTATGGGGACAAGGCACAGTTTGTGATTACCCCTGAGTAGTGGGCTTCACTCCCTCCCAGCCTGTCGGATCCTTCAGCCAAGTCAACTACATTCCGTGCAGGCACCGAGGGCCAGCTCTTCCTCTCGAAGGCCTGCCTCCGCGGGCCTTCCTGTTCATTCTCTTCCCGAGAGGACAACATCGAGTGGCCCTACAGCATGCGTGCTGTCCTCCTCCCCCAGGCTGTGACCGTAAACAACTGATAAGCCACCATCTACCTCCTGGGTCTAGAAAGAGCCACACCCACAACCCTTGGCTGGGAATCCCCCTTCCAACGGGGTGAACAGGAGATGGTGAAAACATATCCCCCACCACTGCTGCTTTTGAACATTTTCAATTTTTTAAACTTGCAGAAACTGGGTAATATACAGAAATAGAGAATCTCAAGCAGGCTCTGCACCATCAGCGCAGAGCCTGACGGGGGGACTCTGTCCCAAGAACTGTGAGATCACGACCTGCACTGAAATCAAGGGTGAATGCTTACCTGCCTGAGCCAGGTGCCCCCACTTTCTATCATTTTAAAAGTATTTTCATGCACAAAACACTGAGCAAGCACTGGCCACATAATTGTAATCTAGTTCTCTTAGTAGATCCCTCCGGTCACTTTTTAAACTTGTATTTCAAAATAAACAAGTCTTATCTACACTCCTTTGCATCTAAGAGACCAATTTATATTATTAACAAATCTCTGTTGACAAAAATAAAATAACATTATTTTTCTTTTAATAGCGGTAGTTGAGTTTCCGGGTATACTTTTGGTGATATGTGTGTAAGCGTGCTCCTACCTCTGAACTCTAAAATGGTAATTTGGTTTTCTCAGTATCATCCAAGACAACTGCTGTGGCCATGGCAGCTTCGAGTTTACCTCCATGTCTCTGGGAAGCTGATTGCCGTGGGGGCTGTTTTGATTCCTGACAGCAGGTACGAAGCGGGGAAAAGACATGGAGGCTAGAGGGAGGTCTTCGTAAAAGAAGCATCTTTCTTGATTTCTCCCCTCAACTTGGGAGAAATAAATATGCAAAGACTTCGAATATTGGGAAAACTGTACATTCTGAAATAATAACCTTCGGCTGCATTTGGAAAGGGCGTTTTAAAAGATATAATTTCAGATTTGAATGAAAACAATGTAGGCAGCTGCCTCCAAGCAAACACCAGGCATGATAGCTGAAGCCCGGAGATGACGAGGCGAGGGCGTGGGGACCAGACCCATGGGGCGAGGAGACACTGGGTGGCATGTGGCTTCAGGGAAGAATGGAAAAACTTCTGAAGTTCTTTGTGCCTGCGAGGAGGGCATGGAGGTTAGCTGAGAGAGAAGGAGCAGAGCTGAAGGGGGATTTAATCTGGACCAGGGAGAGGAAGCAGTGGCTGTTATGTGAACGACACAAGAACCTGAATAAACACTGAACATTTCAGCAGACATTCTGAGCACTGGTCGGGTGTAGCACATGAATGCAAACACGGACAAATGCAGACGCAGAACGAACACTGTGTCAACCACCCCAAGTCCCACCATTGTGACTCCAGTAGATGTACGAGAGGAAGCTGGTACAGGTGGGACGGGGATGGGGGTAGGAATGGAGAATTCTGGAAAGACTGAGCTTAAACCTATAATGCTGAGACTGCCTAGAATGGGCTAACGTACTTTGTGGTATTTGAAAGAACGAGAGACTTGAAATGAAACTGTTGATAAGTAATCAAGAAATAAATGTCTTACCGCCTGAGCAGATTTCTTGTAATTTACCCCACTGTCTTTTCTTTTCTTTTTTAATAGTTTATTTATTTTGAGAGAAAGAGAGACAGAGAGAGAGAGAAAGCCCATGTGTGCATGAGGGACAGAGAATCCCAAGCAGACTCCATGCTGTCAGTTCAGAGCCCCATTCGGGGCTCAGTCCCACGAACTATAAGATCATGACCTGAGCTGAAAAAGAGTCAGATGCTTAACCAACTGAGCCACCCAGGTGCTCCCGTCACTATCTTTTCAATACCTATTTCAAAATAACTGAAACTTAACAATGCCTGTATATGAATCACTGTCTTGGCAATAATATGTGTTTTTCTTTTTTCTTTCCAGGTTTAGAACAATGTTAAGAAAATGCACCGAATAGTTTTATTTTTATGCTCTTAGTAATGTACACAGACATTAATAGTCATATAATAGAAATGAATCCTGTATTTTTCTCTTCTCGTTTAGAAATAGTTCCAAATATTTATGCAAATTGTTTTAACTTTTGGCATGTATGCATGTCTCATAGATTGGCAATGTAATATATGCAAAAACTCTTAGTATTACATTTTCCTGACAAATAACTCCCTGCAAATGCTTATATGCTATATCTGATGACTGCAAACATATACTTTACCAACTTCTATTCCCTTAGGAAACTGGATTTATTTGTATACAATAAAAGTGTATAATGATGATCTTATTCTCTATTTTCTTTTCATAACCATCTCAAAATACTTACCTTAAATTTCCCTTTAATCCCAACTTCAGAGCTATTCAGTTTGTTTTTTACTTTTATTTTATTTCTTCGAATTTCTTCCAAATGACTATAAAATAGTCTTTCTAAGTGTCCAATACATTATACAGAAAGAAGGAAATACTCTCAGAATGATAGTACCTAAAATTATGTCAATGGAACTCAAACAAGAACATCCTCTGCTCACATAAAATCTAACTAATTTGGAGGCCATGAGAGAGGCTGTCAGTTACACCAAGATCAGGGATATTCTAACAGCACTGCCGTTGTTTTCTTAACTTGAACTTAATAGAGACGGCAAGGGATTAGTAGTGATTGACTGAACCCTCCGTATTGAATGGACTATTAGCATTAACTATAAAGCTTGCCTAAACTTGATTGGGATTGCATTGAACTTACAGATTGAAATAGGGAGAAGTGACATTTTCGCTGTACTCAATCTTTCAAGCTATGAGCACATTATATCTCTTCATTTGTTTCTGTGTTTGTTGATTTCTTCATCAGAAACTTACGGTTTTCAGCATAGATCCTGTATGTATTTTATCAGATTTGTACCTAAGTATATATATTTTTGGTGCTAATGCAAATGGCATTGTCTTTTTAAATTTTTTAATTCTAATTTTTCATTGCTGGTATATAGAAATGCAATAGGCTTTTTTATTTACAAATACCTGCTTTTAAAGGATATATTGAAATGGAAGTTTGGGCACTATAGGGCAGGTAAATTTCAATTGAGTTTAATTAATTTCACTACCTACATGTATGAGTAAAATAGTTTCTATTTGTCTCTTCCTTTCCTGTTTTGCCAGTGAGATAAGATACATTGTACTTGTACATGAATGGATACATTGTACATTAACGGTCATGATTAATGGAGAGAATTAAAAATAGTTTTAATGGAGAAAGAGAGTGAAGGGTAGTACTTTTATGAAAAATACTATTAAGCTTTTAGTTAGTTGACTGTTACCAAAAACCGAGTTGTTCATAGCAATTCTTCCCTCTCTCTCAATGTCCTCTGCAGATGAGAGAGAAAATAAAATCACTGAAATTGTCGCTACCACGACACAAAGTCCAAAGAATTATTACCTTTGTACAAACAGCTGAAACACACCAGGGCACAAACCACCTTAATTTTATTTTAATGTCACTTATCTTATGATTGAAGCACATTCCTTTAATACAAGCTACTAATTATTCTGAAGACAAATTGATCAGTCTGTGATATACAACATCCCTAAGAAATTAAAATTTGAAGCAATAACGAAGAGAAAAAAAAGCATAAGGTTGTCATGAGATAAATTTAGAGGTCTCCAGACACCTGTCAGTCTCTATATTGGATCAATAAGCACAACTCTGTGGGCTTACATCAGCTGAAATGAAATAGTACAAATCAAACAGTCCATAGCGTTCATTTGCACGCTACTGGTAGATAGAGCAGAATCTTGAATTTTGGAAAATAATGGTTTTGGAATTGTATGTAATCTTCATGGCAAGTATCAAGATTCTTTTCTTTTGTAAGCTACTTATTTTGAATTAAAGACCTTTACATATTTAAAAATATCATGGGGTGTAACAGAGAACATGGTGACTAGAGTTAATAATACTACATAGCAGGGGTGCTTATGTGGCTCAGTCAGTTAAGCGTCTGATTTTGGATCAGGTCATGATCACATGGTTTGTGAGTTCGAGCCCCACATCAGGCTCTGTACTGTTAGCTCAGAGCCTGGGGCCTGCTTCAGATTCTGTGACTCCCTCTCTCTCTTCCCCACCCCACCCCCCCCCCGCTTGCTCTCTCTCACTCTCTCTCAAAAATAAATGAAAATTTAAAAAGCACTACTGTATTGCATATTTGAAAATGTCTAAAAGCAAATCTTTAAAGTTCTCATGACAAGAAAACAATATTCTGTAACTATGTACAGTGATGGATGTGAACTAGTCTTATCATGGTGATTATTTTGCTGTATATACACATACCAAACCATTATTAATGGTTGTGCACCTGAAATTAATATAATGTATGTTAATTATACCTTAATAAAGAAATCTAGAAAGGAGAACATTGGAAACATAATGAGCACAACCACAGATATATTTTTAAAATGCATAAAGGATCAGATGGGTGAAATAACAGCTGCGTTGTAGGAAAGAGACCATCATGCCGTGTAGCTTTAATTGCTCAAAGTACATGCATATTTATGATGGAAGCATTTTAAAAGGAGAATAGATGTCGAGGACTTAGTGCATGATTTAATAATCATGATGCCTGAGAATATGACTTTGTGAAATAAATTATGATTGTTAAATAATTATGACTTCCTCAAAGTGCAGAGTTTTTCAGGGATAATGTTCAAATGAACTATTGGAAGGAACTGAAAGGCCTCATAAGATGTGAGATAAGATGCAAAAATAATAGTTGCCTTCAAAGGAAGAACTATGTTTCTACAGTAGGTAAAACAAAGAAAGCCAGCCTAATCTGGGGGTGTGGGGTTAAAAATGGTGCTCGGAGAAATGGAACCAAAATGGCATTTCAAAGATGACTGGGTGCTCACGAGCTGGAGAGGAGTGACCTAAGTTGTTCCACGGACAGGGAGTGAAGAACGGTCCTTCAGGTCGGTTATATTGCTGAGTTATGCTGCAAGAACCAAAACTCAACACGCCTGCAATCTCAGGGCTTTATCGCAAGCAGGGAGTTTGGGCAACCAGATTTAGTCATTTATAGGTCAGCTGTCCTATTTGTGAGAGGACCCTCTCAGGACAGAGGGGAAAGAACAATGGCAGAACCACATGTTGGCTTAAAATTTCTTTTTTTTAACATTTATTCATTTATTGAGAGGCAGAGAGAGACAGCATGAGGAGCAGTAGAGAGAGAGGGAGACACAGAATCAGAAGCAGGCTCCAGGCTCTGAGCTGTCAGCACAGAGCCTGATGCAGGGCTCGAACTCATGAGCCCTGAGATCATGACCTGTGCTGAAGTCCGAACTTACTGAGCCACTCAGGCATCCCGCATATGTTGGCTTTTAAACTCTCTGTTCAGCAGTGGGGCACAGTGCTCCCATGCATATTGACCTGTGGGCTCTTCAGGGACGGTGGCAGCTGGCCTCATTGTCTATGCCACTCTCTTTTCTCAGAGCCAGTGCTCTCAGAGAGCACCAAGAACAAAGTCCTCCGGTTTCAGACATAACTGCCTAATTCTCGATGAGGTGAAACTGACTCTTGAGGCACACCTTCTTTTTTGCTTATAAAAAATTTCTAAACTCTATGCCACATAAAGAAACATAATTCTTTCCTTTGACTGGAAATCATGCCTTTCTCATGCCAGCCCTTTGGTTTCATTCCAGGGTATGTTTTCCCTCTGTCTTCCTCCTCTACTCTCCTCTGCAGACATTTCCTGGGCATCCATGCCAGCTGGTGTGGTGCCCTTTGCCCAGCGGAAGGCATTGGTAGAAGAAGAGGCTGGGAGACCAGGAACAGGAAGAAATGGAGAAGCGAGGCTGTTTCTCTTTAGCTCTTTGCCTTCTGTAGAGTCTCCAGCTGTGGTTACATCTCCTTTTTGTCCCCACAGCCTGCCAGACAAGCCAGCCCATCGTAGTTCCAGGAGGTAATTCTGCCCCTGAGCAATGGTGCTACCACTTCTTCCCTTGCGTCCTCTCGCGACCGGGGCTTGGCAGCTTCATGATGTTGCCAAATTCTGGGTTGTTCACCATCTTCTGGTTGGAGTTTCAGCATGTTCATCACCTGTGTGGCAATTCCCTATAGTAGATTCTCTCTATTCCAAGTAAGTAGAGTGATTTCATCTTCCAGTTACATTCTGACTGATTCGTGCCTCAAATACCACTCAAGATCGTTTCTTTTAACAGTTTCATTTCAACATTATTAGAAATATGATCCTCACAAGAACAAATCAACCACGGCCATCATAAACTGCATGGGAACTTGGTCAGTCACACAATAAAGACACAATCTATTACATACATTCTATTCATGTCAATTGAACTTAAAACATATCACCTTTTAAAAAATTTTTAATAGTTTATTTTTGATAAAGAGAGACCGAGCATGAGTGGGGGAAGGGCAGAGAGAGAGGGAGACACTGAATCTGAAGCAGGTTCCAGGCTCTGAGCTGTCAGCACAGAGCCTGATGTGGGGCTCGAACTCACAAGCCGCGAAATCCTGACTTGACCCGAAGTCGGACACTTAACCGACTGAGCCACCCAGGCACCCCAAAACATATCACTTTAGTATCAATACAGCAACACAAAATTTCTATTTTTCCTATGTGTTGCATTCTATCCTAGGTCATTGATAAATGTGCCTCTTTGTACTTTCACTGCACTGGTCATTAATTGCTCTAGTCTTTAATAGTTACTGATTTAACCATTTTGTCATATAGGACTGACTACTACTTTCACAATTTAAGATTCATGTGCTTCTATTTTATTTTAAGTTTATTTATTTGTTTTAAAATAGAGATGGGGTAGAGGCAGAGAGACAGAGGGAGAGAGAGAGAATCCCAAGCAGGCTCTGCACTGTCAGCACAGGGTCCTATGCAGGGCTTGAACTCATGAACTGTGAGATCATGAACTGAGCCGAGGTCGGAAGCTTAATCGACCAAGCCACCCAAGTGCCCCCATGGGCTTCCTTTCAATCCATCTCCCAAAAGACTGTCTTTATCACTAGGAGATCTCAAGTATCTACCTCCCCCCCTGCCTTTTTTTTGAGACTCATCAAAGGTACATCACCAGAAGCTTCAAATATGTGCCCATATCTCCTAATGTGTGAATAGACTCGTACTGCTCAGAGAATTTGGTGTATGCAGAGGTAACTTTTCACAGGACATTATAATTATTTCTACCTTTAAAGATAAGAAAAAAGCAAATTTCATCTGCTTTTCTTAGTAAACAGCACTTCTATGATGAAATAGCAAGAATAAAAATCTTATACAGGTCAAAAATGTTTAGTGTTCCCATTCTTGATAAATCTTGCCTCTCTGAGCAAGATTAAAACATAAAATATAGAGATATTTTATCATCTATTTTCCCTGAATTCATTTGATATCTGATGAAGCCAGCCTCACAAAGGATGGGTAGAAACAACGTGGGCATGAATCTACTGGCAAATGTATGGGGAAAGGATGAGCAGGTGGCCAATGTAAGGGGGTTACACCTAGGCTACAGAGTGTAGGGTGTGAAAGGGATTCTGTTGTTGCAATGCCCATATCTGCTCACTCATATTCTTAGTACACATCAGCCTACCAGTTGCAATCACCTACATTTCTTTGACAGAGGCATTCCTCCTGCTAATGGAGCCAATTTCTACTGGTGTGAAAAGATGGACGTGGTAGAAAAATCAGTGGTACCATCCCTTCACCACACACAGAGTACCAAACCAATGATTATTAAAAGTTGGGGTATAAATACTTCACTACAATCCTCCCTGTGGGGCAATGACCTCCAAGGTCCCCCAAAGAATTAATGCACTAGTTCTTCATAGAGACAGCCATGTTCTACCGGCTGCCTTATCTTTTTTTCTCACCTACCATTCCCATATTGGTAGTTCCCTCACCTCTCAAATAAATCCTTGCCCTTGACTCCTTGTTCAGGGCTTGCTTCTGAGGCAACGCGAATTTAGACAAGTGCAGGATTCAGACCCTCAGGATGGGATTTGGGGATTAAATTGCATGCTGGCCAGACAATAAAGGCGCTATTGCTTATGATTAAGGGAATGGAAATATTTCCTTACACGTTCTGGCATCACAATTATCCAGACTTTCACCTGTGTCAAATTGGAACAGATGCAGGTTGAAAGAGAGTAATGGCTCCTGTACTATCTTAAAAATGTAAGAGTAATGGTAGCGATGGCAACCAGAAGTTTGTTTCTTCTTATATGAAACTGAAAAGCTCAAGAAATAAAATTGCAGGTATAGGGAAGTCAATTACAAGCTCAAGATATAATGTGAAAACAAGAAAGCTTCTCTGGTAACATTTAAAGAGATTTCTAGATCCTAAAGTCACAGGGCAGACCGTACTGAAAAGTACATCCATAACATGATTATGAGAAGGCTAAATTCTTACCCTAGCAATCTCCTTTGGCTAAATACCCAGACGTGTCATAGAGAAGAATACTCAAGTTCAGGAACAGGGACATACAGGGATGTACTGACTTTGAACTCATGCTCCCTTGAACCCTTTAAGCTACCATAAGTATCCCACTCCCATCTGCTTATAGATGATACAGAGGCTCAATCCGAGGTATATGCCTCACAAGACATTTGTCCTCTGCATGATTTGTATTTAACTCTCTACATGATTCATAGAAATAAGTATCACTATAGCTTCCTAAGGTGGTGATGTTCCTTTTATAAGAGGGTAGAATTCGTCACCAAAGGGCTTGCAGGTGGGCATGATAGAATGGATTTATTGTATAAGAAAAGAGAACCCACAAGTTGACCATGTTCTCCGACGAATCCAGAGGATGCTCCTTCACTAAAGCAATAAAAAATATCCCAGTGAGAATGTTCCTGTTGACTGCTCTTCAAAGGCAAGGGTAGACAGTAGAGAGACTGCTAAGAAAGGGCTCCTTACTGTTGAGGGAGATGAGAGGATTTCAAAAAACTAGTGGCAAAGTATCAGTACTTAACCATCACAGGCAAGCTGGATGTAAGTTCTACGACAATCACTGAAGCCAGAATGGCAGTCAGGTAGCCTTGACTGCAAGAACCCAGGGAACTAAGAGTCACTGGTGTTCTTAGGAGTAGAAGAAAGATGCGCAGTTCACAAGGGCATTGTTTGACCTATACAAACAAAAAAAAAATCCCAAAAGCAAGAGTACATGAGCAGAAAACTAATATCAGTTACAGCAATGAAAAAGGCAGAATCCTTATCCTTGCCCAGATGTAAGCCATTCTCAGACCCAGAAAACATCAGTTGTGAGAGGAAGGACATTGCAGCATGAACATGTATATTCAGAATGGATTCCCCAATCTTCCTTCTCCAAAAGAAACTATGGCTATTTGAACATTAGGAAACTAAAGAAAAGATAATAGCCACTCTGGGTATATATTCAAAGAAAATGAATTCAGGATCTCAAAGACATAGCTGTACTCCCATGTTTATTTAAGCATTATTCACAAGAGCCAAGATATAGAAGTAAGAGTAAATGCCCATCAGTGAATGAATAAAGAAAACATATTATTCAGCCTTAAAAAGAATGAAATTCTGCCATTTGTAATAACACATATGAACTTGGAGAGTATTATGTTAAGTAAAATAAGCCAGATGTAGAAGACAAATATTGTATGACCTCTCTTTATGTGGAATCTAAAACTGTCAAATTCATAGAAGTAGGGAGTTAGACAGTGGTTACAAGGAGCTGGGAGAAGGAAAATATGAAGGTGATGGTCACAGAGTACAAAGTTTTCATTGTGCGAGGGTAAGTCTTGGATCTAATATACAACAATGTGACCATAATTGCTGATTCTGTATTGTATACCTGAAATTTGCTAAGACGGTACAGCTTAAGTATTCACATCACATACACAGGCACAAAAGGGGTAACTATCTGGGGTGAAATATATGTTAAATAATCCTGAATATGGAAATTATATTCATAATGTGTACGCATATAAAGTCATTAAATTATACACCTTAAATATGTATAATTTTTAATTGTCAAATATACCTTCATTTAAAAAAATAAAACAGCTAGTTGTCTCAAAACCTATCGGACAGGGGCGCCTGGGTGGCTCAGCTGGTTAAGTGTTTGACTCTTGCTTTCAGTTCAGTCCTGATCTCATGCTTCATGTGCTCGAGTCTTGCATTGGGCTGTGTGCCAACAGCGAGGACCTTGCTTATGATTCTCTGTCTCCTTGTCTCTTTCTCTGCCCCTCCTCCTCATTCTCTTAACAAAATGAAAATTAAAAATAAAATAAATCCATTGTTTCTCTTAAAAAATGAAAATTAAAAATAAAAGAAACCTATTGGATAAAGTGTCTGAGCTAACATGACACCAGGTGTCCCAAAGTATTATTATGGTCCCCTTATCATGCTGGGGAAATATGGAAGGCAAATTATTCTAGAAGTATTCTCATATTGATTTCTTAGCAAGTATTGTGAGGTACATAATGGCAATACAGAACAACTAGAAGACCCTGATTTTGTGTTCTTCCTCAGCCAATGTATTAAATCTGAGTTAAAACTGTATCTCAAGTAGAATGGCAGATATTAGGGCCACTGTCCAGCTTGTGAAAGAAGCAAGAGCTGTGGTCCTCATTAGGTCTGTATTGGTGTCTCTGGTCTGGCCACTGACAAACTCAAGTGGAATATGTTAGATGACAGTGAGCTAGCATAAACTTACCCAGGCGGTGGCCCCAGTGACTGCTGTTGTCCTGGAGGTGGTATCTTCATTAGAACAGCTCAACACACAAGTTGGGAGCCTGCTGTATAGATAGCTGCTGATTTGGCAAATCAGTTAGTATCAAACCCCATTGGGAAAATAGGATCAGTTGGCATTCACTTTGAATTGGCAGAAATATACATTTATCCTCTTTCTCAGGGTCATATTAAACTCCCCTGCTCTCAGTCACGATATAGGCAAAAAGTTGGGAAAGACATTTATTAGATATTGGGATTTTTTTTCCATTTTTAGAAGCCTTTACTTACAAATGTTGGATGCCACTATAAATATGATGGCAATGACCCTGTGCAAATGTGGTATATATACCAACAAGATTCTTGAAAAAAAATATGTTATGCAAATTACTGCTTGTTGTTTAGGTAATTAGGATAAAATTTCCAAAAACAGTATCATACTCAGGTTGAAAACGTACAGTACTTAAAACAACTTGGGTGAGAATTGAAGATAATGTGCTATTGAAAACTGTGATAGATGACTTAAAATTGGCTGTAATGATGACAAAAATACTGATGTCAAAATTTAAAGAGAAGAGTTTGAATAAAATTAACTCATAAAATGTGACAGTAGAAAACTAGCTTTTCATGGTAATACATTACTTAATATGATATTTTAAATATATGTACAATTAAATTTAAATTAAATGTAACAGGTAGGCAAATCAAGTTTTTTTTTCAATGTGTATATTCAAATTAGCCAGGGTGAGCTGTTACCATTTATCTAGGTGGCTCAGACACGAAACAGTACCATTTCCCCCAAGAGAGCTGCTCACAGCCAGGATGTCTGTTTCATACAAGTTCAAGCGACACTGTACTATATTTGGAAGCACTACCCCCATTTGACTCTTAAGCCCTGTTCTACTATTTGATTTGGAATAGCAAGAGCCTTCCATTATCATGTTTTCTTCGACTCTCTTCAAACCATTGTTGCTCTGGGTTTCCTTTGACCAATCTTTTTTCTACCCAGTCTACAAGGCACTACTTCATATGTATCAAAACTAATTATAAATATTGTTTAACTGTTTTCCCCAAGAAGTCCCTCAAATAGTGCGGACCCACAGGAGACACCTGTTATTATTCTATAGCATATTAGCACTTATTGAACCATTTCTCTTTTGAGGGAACTCTCATTCCGTTTCTGAGTTTTTACTATTATAAATTATGTTATAAGAAATAATCCAGTGCGTATTTTACTATCTTAATTCCTAATACTTTGTTTCAGAATGGATTCTTGGAAGTGCAATTCCTGGACCTGAAAATATGATCAATTTAAGTTCCTGATACTTATATCTATTTACACTTTTACTAGAAGCCAATATGCTATGGTTTGTCACCATAGCTATTTTATTTTAATTAACAAATTAATAATTGATAATTTTAGAAAAATTAAACAATAACAATAAATTAAACAAATTGTTTCTTATCAATTACTTGAAATCACAGCAAAGCCAGTGTTATTTTTCTTTTTTAATTAAAATGCAATCAAGTCTTTCAAAACAAAGGAATTGCAAAATAATAAAAGAATATCTTTATCCATCCATCTGTCGATGGGCACTTAGATTGTTTCCATATGTTGGCTATTGAATAGAAGAAGTTATAATTCTGTGACTTGATAGAGATACATATTAAGAAAATGCTACAGTGACAATTATACTGCAATATATAAAAATGTAAAATCAACCTGTAGTATGCCTTAAACTTACATGATGTTATATGTCAAGTCTATTTATATAAAAAAAAACAATAATCAAAGAACAGATTTTTGGTCAGAATAAGACCACGATGTCAACAACCTTTTGAACCTCTACAAATCTCCCCATAGAAAAAGACTAAGCAACTAGAAGAGATAAAGCAAAAGATACCCACAGGCAGCTTCATCAATCTAGTTGCACAGGTGCCCCACAATGCAGAATAAGCGTGCATGAGGCCAACTGTCAATGGCCATACACTAGTGCACCCCATGCACACTGAGCAGTAATGTGTAGGTAGTAGAATGAAAAAAAAATCCTTGATGTAAATCCAGCAAGAAATATTCCAAATATATATGAGAAAAATTATAGAGTTCTTTTAAAAGGCTCATGAGGAACTTGAAAAAAACACATCATCATATTTCCCCCATCCACACCTGAAGGCTACAAATCTTCATTCCTGCATGGACTCACCTGGACTTCTTTCAAGGATAACCTAGCTCAAGATTTATTTCATATACATATGTGTGTGCATATATATATATATATATGTACACATAACATATATATGAATTGGTAGAGGGATAGGTAATATATTAATTACTAAGGTAACATAAATGGGTAATATATTATAGTAAGGAAATATACTGTGCTATATACATTGAGTTGTGCATATGTATATATATTAAGATATGCGTATATATGAAGATATGTGTAAATACGTGTATATGTGTGCATATACTCTATTCCTCTAAATTCTATAACGTTTAGTGGCATCATGAATATTGTTGTCTTGCTTTCTTTCATGCTTCATTGTTTTATGTCTTTTTCCCTAAACTCGATGATAAGAATGTCAAGGGCAAAGGAAGTGTTTAGTGTGTACCACTCCCTCTTCTCACCTCCACCGTCACAGCCCCAGACTTAACATCATGCACACATAACCCCACACAGTTTTCAGAAACACGTTAAATTTAACAGTGCTGAGAGTCCCAAACCAGAAATGGACAGTTTCTTTGACTCTATTGTTTAAGTACAAGGGGCAATAGGTATGTTTTGAAGTGGCAAACAGAAAGGTTTGTAAAAGAAAAAAAAGGAAGAGGAGAGAGAGGTGACCCCAGCAGCAATCATTTCTCCGTAAAATGCCCCCTTGGCAGAGACGGATTACGGAATCCTTGTTTTAATCCTTGTGGAAGGAGGGGCCATTATGTATTTTCAAGAGAGTCCTCTTTCTCCACCACACTGTTGAAGTCAAAGCTACTCTGGTTTGAATGGTATTTGTTGATAGAGAATCACAAGTGAAAGGGCAGAAAAGAGACTTCAGCAGAAGAGTAATTGTGAATTAGAAACCCGGACTTGAAAGCGTTGGCGGTGGGGCGCCTGGGTGGCTCAGTCCCTGGGGCATCCGACTTCAGCTCAGGTCACATGATCCCCAGTCTGTGGGTTCAATGCTTGTGTGGGCCTCTGTGCTGAGAGCTCTCGGGATCTGGAGCCTGCTTTGGGTTCTGGGTCTCCCTCTTTCTCTGCCCCTCCCCCTTCATGCTCTGTCTCTCTCTTTGTCTCAAAAGTAAATAAACATTAAAAAAAAAAAGCATTGGTGGTAAAAAATAAAAACCATACACAGACAGAATAACACCCAGAAGCATTGTGGCATAAGAGAAAGAAGACTGACCTAAACGGAACTCACTTTCTAGGTACCTATAATTTGGCAAGATACTTAATCCTTCTCCTTAACCTCTGCACAATAGGGTTTATGGAGAAATCATCATGCATTGCCTGATGTACATCTATTTTATTATAATCATGATAAATTTAGTTTACTCAAAGTTCTTACTTTGATGAAAAAGCACATAATACTGGATATGATAAATGGTGGCTATTATTACTATAAGACCATTGTTTTATCATTAAAGTCCTAACTCTTAAAAAACTTTAAATTTCAGAAATACCTGACCAGGTATATTCTTTCATAAATAATAATATTAATTAATACTATAAAATATGCAAAAAACACAGAGATGTTATTAGAAAAACTGACATTCTAAAATAAACATACACATGGAGAATTAGTTATATACATTAGGGGATTATTATTTATTGAATCCACTAGAATTACCATAAATAAATCTGAATAAATCTGTGTCTTCTGCATATTTTCTTGTGCATCCGTTTAAAAATCCCTTTAAAATTAAAATTCCTAAGATTAGGCTCATTTAATACTCATTTGGTTGCCATTTTGATGCAATGGTTCAGGTTAATTTAGTAATCTCTCCTGTCAAAGCTATGTTTACAAACTTTGAAGCACACTTTTTTAAGGTATACATTTACAAATAAACTGTATTTTTTCTTTTTTTGCAAAAAGAAAAGAGAAACCAAATCTTAATAGATTTGAATGGAATTGGAACTCTGAACAGATATCACATGAATGGCTTATCAACTTTGTATTTTCCTCCAATCTCGTATAACTCGTCATTCATCTAAATCTAAGTATCTCATGACACAGGGTAAGACAGAACATTATGAAATGTTACAGGAACAGGCAAGTTATATAAGGCACAAGCTAGCTGGTCACATTATAGTATAGATATGATGAGAAAAGAGGTTTCAAATCCTTTAGGCTTCTTGTTACTGCAGTCTGCCGTGTACTAATACAAAATAACACTTAAAGCAGGACACAGAGACGAAAACAGACAACTCATTCTGTGAGTTGTGAACATTCACAATGTTCTGTGAATGTGTTATCTACCCGCGGAGCTACAATGAGCGCTATTTCACTTTAAAACGATTAAAAGATGGGGTGCCTGTGTGGCTCAGTCAGTTAGGTGTTTTACTTTGGCTCAGGTCATGATCTCACGGTTTGTGGGTTCGGGCCCTGCATTGGGTTCCGTGCTGACAGCTGTAGTCTGCTTCGGATTCTGTGTCTCCCTCGCTCTCTCTGCCCCTCCCCCGCTTGTTCTCTGTCTCTCTTGCTCTCTCTTTCTCGCTCAAAAATAAATAAATAGACTTTAAAAACTAACTAAATAAATAAACATAAAACTATTAAAAGTCACGAGTTGTAAGGCACCCTTAAGAATATGGAAGTAATCAGACCACAGCAGGAAAGAAAAAAAATTCCTTTGGCAAATACGGCAGAGGATAAATTCAAATTTCTGTAGCTTCATATTATAATGTCCAAATAATCTCTCTAACCTTGGCATCTCCCTACAGCTCTTCTCCAAAGTGTTCTCATCATGTTTCATGAATTCATCTTTTCTGAATTATTGTCAGTTTGTACTCTTTTCTTCACTCCTCTGAAGCCTACTCTTCTCTGATATGATAGTTCAAGAGCTTCCTTTTCCTCGAAACTTTCCAAGTAAGTGTAACTTACCATGATACCTCCTTTTATTCATCCATCCATCCATTCATTTATTTATTTTTACTTTTTAATGCTTATATATTTTTGAGAGAGAGAGACTGACAGTGAGTAGGGGAGGGGCACAGAGAGAGGGAGACACAGAATCTGAAGCAGGTTCTGGGCTCTGAGCTGTCAGCACAGAGCCTGACGTGGGGCTCGGACCCACAAACCATGAGATTTTGACCTGAACCAAAGTCAGACACTTAACTGACTGAACCACCCAGTCATTTAATTTTTTAGAAAATCTTTTTATTTTTTGTATCCATACTATGTCACATTGTTATTTGAGATAAGGACAATTTTTACAAGAGAATCTCTCATATTCTCTATACCCTGTAGCACATGTTCTCAGAGCTAACAGATTTTAAACACATATTTGTGTATATACTTGTTGATTGCTAATTACATAAGTTTCAGTCATCGATAAAATGGCAAAAAAAGTGCTAACTGGACAGGTTTGGGTTTTTTGTTTTGTTTTTACAGAAGCTATTATAGTTTTACAAAGTATTTAAATACAAGAAAAGTATATCATGTGGCAGAAAATTTTAAAAAGCATGGAGCCCATAAAATATCCCTTCTTGCACTCTGTGTATATCAGAGACTTTTATTGTTTCTAGTCTTTAAATATCAAATGCTTATTTCTACTCCAACTTTTTCTAAAACACTCTTATAATTGTAACTATGAGAGATTAATCAAGCGAATAAAATGTCAACATCCCTTATACTCTAATAGAGAGAGAGAGAGGGAATATGAAGCCATAATGAGCTGAAATATCTTAATTTGACATTTCTCAGAAGCCTGACTCTGTGTTAAAAGTGCAAGAAATATTCCCTGACTTGACAGTACAAACTAGAATAGAGCAAATGAACAATAAGTGGTAGAGAAGACACGAATTATGGGCATGTAGGGGAGAGAATAAGACCTCAGACTGTTCTGTGACTTAAGGGAAATCTTGATAAAAGGGAAGACTAGGTTCCCAGTTGTCAAGCTGTGATACAATCCTTGTGGTTTGATCAACGCGTAAATGGGTCTTTGCAATAATTAAAGAGATACATGGTTACAGTCACATGTGGGGAGGGAGGGGGAAATGATAAATTTGAATTGATTGGAGCAAACTATAACAATGGACAGAGGGATGGACACGCCACTGCCTGTGTGAGAGAGAATTCACCGTATCATATGAGGTTGGGCACTTGTTAAGGGTACCAGCAAAGTTAAAAACATCTGTCCCCACAAGAGGGAAACAACAGCTAATTGCTAGGGTTCCTCCCAAAAAGGTATATTCTGGTAAGACTGTTGGCAATTGACGGCGCTTTGTCTCAGGACTGACTGAGAACCAACAACGAAGGCAGTAAACTGCCCTCCCTCACCCCCCAAACATGGCGTATTGGAGGTCAAGTTTACAGATTCAGAGGCATTACTATACTGTAACAGAGATTAAATGATCATAGCAGGCTTGCTAATGATTTTAATCTTTTTAAAATCCTTTAAGTGTGCCAGCCGAAAATATCATTATTTGAAAGCTTGTTATCAATTGAACAAAGTTGAGATCACTAACTTAGATTAGGAGAAATGAGGGTGGAGGGAATTCCAGATCAAGGCAGCACCTGAGCAAAGGTACGAACTTTTGTTAACACCGTCAAACCAGCAGACTCTTTGAGCGTTAAATTTTACAGGATGTCTGTAAGATCTTGCAGAAAAAAAAAAATTTTAATTTTTTTATTTTCTAAGATAAAAGAAAAATTCTAATTGTTCAGCAATGCCATAGGTAAGTAATTATGAGAAACTACCCTGCCAGTGAATAAGATGATAAAAGATTGTGAACATTTATTTTAAGTTGCACACATGGTATGTGTACAAGGAATCTAAGAACATTATTTCCACGGGAATAAAATAAACATGAAGATATTAGACCTCTAGTTCTAAAAGGCGTATTGTAGCAAGAACGAGGTGACACCAGGCTAGGCCTGTTTCTATCTGTGTATTTTTAACCCATCCTAGGGTTAAATAAATGGGGAGGATGGAGGAGGCAAGGAGAAAATGTGGAAGTAAATTGCCTGTATTACCTATATAAAGCAGAGCCAGGGGCACCTGGGTGGTGCAGTCTGTTAAGCCTTGGACTCTTGGTTTTGGCTCAGGTCATGATCTTACAGCTTTGCGGGTTCGAGCTCTGCATCAGACTCTGTATGGCAGTGCAGAGTCTGCTTGGGATTCTCTCTCTCCCTCTCTCTCTCTGCCCCTCCCCAACTCAAGTCAAGCTGTCTCTGTCTTAAGAAAAAAAAAAGCACAGCCAAGTAAGCATATCATTAATGATCTGACTGTTATAGCTATATCTTAGCAATTACCTGGACAGTGAGGGGTGGTGTTGATAAATCCATGCATTCTGGGTTTCTTGGAGGCCTCTGAATCTTTTCATCATGCTCCTTTCCAACAACCAGCTGATTCTCATATTCCAGGCAAGAGAAGAAGGCTTACTGGTCATAAGAGAGAACAGTAAAATGCAAACTTTCCCTAGGAAACTGGGACTGTTTTCCTGATTGCCTCCCCTCTCAACCCCCATGTCATAGTAACTTGCCCTTATCAACTCAAAGTTCACTTGCTCAGTGTGGCGACTGACTAGGTCATGGTCTTCTGCAAAATGGACTCTAACGTCCCTTTCTTTCCTTTGCATTATCTGTTGTAATTGCAGTTGTATTTCAGGCAACTATTTGACTAAGAGTTTTCTATGGCTTTAATCTATACACTCCCTGTAATGTTGGAAACATGATTTTTTTTTTGTTTTTGTTTAACATCACACGTAACCCCCAACTAGAACCAGGGATATAGTAGATACATAAATGCTTTTCAATCAAAGAAAAAATGAGGAAGCAAAATTACATGAGAAATATTTGTACTTTTCTAAAGTGTAATTAACATAGATTAATTTCAGGTGTACAATATAGTCTATACATTTCTCAGTGCATGTCAAGATAAGTGTGCTCTTAATCTCCTTTATCTACTTCACCCTTCCTCCCACCCACCTCCCCTCTGGCCATTGGTTTTTGAAAAATGTATAAACTTTCCAAATGATAAAGTAGTAAATAAAATTGGAAATATAAATCTCTCATAATCAGGATGGGAGCTGAGAGTATGAGTAGAGATATCTGATTCACAGATTACTTTCATTTTTAATTAAACAGTGTATCTTTGAGCTAGATGTGGTTTTAGCCTTAAGTTATATTTCATATTATGAGTGTGGGTTTCAAAATAAAATATTTAGTATATACTCAGGAGTCTAAGAATGTGGAATAAGAAAATAAAACGATTATGAGCAAACTTTGAAAATTTCATGTCCAGATTTAAGGTAATGGAGATAGAAAAGAGCATTAGCAAAGGAAATAGGAAAGAAGTATTCAAACGGTTGAAACAAGAACAAAGAAAATTTGTAACGTCACTGATCAGAGAGGAAAAACCTGAGGTCTTATTAACTTCACAAAGAGGCAAAGAGAGGAAGTGTGTATTGAACACATGCTATACACTGAACACTTTGCTAGCACTTTTCATATACCTTGTATCTCATAATCCACAATAGAACACTAAAATCTGTAATGCTATTTTGACTTTTTCCATACAAGCAAACCACTTCTCAGAAAAATTAAACAATGTGCCTGCTGCTATAAAGCAAGTAGACTATGAAATAAATTCAAACTCAGACTGAGGTTCACCAGGAGCTCAGTATCATGTTCATTCCACTGTATCTCTTTTTGAAGATTTTATAGCTTGATAAACCTTCAAAAATGGTGATAAAGTTCTTATCAACTCCTATAAAAACAGTATTTCCGGAAAAGAATATACTACTGCTGTACTTTTGGGAATGCAAAGGAAAATGGATACATCAATGTAAGGAAATCAACTTCCTGGCAACTTGGAAAGGAAAAGGCCTGTGGCTAGTTTCTTTCTTGTTGGGAAAGTTCAGGGGAATGAGAAATCCCAGTCAGATCTCCTTCATATATATGCCATTGATCCTGACTCAACATCTCTTATTAACATGATATATTTATATAGAAAAAGAAAGTTCCTATCTAGTAAATGGTCATATCAATATATATGTAGAGAGCCTAGATTGCAATGTTAAACATTAACATGGTAAGGTTGTTTTATGCCACAGGGCTGCTTGGAGAATTGGGGTTAGCAAATTATGTAGTAGATGGTATATATAATAGATATTTCCCCCCAAATTTAAATGGATGTCTCTGTGAACAAATATGTCCTGAGAAAGAAGAAAGGGGACACTTTTGGATGTTGTCTGATGGCTTCTGTCTTCTCCTGGAAAAGATTGTCTTAACTGTAATTGGGGTGTACTGGTATCATCTGAATCATTAGTTAAGATTGGTGCTGGGTAATTGTTTGATTCCCATGAATCTGCTTTGGCGATTAACCTATTGTGCTATATGGAAATCAAGAGAAACATGCAGAGGAGAGAGAATATTGGCAAGAGTGGAAGTGTCAGGAGAAATATCGTAGTAGTTGGCTTCCCATTTTCAGCTAGGTACGTGCAGGTAAAGGGTCTCTACAACATTTAATGTATTTAAAGGAAATTCCTTAGGCTGACTTTCCTCTAAATACTTTAAGTCATTAGGCATGTGCTACTCAGCGATATTACCCTTTGCCTATGTGGGTGAGCCTCTTAAACTGGACTTACCTACTTGGCGGGCAATTGAGTTATTATCTTAAAATTAAGTTTTGAGTGTGCTTATACAAAGCCTTCTGGTGGCTTCCAGAAATACCTCTCTTGCTATTAGTCTGGCACTGCATATGATTTTTAGAAATAATGTCTTCACAGACGTCATATTCTCTTAATATGCAAGTCTAAGCCCTTGAAGCTGGAACTCTCAAAAACTTCAGGATCAGCTTTCTTTAGTGATTAAATAACTAACCTTTCTATGAGACAAAATGGCATTCCAGCGGTATAAAACAGATGCTCTCTCAGCTATCCTTCGCAGTAAACAAGCATCTTCATGACAGGGACTTTCCCAAATACTGGCCACAGCAATGTGATTTTTGACCTTAAGTGGTTTATAAAAAAGTGAACTCCATTTACTCACTGCTAACTGGTCTCCTCTTCACTGTTTAGAACCATTCATCAGTTTTAAATTTAAAATCCCTGTGTACTCATTTCCTCTTCCTACTACTCCCCAGATATGCATTATGTATAAATGTTGTCATCTGAAAAACACCTCAATGGCAAAACACTGTTCCCAATTCAGAGCATGTGCTTTTGTGGTTTATTATTTGGGGCTAATATTTTAAAACCACTGTTATTTTGTATAGTACTTTAATACACCAAATGTCCCTCCTGATGGACAGGTAAATGGACAATTTTCTGAATATCTACTTTAACTGCTGGAGAGAATGACTCCAGGGTCCCCAAAAGTGAATTCGGCACATGTCACAGAGCCTGTGTGTGGTAGGAGACTTCCTCAATGGCTCCTCTAAATTTAGTGAAAAATCCACCCAGAATCTCGGCGAGATAACGATAAACAGGATGAAATATTTTATTCTAACAATAATTCTAGTTCCATTGGCACTTTTAAATATTTATTATGGCTGATTATCTTGAAGAGATACAAAAGACCTTAAGCATGCCGATGTTTGCTCTTAAGTTTTAAAATAAGATTGAAGTACAGTTAAATAAGCATACTATTTAAAATTAAGATTACTCTTATAAAATGGATTCATACCGGTTTCCAATGCCTTTAGTAGTTAAGCATGGAGAGCGAGTTACAATGTATTCTAATTTGTGTGTAGGAAATGGAGGAGACATTGGTCTGTAATAGCTTATCCTCAGGTCAGTTGTCATTTTTTGCACAGACTGTAGTTAATCCTATCAACTAGATCTTCATTACAAGGAAGCTAAAACTTTTATGAGCCTGAGATGGAATTCTGCTTGTATAACATTTGTGATCACAGCAAACTGATTACAGTGTCTTCACAAATCCCTGGACTCATTAATCTCAGAATCTGAGAGATTTGAGAACTCGTCTAAACTCTTATCTATGGAAAGAATCCTTTCCGTAATAACCCAAACAAGTGTCACTCTGTTTCCACTACAGTGCTTTCATGTCAAAAAAATCACAGAGTCCCAAGGAAATTTTGTTAATTTGTGGGACAACTCTAGTGATTAAAAGAGCACTGGCTCTTGGTGGTATTATGGAATTTGTATCCTAGGAATTTCGTCACTCGAATAGTTTAATGTCATTGAGTAACAATACCTGAATCTAACTTCTCCATTCACAACAGATCTGTACGTATATTTTATAATTAAGAGAGTGATTCTTCCTTAAGGAAGACCCTGGCTCATTTATTGTTCATTATGTTTCATATTTGAAATTGTTGATTCATTGAGAATTAATTGAATAACACTGTTGGACTATAAAAGTGATAAGCAAGAAAGAGGATAACATACAAGCAAGAAACTCAGGAGATCACTCTCTGATTCAGATTAATACTCTAATTTATTACTTCCAAGCTACTAGGGTACTCCAGGCTCTATGGGAAAACAAAGACTTTTCAAGTTAGCTAGGGTTATTCAATATATGACCCTATATAGCAACAGCCCTTGGACATGATATACACTAGTTCATAGTTTTATCATTATATTGCCAAGGAACAAATACTTACTAATCCTAGTGTAGACTTCAAATTAGCATACTGGCCTAGGGCTTGTGATTAATGAGAACTGATCTGAAAAACCCTGCCATGGATAATTAATATTGAGAAGTACGATCCACAAAATTAATAATGCATTTCTGCCAACCACTAATAATCATTTATACCAGATGTAGCATCTCTGTAATAACAAACTGATGAAATATCCTTAACTTCTAGAGGGGTTTGTTTAGAACTTAAAAAATAAATTGGCATTTGTTTAAACAAATACAGACTAACACATTTCTGAATCTCCTACCTGCAATTTTAAATTTGTTCTTCATAAGGTAATCTAGATTCAATAAAAATAATATTATGTAGGCACACAATCTATTGTATATCCAAGTTACTGTATTCTGATTCTGAGACTTTAAGTCAGCTTCATAATAGCAGATTATCAAATAACTTGAAGAAGTCTTTTAGAATGATGATTGAGCAAAAGTTATCAAAAATTTCAACTAAAATATGTACTTTCTTAGAAATTATTTTTTAGGGGTGCCTGCGTGGCTCAGCCAGTTAAGCATCTGACTTCGGCTCAGATCATGATCTCACTGTTTGGTTAGTTCAAGCCCCACGGTGGGCTCTGTGTTGCCGGCTTGTAACCTGGAGCCTGCTTTGGATTCTGTGTCTCCTTCTCTCTACCCTTCCTCCCCGCCCTTGCGCGCTCTCTCTCTCTCTCTGTCTCTCTCTCTTTCTCATAAATAAACATTAAAAACCTTTAAAAAGGAGTTCTTTTTTAAAATGTTTTATTTATTCTTGAGAGAGAGAGAGAGCATGAGCAGGAGAGGGGCAGAGAGAGAGACGAACAGAGGATCCAAAATGGGCTTTTCTGTGACAGCAGAGAGCCCCATGCAGGATTCAAACTCATGAACTGAGAGATCATGACCTGAGCCAAAGTCAGAAATTCAACCAACTGGGGCGCCTGGGTGGCTTAATTGGTTGAGTGTCTGACTTTGTCTCAGGTCATGATCTCACAGTCAGTGAGTTTGAGCCCTCTGTGCTGACAGCTCGGAGCTCTGTTCTCTCTGTCTCTCAAAAATGAATAAACGTTAAAAAAATTAAAAAAAAAAAAAAACAAGTTCAACCAACTGAGCCACCCAGGGTCTCCAAAATATATACTTATAGGAGATATATACATAACATACCCATAAGGTTAAAGAAATAGAAAATAGTTTTTTAAATCATTGATGCTTCTACCTGTGAACCATATCTATTTTCGTTTTTTTAAAAATTGACTTCCAGATCTTGTCTATACCCATACATGATGCTAAAATCATATATATGGCTTTATATATATAAATAATTCTTATGCTGAACAATATGACCTTGCCAATTTTCCTACAAAAAATGGCACCTTCATATGGCTTAAGCCACCCTTTGCAACATTTTACATGAATGTATTTTCTTATTTGTTCAGATTCACCTGCGTAGCAGCACTTTTTCCCAAAGACACAGAGTTATTTGGGGGTTTTTTGCTGTTGTTGTTTTCTTTTCTTGAGTTTTTATTTAAATTCCAGTTAACATTTGGGGCTCCTGGGTGGCTTAGTCGGTTGGGCGTCTGACTTTCGCTTAGGTCATGATCTCGCGGTTCGTGGGTTCGAGCCCCGCGTCGGGCTGTGTGCTGACTGCCAGCTCAGAGCCTGGAGCCTGTTTCAGTTTGTGACTCCCTTTCTCTCTGACCCTCCCCTGCTCACGCTGTCTCTCTCTTTCTCTCTCCTAGAAATAATAAATTTAAAAAAATTTAAAAAAATTAAAATATTCCAGTTAACATTCAATGTAATATTAGTTTAGAGAGTAGAGTTTAGTGATTCATCACTTACATACAACACCTAGTGCTCATCACAAGTGCCCTCCTTAGTCCTCACCACCCATTTAGCCCATCCCCCACCCACGCTCCCCTCCAGGAATCCTCAGTTTCTTCTCCATAGTTAAGAATCTCTTTTATGGTTTGCCCCCTCTCTTTTTCTTCCACTATGTTTTGTTCCTTAAACTCCACATAGGATTTCACTCTTACGGTGTTTGTCTTTGTCTGACTTATTTCACTTAGCATAATACAGTCCAGCTCCATCCATGTTGTTGCAAATGCAAGATTTCATCCTTTTTTATGGCTGAGAAATATTCCGTTGTATGTGTATCTCACATCTTCTTTATCCATTCATCAGTCATGGGCATTTGGGCTCTTTCCATAATTTGGCTATTGTCAATAGTGCTGCTATAAATACCGGGGTGCATGTATCCCTTCAAATCTCTACTTTTGTATCCTTTGGATAAATACCTAGCAGTGCAATTGCTGGATGGCAAGGTAGCTCTGTTTTTAACTTTTTGAGGAACCTCCATCTTGTTTTCCAGAGTGGCTGCTCCAGTTTGCATTCCCGCCAACAGTGCGAGAGGGTGCCCCTTTCTCCACATCGTCACCAACACCTGTTGTTTCCTGGGCTGATAATTTTAGACATTCTGACAGTGTGAAGTGGTATCTCATATGGTTTTGATTTGTCTTTCCCTGACGATAAGTGATTAGGAGAAGGAAACAACACAACTAAAAGGCAACCTTCAGAATGGGAGAATATATTTGCGAATGACATATCTGATAAAGGATTAGTATCCAAATATATAAAGAATTTATAAAACTCCACACCAAAATACAAATAATACAGTTTTAAAATAGGCAGAAGACATGAACAGACATTTTTCCAAAGAAGACATTCAGATGGCTCCCAGACCCAAAGTCACAGTTTAACTATAGAAGAAAATATTCTCTGTAAATAATTTGATAAGTAAATGCTCACATGTTTACTCCAAAAATTAAAAAAAAAAAAAATTAACTTGCAAAATGTCCTAACCTAGTTTGAGAAAATTTGAAAAAAAAAGCAAGCATTTTTTAAAAATATTTTTATTTATTTCTAGGAGAGAGGGAGAGAGACAGCGTGAGCAGGGAAGGGTCAGAGAGAGAGGGAGATACAGACTCTGAAGTAGGCTCCAGGCTCTGAGCTGGCAGTCAGCACAGAGCCCGACACGGGGCTCGAACCCTCGAACCGCGAGATCACCCCGCAAGCATATTATTAGTGAGTTCTTAGGTACATTATATTCTCATGATCTACAAATTGTTCCTATCTGCAATATATCCAAGATTTTCTTGGTGTTTCTTTCCCCTGTTTTGTTCCAAAAACTATTTGATTCCAAAACTATCGACTGCATTCACTAGGTGAAAATGAATCCGTCCCTCTTCCTTTTCAGGAATCAAGTAAAAAATATTATTTAATGATAGTTCTGATTTTTACCCTTATTTATAACAATTTTTATACATGAATTTCAAGGTTTATTGTAACCAGTAATCTTTCATTTAAGAGGTTACATTAAGCATCAGCCATTCATAAATCTTTATTTATTCTGATATGTATTTAGTAAAAGCTAACATATGTTTATGAAAAAATAAGTACCTGATTCTACGGGAAGATCTGAAGCAACTAATAGCTGTGGGCTAGTTTGGTTTTTATTCAAATAATTCTTTCAGCAATGATTTGTACTATTAAAGTACATAATTACATAGAGGAACAAGGAGAGTTGTGTCTATATAATTCTGGCACCTAAGAAAATTTACTTTCAGTACTTTAGTCACATAGTAGCATCATTTTTAAGGGGGTTTGGCATATCATGAGCTTAGTTAAATACACATTTTATAATTGCTTATTTTAGGGATACTGTGTATTTCTGATGCCACAGAATATTCCTAAGAAATCTTACTTACTTACTTGTATACATATATAAGAAACCTACCTAAGTTAGCTGAAACAATAGACAAATACACTATTGGGATATATTGAGTATTCATGATATCTAAGGGAAAGGGAAATATAGCCAGTTTCAGGAAGTCTGGAAATAAGATTTTAAAACCTATCAGGAATGGAAGCTTTTTTTTTTTTTCTCTTGGCCAATCATCTTTCCTTCACTCTTCTCTCTTAGCATACTGGTGTTTGCTTCTTCTCTCTGTATATGGGCCAGATATCACCTCCTAGGAATATCATATCACTTCCCACTGCACTGACCACATGTGTATTTGGGTGCCTGTCTATAAATGTTTTAAGTATTTTATTATGGATATTGGCATTTCATGTGGTTTGCATTTTGCTATGGTCAGAGGGATATACATCTAGATTGCAGTGATGCATATAATTAATCATAGACATCACATGACATATAATATTCAGAGAGATAAGCAAATGTTTAAATGGATCCTAGAAAAGTCAAGTAGATACAGAAGCCAATGGATGAGATATATAAATCAAAGGTTTTTGTTTTTAATTCTGAGCATGCCTACCACATAAAATTTCAGTGTAACAATCACAAATCTTTCAGTAAAAAAACTTTAATAAAATATAAAGTTAAATAAGCAAAGTTATTATTTTAAGTATATTTGAACTACATGGGTTTTTTTCAAGGTTTTATTTAAATTCCAGTTAGGTAATATACAGCATATTATTAGTTTCAGGTGTAGAGGTTAGTGACTCAACACTTCCATATAACTACATGTTTTTAAATATTTTCACAATAATTTGTGATTTCTAAGTAAAATATTATTAAAATATGAAAATACCACGGAAAGAATTTTTAAAACAAAATATGACATTTTGCTTCCTTTTTAAGTACCATTCATTTAGTAGTCTGTTGCTGGAATTCAAGAGAAAAAAATTCTCTTTTATGTTCCTGGAAAGGCAAATCTGAATAAATCTTAAGCAGTATAAAATCTATAATCACTAAATGCACTTATATTAGGTAATGAATTTAATGATGATTTTGTTGACTATAAATCTTTGTTTCCAGAATGTGTTTCTAGATGTGTGTTTACCCTCTAATAAATCCTATTTGTTAAATGATTATGTTTTCACAATATCTATTATTAATTTTTTTGAGAGAGTATGTGCACATGAGTGGGGGAGGGGCAAAGGGTGAGGGAGAGAGACTCTTAAGCAGGCTCTATGCCCAATCCTCACAGGGCTCAATCCCACAACCTGGGATCATGACCTGAGCCAAAATCAAGAGTCAGATGCTCAACCGACTGAGCCACCCAGAAGACCCTTAAAAGTGTTTTAAATTTATTTTCCCTGAAAACAAAATCTGTATGCTTAAATTACAAGGTGATAAATCTGCCTCTTAGAGATTTATTTGATCCATTATACTAGCAAAATCATGCAACTAATAATACAACTACCACTTCAAACTTATTCTGTACCAAGCAACACATTAAATGCAAATATTATCTCATTTAAACACCCATCAGTCCTATGTATTAGTTGCTTCCTCACCACCATCATCCATCTTTCAATAGAATAGGAAGCAGAGATTCAGAGAGATTAAGGGCCGTGTGTGTACAACGCCTCCACTAAATGATAGAGCTGTGGTTCTGACTGGCTGACTTTCTCTCTCCACGCTGGTCTAAGCCTCCTGCTATGGAGAACATTCAGAGAGTATGTCTTGGCTGGCTGGCCTACCACCATTAATGATACTGGGAATTGGAAAAATACTCTGTTGCCTGAGTTACTATCCCTGAAAATTCCTTATTTGGGCAAAGGTATTCCTTTATCCCTAAGTCAATCCTCCTGAGGCTAAAATAGGAGTTTATGAGTTATTAATAAGTTAATGTGGATTTTCACGTTACTTTCTAATTGACAGAATCTGTCCAGATCCTTGTGAGATTGAAGGTGTTGTCAAAGGAGGAAAGGCCAGCATTTCAGAGCACTTACAAGGAAGCAGTGGCAATTTAGGGGGACAGATTTAAGACTAAAAATTCTCTTTTATATCTGTTTATTGTTCATGAAATTTATGTGGACACAATTTGCATTTAATACCTGACTCCTGTCAGATTGTTGGTGTTTCCTATATTGATCTTCCACATGAACTTTGTCCTTATGTTTTGACTCTTCTATAATGTTTTGTAACAAATGGAAGTCAACAGAAATCACAATATGCAAAATCCTAATGAACTTTAGAAAGGGAAGTCTAAACCGTTTAGTTCAATATTAATATTATAATTGACAAATTAGAAATTAGATTTCAGCACTACAAGATAAGGATTGTGTTGTTTTTGTGCTTTTTCTATTATTAAACAATAATAAATCAAAAAAGAAAAAATAAAGGATATAAGATTAATCAGAGTTCATTGTGAGACAGAAAGAAAATACTTCTTGTTAAGTCAAATTGGAAGAAAATGTACTTTACAAAGTCTAAGGATCACTGTTAAAATTTGCCTAATTGGTTCATCAAATTAATTACCACCATGCCCCCAAAAAGGTTCATAAATGAGAGGTTTTCCAAGGGAGAACCTCATCATAGAGTAACTTTGGCTGTGCACTTGGCCATGTCAGCTGATCTTATCTCCCAACCCTGTAATTATTACTCCTCTGTGTGTAGTGCTTAAAATGTGCTACTTCACATGAGAGGACTATAAAGAGAGAACAAAGACTTGTAAAGTACAAAAGCGAGAGGATCTCAGGTCTATTTGGTTGATTAACAGTGCGTAATACATAGGAAAATTACAGGGAAGAAACTGTAGCCCAAGAGGGGGCTTTTACCTCCAGATTTCATAGTCTTAAAAGAGTAACCAGAACAGAGAATTCAGATGAAAAAGCCATGTAACGGTGACTAGAGGTATTAAAACACATATGATCTAACAAGTAGCCCTTCATGCTTCTTAGGGGGAAAAACATCTAATTCACGGCACGAGTTGCGCTCAAATGATTGGACACTTTTATCTGGCTTCTAAAATCGACTTCAGACGTCTATCTGGCCACAAAATAACCTGACATGATCCCGCCATGTAGGAGAGAAAACAGCTCCACCTTAACGAGGTGACCTGGACAGTACATAGCACACTCGCCACCTAGTGGACACTCGTTGTAATTTCTCTCTCTCTTTTTTTTTAATCCAACTTTTCTAGAATGCACGGAAATCACCAATGACATTTCATAACTTCAAATGAAAGGGTGCACTGCAAGTGTGGCTTTGATTCTGTGGTCAAGGATTTTTTAACATGTAGTTTGAAATCTGAATAGTTCGGGAGATGTGAAAAGAAAAGTCTCCTGAACACATGGATATAATGTGTCTCTAGAGAGGTCAAACTAATTAAGTCCTGCATAGAGAAGCAGCCCTTGTAGAAGTTTCTACTGCTGGTCCTTCTTCCTTCTCTTTATGGTCATGGCCTATCCCTGACGCCTCTTAAAATGCGTTGTTCATTCTGGACCATTCATTGGGTTTCTATTTAACATTCCACATGGGTTGATAGTTGAACTTGCACTCTTTCATCCAACTATCTTGGTTTGGAGACAGAAGTTCTACTCTTTGTGGAGAATAACCGATGCGATTTTGTCTTTTTCTTTTCCACCCTTCCTCCCACTATGTTACCTCTTTATCGAGGCCGACTTTGAAGGCTCAAAGAAATCAATCTCTAATGTTCAGAATTTAAGCATGGTGGCAGACCAGAGAGCAGCTGTTGGGGTTTCCAGGCCTTGCGGACACCTCTCAGATCCCAGGAGGGCTGCCAATCTGCTTTTCTGTGATGCTAGTCATGGCCATGGAGTTTCATTGTACCATCTGGCACATCAGGCCTGCTTCCCCAGGTGGCAATCATCATCCCAACATCAATATAGTGAAATTAGAGTTGGAGGATTGTAGCAGGTTTTACAGCTTTATTATTTCTGCTACCAGAGTCTCAACACAATGCTTGATACATTCGTCGACTCGACAACCTCATCTCTGATGACGAAGATTTCTCTACTTGCCTCTTATAACACCGGTTACATCCATAATATATATGCACACGTAGGTCTCTGGTGACTCTCAGCTGTACCATATTATGTGCAACGAATTACCTAGAAGTTTCGACATATATCCAGAGTATATGCTACATATCAACACTATCTACATCCTAGCAAAAAGTCCTCTCTAGCTACCTGTATTTGAGGCCTGTTACTAATGAGTGGCTTTCCTTGTTGCTATAATTCATTCTTATAAGAATGTTTCTTTATCACTCCACATTTCTTTTCTGTTTTGATACTGGTGTGTATATCTCATCCGCTACACTACTATCTGCTTACCTCGTATGAATTTTTAACCACATAAATCAAACATCAACTCATGTAATAAATGTTTTCACTCAGCACAAAATGGTCACAACAAAATAGAATCCGGAAAGATAATGTAGCTCATAAAATGAAATGGCATTAATACGTAACTAAACCAATGGCAATATAGCTGCAGATTTACTTTTAACGTAACTGGGTTCTGTGCCTGCTGTCATGGCAATAATTCTGTGGTCTAAATATTATAGTTAGTTGATGAAAGGTTTTCTATGAAAAATCTAGGGTTGAATCATAGCAAATGTTTATTTGTACTAAACAGGGTTGAGATTCTCCAGAAAACCAGAGAAGATTATGAAACTGGGTATATTTATTATTTTAAAAGTACATGGGTTAAAAATATTAAATTATTTTTCAGAAACTTTATGCAATGACATGCAATGTCAATAGTTACAATCTATCATGCCATCGCTTATACACACACCACACACATGTAGTTATCACACACACACCCCACACAGGTGCACAGTACACACACGTACATACCACACACACACACACACACACATATACCACGAAAAAAGGGAAAGGCACATTGGAAACATTTTCAACCAATCAAAATGACTTATCATACTCTTTTGGGATCTAGTTGTGTGCTAAGTCTGGCCTGTACCAGCTTGGAAGAGCCAAGTGAACTGATCATTAAATATCCAGGAATGCAGGGAGCCAGTTATTAAGCCAAGCCATTATTAATATTAAATTATAAAAACTGACAGTTAAATACATTGTAATAAAAACAAAGGCAACAAATACTCATCAATTCCTAATGATCTAAATATGTTTCTCTGTTTTCCATGTTCTTCAAGTTATTTATTTCTCATTTCTCTGTACTTTAGCATATATTTGTCAGAAAATGTAGATACAAATGCATACTTCAGACCTGATGCAAAATGGCGAGCACATCGCCTTACAACTCCTCATTCGGGAACATGTTGGTACCTCGAAATGAGCCATGGTTGAAGGCATGTATACCATGGAAATCAGCATATGCTACAATTCGAGGCTTTTTCTCCAGGACACTGATTGTCAAATGACTACGAGGATACCCGTGGGCAAACTGTGGCAATGGATCTACAAGACGCAGGCTTGGGCGCCTGGGTGGTTCAGTCGGTTAAGCGTCCGACTTTGGCTCAGGTCATGATCTCGTGGTTCGTGGGTTCAAGCCCTGTGTCAGGCTGTGCTGACAGCTCAGAGCCTGGAGACTGCTTCAGATTCTGTATCTCCCTCTCTCTCTGACCCTCCNTGGTTCAGTCGGTTAAGCGTCCGACTTTGGCTCAGGTCATGATCTCGTGGTTCGTGGGTTCAAGCCCTGTGTCAGGCTGTGCTGACAGCTCAGAGCCTGGAGACTGCTTCAGATTCTGTATCTCCCTCTCTCTCTGACCCTCCCCTGCTCATGCTGTCTCTCTCTCTCTCTCTCTCTCTCTCCCCCTCAGAAATAAAAAAAAATTTAAAAAAAAGACACAGGCTCAGATCTACCACTGTAATATCAGCCGGTTTCTTGACTGTTTTAAGCCACATTATACTCATCTACAGAAGGAAGCCTGGGAAGCATTTTAAAATGTCAAATTTTAAAATAAATCCACCTTAGTTGGCTGATCGACAAAACTATAGAATAAAGCAGCAACCATAGCAATCAAACCAACAGAAAGACATAATTTAAAAAACAACAACATACAGGTATGCCTGGGACCTCAGTCAGTTGAGTGTCCGTCTGACTCTTGATTTCAGCCCAGGTAATGACTTCATGTTGTCAGGCTCCATGCTGAGTATGCAGCCTCCTTAGGATTCTCTCTTTCTCTCTCTCTCTTTCTCTCTGTCTCTCTCTCCCCCCGCTTCTCCCCCTCCACACATCTTGCCCACTCATGCTCTCTTTCTCTAAAATAAAATAATAATAGTAACAATTAATAAAGGACATACAATTTATCTTAATAAAATGTCAACTTCATTGCCAGGAGTTTTATGAAAAAGGAATGTTCAGGAAAAAAGTCCAGGTAACTTGATCAATCAATAGATTATATTTTGTAAAATAAATAATGACTAATTATATCTGTCTATCTGATTAATTTTACCTTCTAAGGAAAATTTACTTATTCTGTGTCATTTTAACTTTTAGAGAAGTTGAAACTCAAAACACAAATCTACAAATGATATTTTTCTATTAGTAGTTTAAACTTCTTAAACATTATATGAATATATTACAATATTTAAACTGGCCATTGAAATTAATTAATGATGTTTGATTTCATTTCTTTCTACTATGGACACAGGACAACTTTGCTTTGCAATATGAAGGTCTTTCTATTCTAATTGCTATTACTGCTTAATTGCAACATGAAAACATTCTTTAAGAGAATAATTTTTAAAACCTGAAATGGCTCTTATTTTAAAAAGGACATAGTGGTAACATTCTAATGTCATGAAAAGTGCAAAGAGTAGGAGGGAAAACATGGGACTGTATGTCTAAAAACCTGTGTTTCAGTCTTAGTTTTATCACCTATTAGCCCTTTGGAAAAAAAATCATGTATCTGTAGTAGAATGAATTTTGAGTAAAAACGTGTATGATCAGTAGAATAAATCTGTTTTTTTAATAACCACTTCCTCTCATAGTTCATTAATAATAAAATCTTCTAAATGTCATAGAAACTAACAGCAAATGTTAGTCACTACCGCCTTCTTTTTCAACGTATCTATATCGGTAATACATTAGAGCACTTGACCGTGCAAATATTTGGCGGTTGCCTTACAGAAATGGCATCAATCAGCTGTCTTCCGTGCCCAGCACAGACACTGGCACATGGTAGATACTCAGTAAAGCACACAGCATGCACAAATGCCCAGGTGAATGTGAAGCATTTTCTTCTAATGAGATTCAGTGCCCAGGTTCAAGTGCAAAAAAAAGAAAAAAGTGAGAAGAGCTTTAGAGTTGACAAGATTATGTAGCGCTCATTTCAAAATGCAAAAGTGTGTCCTTTCTGCTTCTATTCGGTCTCTTCTTCACTGGTTTGAAGCGCCTACTGTCAGTCAGCCAACTGGACTTAATTGAATGTGCCGTTGTGCGCTGCGCTGCACGAGTTACCATGCAGAGTGGAGGAAGAGGCAAGGTCCCCTGTCTGGAGAAATCCGTAATCTAATATCCAGCAGAAGGCTGCTGCAGGAGTTTTAAAACTACAGTGCACTTCCAGCCTACCATGACAAAGCAATTTCTTCAACTTGATCTCTGATTGAGTGAATGGTTTTACACTTTTCCCTTTGTAAGCTTCATGGTCACTAAGCCCTCCGTTTGCACAGCCCTTTGTCTGTGGCTGAGGGGGTCAGCTCTAGATTGCAGAATGAGATGTCTCTGCCACCCTGGCCTCCTTAAAATCCTAGACCAGCGAGCCGAGCCCTGACTTGCCTCTAGACTGGAGGCCGGCCTCAGGGCTCATGGTCATCCTCACCCAAGTGGAGGAAGGGGTCATGGGGGCAGGGTGGGGGAGGCAAGGGGGTCTCCGTGCCTGGTCTTTCCCCAGAGATGTGCTTGGTTGTGGTGACAGAGAGCTGAAGGACTCGGGAACATTATTCAGTGTTCCAATTATTAGCCAAAATGCAAGCAGATGGAGCAGGGAAATAATATCTTTTGCTAATTATCCGAATGGATGAGCTGACAGAACTTTACGCTCTCCCCCGAGAGCCAAAGGGTCATGGATCTCCGGCCAACTCTGGCCAAGTAGGCTGGCTGCCAAGGAGCGCAGAGCCCGCTGTCTGCCCTCCCCTTCCGCTCACCTGCTCATCCGATGCTTCTGCCCCATACCCCTCGCGCTTTTTATTTTGGAGGTGGGTAGGGAGCTTTTGATGTCTCGATGATAGCTTGTTGTGAGGGCAGACCCTCCAAGTGCTGGAAAAAAAAAAAAAACATTTACAAATTAAGTTTGCTAAACATAGAAGCCCAGATCTGTTTTTAAAACATCTACATGTGCTATTGAAATGTGCTATGATGTTTCAGTTCCCTATTTTTCTTGCCAATAATGCATAAAAATGCCGTCAGTGAATTTCCTCTCCACCCATGTATTCATTAATCTCTCCAAATCATCTCACGGAAGACTTTTCTCTTTCCTCCTGAGCCCTGGTTGCTGGGCATTTCAGCAGAGCTCGGATCACACTCCGCTCGCGAGTTTAATTTGTGTGCAAGCCTGTTAGTTCCGTTCTGTTCAACAGCTTTCAGCTGCCCTCCTAACCCTGCGCAGATGTCTCACAAACCATGTTCTGCTCATGGAGGATGGCCAGGGCAAGGGGGGGCAAATCTATCCCCCAGCAACTTAAAGCACAGGACCCGCATAAGGCAAGTCAGTAACACCCATACCTATATGCAAAGCCAGCCCAGGATGCGCTGCCTGTTCTCGGCTTCGGTCCTTATATTGAAAATTTTAGACATTTGCAGAAAATATTGTACGCCCTCTATCCACCTTTTCCACTTCATTGAACCTCTCAAAGTCTCTAGCATTACCTTTCTCTCACATCATTACCTCCAGTACAAATGAGCTACTTTGGAGGTTCATGCTTCTCATCTTCCAAGAAATATTCCATTTTCTCTATGTGCCTCAAGACCCCTAGCCTTTTAAAATCCTCTGAAGTTCCCTCTGCTAAGAGAAATAATGTGACCTGTTGTGTTATATTATGTGAGATATATAATTTCAGGTAGCATTTTCTGGCCCTTTTTGGGCGAATGAACAACAAAACAAAATTTGCTAACAAAGACGTTCAGAAAAAGCGATGGCTGAGTGGATGTAAATTGATAGGGATTTGGGACTCCATTTCTCGAAGTAGCATGCCTGTTTCTGGGTAATAGAATTGGACTTTAAGCGAGGTAAAATGCTAAGTAGGCTTCACTTGGCATTGTAAGAAAATATATAATATGTATCATTCTTTGAAGAAAACAAAACAAGAAATGCCATATAAATGCTTGAGTAACTCAACACATGAGGTGGAGTTTCCTTTGTGGGTCATGCATTCTCAAACAATACAGGGTTTCTTTCTGTCCTGGTGTTACTGCTGGAGCTGTAACTAAGATCACAGGTGTGAGGTTGAAAGGGACTAGAGACGTCTAATCCAAACACTTCACTTCAAATATTATTGTTCTCTCTATCTCACATATAATTTTAACAAAGGCTTAGAGATGTTTCAAAACAAGAAGGGATGGATCTCGCCTCAATCCACACAGCTAGTTTGTGCTTGAGCTGAAATTGGAACACTAGTTTATAGCTAGTGCTTTCTAAACACTCAAGTGTCTAGTTATTTGATCTGTAAATGTGTGTGCCTGTACACACACACACACACACACACACACACTCTTAACAGTTATCCTCTTTAGTAATTGAAAGATACTGTGGATTCTTTTCTATTTTGCCCACTGTATTGACAATAATTAGACATAAAATCCCGAATTAAAAGTTATAGAGATATTTGGATTCTTACACATTGCTAGTGGTACATTTGAATGGTGAACAAAAGTGACAATATATATCAAATGTGCAACAAATATATATCCCTTTGCCTATTTTAGCAGGTCCAGGCAGAAAATAGATGACTCACCCAAAGGACATAAAGGAAGAGAGACTAATGACTGTGCTACTTACAGGCATGTGGTCAGGGAGGTGAGAACCAAAACACGGTAAAGCATTCAGAGACTAGCGGCATGGGGGAGGCATTCCTAACTCTATGACAAAGAGGGTCAGTTAGTCACTGAAGAGACCCAAGCATGAAAGAAAAGGGAAAGAGGTTAGACCACAGAACTCAGTCACTGCCAGACCCAAGTCCAGTCAGTAGGAGGCAGATGCAGTGTAGGATAACTGTCCCAATGTCTCTCTTCTCCCTCCAGGGCCAGTGCCTCCCAATGGACAAAAACAATGGAAAGCCAGAGTCCCAAGGGATGAGGCTTACGACAGTGACTCTCCCTGGGCACTATACATGACAGGGAAGGGCAACAGGATCCTAGGAAAATAAGAAACAGAAAACAAACACATTTGCCAAGCCATTTCGCAATAAGCTGAACGTTGTACAAAAGTGGAGGCACAAAAATGTTAATTGCAGCATTACTGATAAATGCCAATACTGGAATGATATAGTCAGCAGTAAGATACTAGAAAAATCAATTCTATGTGTGACCTTTAACTTTTCAATTGAAAATTAGGGTATGACTTGAAAAGCATGCTATAAAGACTACTTGTTGAAATGGACATATTCATACAATGTCAAAACGAGAAACCTATAAAACATATACGTGTTTTATTTGTCCATACCTATGTGTGACTAGGAATATATATGGCTAACTATATACTTATATTAATGCTTGCATTACAGCTAAACTGATACATCAGACCTAAAATGAAGAATTTATAAATTAGATTGGAATTAGGATAAACCAATCTATAAGAGAATGTGACATTCTTCCTTAAGGAATTTTAAATATTATTTATTCTCTGTCAAGTTGAACTAGAATCATAGGACAGAGTTGGGGTAGAACCTTTAGACTGAAATGGATATGATATTATGATTTCATGAACATTGAATAGATTTTTTTCACATAATAACACATTTAAAGCTATTAAGATAAACAGGGTACAGATATCCTCTAGGTCAAAGTCAGCTGGTAGGGAACCATTTGGCTAATAATCCCAGTTTTTATGTATCTTTGAGCTCAGAAAACAGGGTATTAAAAAAGCATATTGTTGGCTATTGTCAAATAAAATCAATTAAAACAAATGGCCATCTTGTAATCCAGATTTATGATTATTCATCATTGTAATATATTGGTACTTGTAGCTTCTGATTTTTATCTGCCCTGTTTTACCTCTCTATTAGTATAGGTGTTAGTTGAAAAACATATTGTGACTTTTTTCAGCTGATAACTATAACTAAACTAATAGGATACTAGGTGATTGGGGAATGAAAAATAAACACATTCTCTACAGTGAAATGTCATCATAAGCACCCTAGAACAATTCATTACTTAAATATCCAGATCTCCTCATGTATAGATGGATGTTTACTCTTCAGGGATCAGTTTCTTTGGTGTAAACCTTCATCTGGTTTAACAATCAGAAATGTGTGAAACATACTGTTTTGACTAGCCTAAGAAAGTAGACTTGCTATATTACTTCATATTATCTTGATTGATAGGACATGTGACTATTTCTGTCTAGGACTAATGATCATCTTGTTCAGGTCAAAAACAAAAAGGTAAAAGGAGTATTGTTGAAAAGAAAACAAACAGCAAAAAATATCAAAACTGTGCTTTAACAATATTGGAAAATTATGAGACATAGGCCAAAAATTCTAAGCTCTGAGATATATCAAACAAAACTATATGGCTGTCATATCCAAAAAGGATTACTGTAGAGAGAAAGAAAAATGACATGAAAATATAAATAATGACCCAATGGTGGTATTTGGAAGTCAACAAAGGATAATAGATGAAGCAAATGTTAAAAGTTGGACAAATTTTTAAAAATAAAACCAGAAAACTTAGAAAGAAAAACAAAATAAACAACAACAACAAAAATAATAGTGTTTGCATCTGGCAGAAATTTTACTTTTTATTATTCACCTTCTGTCATTGCTGCTTCCCCAGAATATTCCATAACTGGAATTAATTGCTTTCTGCCAGTGGCTTACTTTCCCTAGCAATGCCCCAACCATAGCCTCCATTCACAAACAGCCAGTACAGAAATTCTGGATCATTTTCTTAAATGCTTACATAATGTTCTAATTGATTCAAAGATTAGAATATTACATACACATTTTGAAAATAAGAGCCCTGTGAACAAAGCTCTGTGTCATACAATGAAATGGAGGACGTCACAGAAAGAGAAGGTATGTGTTAAAATCAAAAAAAAAAAAAAAAGAAAGAAAAGAAAAATTAAAAAAAAAATGTGGCTCTGTTTAGACAGGGAGAAAAGTATGATTGCTTTTGTTTTCCCAGGGCATAGAATTCTGAAAACAGAGGAGGCTGAGAATGACCGAGCTCCAAAACAAGATGCCGTTGTAACAAATTTTTGGATGAGAAAAGAAAATAATGTCAAACCTTGGAAATTCGCCAGGAAATAGTCAGATTTCCCTCTCATCAATCATTGCTCTCCTCACATGATTTCTCCAGCTTTTTGCCCTAAATACTCTTTCTCTCTCTCCATCCCTCACTTCTTTCATCCCTCATTCTCTCAAATTGTCATAGTCTGATTATTAATACCTATTGTGGTTTTTATTTCCTCCTCTTTCAGTATGGGGGAAAGTTCAGTCAAACATTTTATATGATTTTTCATTTATTATAAACACGTAAGTTGATCGTTATTTGAATATGGTCTTCAATTAATTACCTATACCTGATAAAAGATGACCAGTTTTATTTAACCGAGGTGGTAATTTAAAGATCCCTTAATACAATAAACCAATATATCCTAATCATTTGCTCATTAGTATTTTTAACGCAAACTTTTTCTCATTTGCTATATGGCAATTTCAGAAGGTAATAGGGAGGCAAGCCCGTAGTCTCTGGAGCCAAATTGCCTAGATTTATACATCCAGGTTCTGCAACTTACTGGATATCACTGACCTTTAGCAAATTAAACTGTCAGTTCCTCAGTTTCTTCTGTATAATGGGGATAATAAGATAGCTGTTGTAAAGCTAAAATGAGCTAATATTGGTAAAGTTTTAGAACAGTTCTTGGCATTTAGGAAGTGCTATATGTATCTGCTAAATAACGAATCAAAAAGCTTATTAACTTCATGAAATTTAGCTAGGTAATGAACCAGCTTCTGACCAACCAAAATAGATACCACTAATTACGCTGAGTTTTAGGTCTAAGGTTGAAACAATGAAAAAAGATGCTTGCTAATGAGAGTATATTGAGAGCCACATCACTGAAATAATGACCTTCCTTCCATTCTTCAAAAACTCTTGAAGTGGTTGCACATACGAATAAAAATAGTCATTTTTTTTTGCAGACCTTTAATAAATGTTTTCTTCCTTTCCAATCACTTTAAATCGAAAACTAGTTCAGAGATTTAAATAGCTAGAGGTCTGATTTTGGTTCTAATGTTTTGGAGGTATATAACTACAAGAAGATTTAAGTTTAATGCAAACTCCAATATCATGATGGTCAGAAACAGGTCAATGCCAGTAGGTAAAACACTACTTTAAACCCAAAATTTTTTAACACTCTCTGAAAGAAAGGTCATAGAGAATATAACTTACTAAAATAATGTCCCCAAATCAATATAACTCCTTAACTCTAATGCAAATGGAAACTATAGAAAAGCAATTTATAATAAATGATATGCATTTCTGTATATTAATACTTAAGCACACTGAGATTGGAAAACATTATGAAATTTGCAGAACCTTAGCCGTGTTGAGTCAGCATGTTGGTGCGAATTACACATGTAGTGAAGACGGAGATCCTACTTGTATTCTATTAGAGATCTATTAGTCCCATAAGTGGTGTTCCCATGAGTCACATGATTTTCTGAAATGATGAATGATGTTACGTTCTCAGGGAAGATGACAAACTGGAATCTTCTCTCAATTTACACTGGTTGTATTTCCGGAAAAGTGAGAGTATTTGAAAAGTGTGCAGAAAATTTATTGAATTTATTGTAAAACTAACTTGGGCTCTAGACTCAGTAATTATAAACCAACATCCAACTATAAATGCATGATGCACGGTGCGTCACATGTTTCAGTAAGGGCAGGAACCCTCTACCGTATTATCACCAGCAAAGAGCACTTCAGTCTTTCAAAATTCTCCCTCGAGGTAGTATCTCTGTTATTGGGAACCACTGTTCTAGACCCTGGGACTTCAGGAAAGATGTAAACTTTTTACTGAAAATTTGTAAAGTGAACAAAAATGAAGTTATATAGATGATGCATTTTCACAATGTTAAAGAACTCTGTTTACAAGTGCTGACTTTCAAAAAGGTCTGTATTGGAAATATAAAGAGGAAATAGTTGATTGTTGAAACTGAGAAGAGTTGAACTTTTGAAGGAAGAAATTTGATATTGATCTGTCTTTAAAGATGATTACCACTGGGTGAGAGGATTCTTTCTACATGTTGCTGGGGCTCTAGACTGGGCTCCAAAGAATGCAGATGGGGTGACTTAATTTCCATATTCCATACTAGCAGTCTGGTGCAATCTATAACAAAGATCAGCTTCACTGAACACTTAACCAAATATGACGTACTGCAGAAAAGGCAATGGAGCTCCTGACCGTGGATGCCATGCCTGAGTACTCAACTAAGTGACATAGCCTAGTTCTTGTTTCATTCGATTCTCATCCTTATACATCAAGAGGAACAGGAAAGGTGGAAAGAGAATTCAAAGAGACTGTCTTTAGGACTCCAGACTGAGCTTGTGTAATTCTTTACCTTCACTGCATCCAGGTAGAAAAGTTTCTCCCGCACTCGTCTGCTAGAGCTGCCAAAACAAAGCACCATGGACGGGGGAGTGGAAAAGGCAGAGATGTAATTCTTCACAGTCCTGAAGGCCAGATGTCTGAGATCAATGTTGACAGAGTTTGTTTCTTCTGACCACTGTCTTCTTGGCTTGTAGATGACCGCCTTCTCCCAATGTCTTCATGTGGTCTTTTTCTGGACCTTTCTGTATCCAACTTTCCTCTTCTTAAAAGAACATCACTTGAGTGGATTAGGGTCCACCCTCTTGACTTCACCTTAAGCCAATTAAAATGTTAATTAAATTAAATTAAGGTTAATTCTTTAAAGACCCTATGTCTTAGTACAGTCACATTTTAAGGGTTGGGGTTAGGACTTCAACATGAATTTTGAGGGGACACAATTCAACCTATAGCACTACCAACTTACGGTTGCTATAAAATATCACCAGGGAGCCTCATAGGAACCAAGACACTGAATAAAGCACAATTCCCCAACAATGCTCCTATGCTCCCTAGAAAGGCAAATGTGTGCTATTCTGAGATCCCATGATACGTCTCACCCTGCAACCTGAGCGTTAACTCCTACGACCTCTGGATTATGTTCCTCTGGGGCCAGAAATAGACCAAGTCTGAAGAGATAAATGTGTGGACCAGGGCATTTGGGGTGACATCTCCCCCCTCCACCTAGATGCACCCCCTCCATTTTTTAAAAATTCATGCCAATGTTCACATGGTGTGTCAGGAAATAAACAAAGAAGCTACCTTTTCTTCTGCCTTTGTACTGTCCTTGTGCACACTTGGGGATGGTGGAGAGATGTCACCTGAAAAGCACTGGTGAAGGCAGCTTTTTTTGTTCACTGCTAAAACATGGAAACATTAGGAGGAGTTAAAGAATGGCAGGGGTGCATTTGGGTGAAGGTGGGAGAAGTAAGTTAATAAAACAGGGCTCATGAATATTGAAATAATCTGAAATTGAATTAAATAAATTCAATTCATTCTATTTCAGCATTGAAGTCTCATACTTTTCTTCATTTTTGTAACACAGAATCTTCTGGCTTTCTCTCTAGCCGTTGGCCACTCTATCTCAATCACCCATGCTTCCTCCAACTGCCCAGGGTAGCTTCAAAATATTGGGGTGCTCTAAGACTCTATTCCTACATGCCTTCCCCTTTCCATCTTCACATTCTTCTCAGGTAATTTTGTGTAATTTATTTCCAGACCCAATTTCTATCTGAAACCCCAGGCCAGATGTTTATCTACATATCTGACTTCCAACCTTGAATCCCTCCTGGGCATTACACATTTTAATTGTCCAAAAGAGAGTAATTGTCTTCCCGACAAATATTCTGTCCACGCCCTCCTCATTTCAGTAAGTGGTATCATTAGGCATCCAGTCACTTAATAAAAAAATTAAAATAAATACACAAATGCATAAAAATAGCGGGCATACTTGATTTCCTCTTCTATTCATATCTATCCATTAGTAGAGCCTATGACGTTAACTTCAAATTTTCATCCAAAACATCCATTTCTCCCCATCTCTATTAGGATGGTAGCAGTGCAAACTATCATTATCTTGCCTGACTTTACAGTAGCTTTCTAATTTACTTATCTTCTTCCTCTTCTGCCATCTCTATCTGGTTCCTCTTTCTCTTGAACACCTCATCACCTACTCCTTTCCAGCTCGTTCACTGGGCTCTAATCAAACTGAGCTTCTGTGCCACAATTATACTTATGTACATTCCCAACTGAGAACTTGTAAAAGCTATTTCCTTCATACACAAGAAAGAAAGAAAGAAAGAAAGAAAGAAAGAAAGAAAGAGCTTTTCCTTCCCATCTTCATATGATTAATTCCTTCTTGTTCTTTGAGTCTCAGCTTAAAGAAGAAAAAAAAAAAAAAACTTCCAGTAGAAGTCCTTATTAATCTATTAAATCTATGGTAAACCATTAGGCTCTGACTCACATTAATATTAATTTTAACCAATCATTAATCAGGGTATTTATGAATAATATTTCCTCCCACTCCATTATCATGTAACACCTATGAGATTAGGCTTCTTAATAGTTCTGTCCATTGCTTTGTATACTCAATACTTAAAACAATGCCTAACTCATGGAAGGGAGTCACTAAATATCTGTGGAATGAAATGAATGAATGAATGAATGAATGAATATTTGTATGAGATATTTGCATCACTTACTTCATCTGACATCATTTTCTCCAAACAGCTGAATGAAAATGAAAGTAGTGTTTTATGATTGAAATGAATTACTTAAATGTTATTTTATGAACTTTGAAATGCTCTGTAAATGTTCTTGTTAAAAAAAGAAAGTTTCCATGTTGCCAGTTCTTTAAAAGCCTGGATACTAGTATTTACTGGTTTAAAATAAAAATACTTACTGCCAGTTTTCTTAGTGTCATTCTTCTATTCAATAAATCTTCTTATTGAAATTATAAAATTATTTTCCTTCACATTACTTAAATTTATTTTTGTTTCAAATGTAAATAATGCAATATAAATATTTTTATTTTTTCTGGTATGGGGATTGTTATGGTCGAGATTATTTTTTTGGTGAAACAGAGGAAATAGAATTTGACAGAAGAGTGGCTTAATGATGCACTTTAGGCTAATCATGCATTATTTTCCTTCTATGGTGTTTTGAAATATCCATCTTCTTTAGTCATCTTTCCTGTCGGAGCAAAGGAGAAGTTACCTCTACTATTTTTCCCTCTAAAACTAACCTTCTCACTTTGCTCTTAATCTCTTACCCTGCCTGCTCTAAGACTATGGACCATAAATTGCTTTTCTTTATATAATGCTTTTTAATTCAAATTTCTTTTCTTCCTCTGATTCCTTCCCTAAAGAGTGCTAGTCAAAACTAATAATTTGAGAAGCACCTGGGTGGCTTAGTCGGTCCAGTGTCCCACTGCAGCTTAGGTCTTTGTCCCAAGCTTCGCGGGTTCGAGCCCTGCATCGGGCTTCTGATTCTGTGTCTCCCTCTCTCTCTGTCCCCTCCCCTGCTTGTACTTTGTCTGCGTCTTTGTCTCTCAAAAATAAAATAAAACCAGTTAAAGAAATTAAAAAATACTAATTATTTGGGTATTGATTTTAATATTAGTATCTTTGAAACCCTTCCTCTCATGTTTTAATAAATGTTACAGTAAAGTTAACTGAGTACTCTGTTTTCACAGAACTATGTGAAAAATAAAATAGTACAAAGGTTAATGTAATATTTGGATTTGACGTCTTTCTGAATTTTTAAAATTAATCTTGTTATGTTTTGGGAATCCACAGTAACCAGTTTTAAAGTACTTTTTTCCTTCACCCAGTTTTCATCCATTGGTTTTAGGTACTTGCTGTTACAGACACCATGAATGTGAACTAGGGTTCAACACTGAGACCTTTACAAACTGTTTTATGCTCTGATGGTATTTTGTTGACATGGTTTTGTTTTCTGTTTCTATTATTGAGGTTTATTCGGAAATGAGAGCTACAATATGGTCATCTTTACATTTCTTTGTGCTTCAAGCAATTGGACAATGAGAGAAGGCTAAAGATAATCATTCAGATAATAGTCTTCAGCAGAAATAAGTAAGCAAAGAGTATTTTCTGACTGAGATCATCTGGGTAGCTTTCTTCTTCACTTTTCTTAGAAAAACTAAAATATCTATGTTGGGTTATTATTTTTTTCCAAAAATAAAGATCATACGCTATGTGATATTTGAAGTCAAATAAAGGAGAAAAGTTATTTAATTTCTCTCTGTATTCTTTCCAGAGTAGTCTTGAGAAGCCAATTAGTTTGTTGATTATCATAAAGCAATTTTGTCAGGTATTGAGTAATCTTCAAATGTAGTAGTTAGAGAAATACAATGCAGTCGAGAAACTAAAATTTGATAAATGAAGTAATGAGAATGCTTTACTCAGAGAGATTTATACATTATGGATCTATGAGGTAGATGCTTTAACTAAATATTTATTATAAAAGGTCCTCACCAAATCGTTAAGGGAAATTCTACTGCGTTACTGATTTCCACCACCGAAGGCAGTAAAGTTTGATTCAGGTTTGACACTGGAGTTTTATTTTATGAAATCCCATTTTCAAGTGGGCATTTTGGAAACATTCTGGCTAGAAGTCTTATGATCTATATAAAAGTATGGATTTTTGTGTACCTGTTATGAAGTTCAAGTCCCAATTCCTAGTTTCGGTGAATCCTACTCAAGTGGGGATGGCGCCAGTGCTGTTTCCCTGGGACACACCTACTGTGTGCAACTTTTCCTTCTTATTCACTTCTCCATTTGCCCTTACTTGGCTCTCTGTGACTCACAGTTCCCAAGCAAATTCTTTTTTTTTTTTTTCCTAAGCAAATTCTGATAAAGGATGTTAAGTTAGATGCGGAGGAAAGGATGGGACAGATTATGATATTTGATGCAATGATGGTGATTTGGGAACAAACGTTGGGAGAAGGATCATAGGCCACAGACTAATTTCATACAACAGCTTTGGATCTTTTCAAACACGTTTGTGATGTCACCAGGTATCTTGTGATGAGTTCTGTTTAATTTTCGAATTGCCTCTTGAAGGAGGCACTGGACAGTCAACAAAGTTGACTATCTTAGACAGGTTGACCATTTTAAGGCGAAGTTGACTATCTTGGGGTGAAGTTACCTTATGATTTTTCCTACCAGAAAACCAACATTAAGAAGGAAAACAGGGGTGCCTGGGTGGCTCAGTTGGTTGAGCTTTCGACTCTTGTTTTCCACTCAGGTCATGAGCTCATGGCTGTGGTAGGGAGCCCTGCATCTGTGCTGAGCATGGAGACTGCTTGAGATTCTGTCTGTCTTCCTCAGCCCCTCTCCTTCATTTTCTCTTTCTCTCTCTCAAACTAAAGAAAAATTAAAAATATAATAACTTACTCCAATGACTCTCAAAATAGAAATCTGTAAATGACTTTTATTCTCCACTGGCAATTTCAGAATGAGGAACAAAAGAGTGCAGAACCTTCTGAGGAATGAAAACGCAGACAGATAAGTCCATAACCTTTGTAGTAACAACCAATTATTAGCCTAATGTCAGCCTAATTTGACTGGAATTCAAATAAACAAGCATTATCTTCTGTATTTGGCATTTATGAAAATGATATAAATTGAAAATATGAAACCTGGCATATCTACGATATGACTTGAAGTTATCTGTGAAGGAGATAGAATCTTCCACAAGCGTCTACAAGCATGGTTCCAAAGGATTATAAGCAGAAACGACACTAAACAGTCAAATAATTGTTTTCTATCATCAAGTGCTAGTTCGTGTCCCCCGGAATTCTATCACTCTGACAAAAAAAAGAAAAAAAATACCACACAGAATGATGACATAAATTAAAAGATAGGTCTATCCTGAAGATCATCCACTTGTGTACATTGTGACCCTCAGACACAGCCTCACTTCCATCAGGTCTCCTAAGGGAGTAGAGATTTGCCTTTGGGAGGGTAAGCAAGTTCAGTTTCAACTTACTGCGGGGGTACTTAGGTATTTAAGAAGATGAACGGAAGATCAGGAAAAACCAATTTAAAAGAATGTCACACTAACCTTGAAATCAGAAGAATTTTCATCTCATACCCTCAATTACAGTGTATGCAATTAAAATGAAGGACTGCATTATCAAATTCATGAATTTTCAAAGGAGGATTCGGTTATGTCACTCTATTCAACGTACTAAAACAGTATGTGTGCTAATACGCATCAGAAATATTGTTAAACAAGATATAAATGGAAAAACTATCTTTCCTCTCTCCTCCTCATTCCTGATTAAATACTAATCAAGCAGAAAGTTCAATAGACCAAGAGATCATTAATTACTATATTATCATATAAGCTATCTTGAGTATCATTAAATTATAATACCACTGATATTTGAATGTTAGTAGAATTGATATAACAGAACTTTAATATTTATATATTCAAACAAAAACATTTTAAAAAGAAGAATTAACCATGTTTAAACTGAAGTGCGTAGTTAAAGCCATCTCTAAAATTCATTTTTAAGTCATTATATGGAACAAACTGAAATAGAATTTATTCTTGGTTTTATGCAGGTGATATCTAAGGTAAGTACAGATTCCATAATCTTTTTCAACTCTGACTAAGTTAAAGAGGCTTTACCATTTCCTATTCCTCGATGGGGCGTTGCATCCCTTATAGGAATTTAGGGACAGCATGAACCGTGAAGCCTAGCTTTAAAGGTTTTGGCAATAACTGTGCAAACTATCTTAAACTGTTTAGACAGTACTGATCACCTCCAAGCCTGCCCCACTCAATACTTTCACCACTGCAAATCCAAGACATAAATAAATTGTAGAGAGATTGAAATCAATCCAACTTCCTGAATGGAATAAAAGGAATATTCTTAGCAATCTTAACTTTTGAATCAGTACTGTCAATTCAGTGTGAATGTCTTTGTCCTTCTGTTTGTCTGTCTGCTTATTCTTGAAATGCCCAGATCTCCCAGTACAAACTGTCCTGTTTGCTGAATTATGTTCGCTGGTCTAACCTGGCTACTAGTTCAATCTAATACCTGGCCTGGGGTTTCGATGCTCTCTGATACCGTTCAAGTTTGTTGGCATTATCCAACACTAGTGAGAAGAAATTGGGGATGAAAGTCCAAGAAGTACTTGAGGAAAACTTTCAGGAGCTTCAATTTGGGGCATTCAACACACAGCATCATGTATTATTACAGCAGGTAAAGAAGTAATTTAACGTGGAAACCATCTCCCAAATCCCAAATTTAAGTGTTTGTAATTTATATGCTAGATGGCGAGTTTTCTTAAACCTCAACATAGTGTTGATGTTGTTGCTGCTACTGAAAAGTTGCCTTCTGCATTTCACATGTTTTCCCTATTATTGTGTGCTCACCAATCTAAGTGTCTAGGAAGAAGAAAGTGGTACCATCTAAGATCATTCTAGACTCCATGGCACAGAAAGGAATTCATTCTTAACTGGAAAGAGTGTGAAGCACTCTGGCTTGAGTACATGGTTCTTCCTTCACTAATCCTGAAAAGAGTCATAGTGGAAAGATTTTCTCTCCTTCCAGCAGTGGAAGATACACTAGTAGATACTGGTCTAGAAAGATCTTGAGGATGAGAAAAAAATCTTTGACCAACCCAGTGGGGGAAAAATACGCCTGCACTCTGCAACTTCTGTAAGCAGAACTGATTCTTTCAAATTTCCTTTGACCATCACCACCCTAACTGAATTTTCCTTGTTATTCTATTCATCTCTGTGACCAGCCTATACTTGTGAAAATTTCTTCTTCTGACTCCTCTCTCTCCTCAAACTATTGCTTTAGAAAATGGGTTCCCATTGTTACCAAGGAAAATCTATACTTTTTATCTATTATCTATAATAGATAATCTATATCTATCTATTATGTATGCTTTTATACTTATTTTCTAGTCTATTAAGGGTAGTGTCACCTTAATGCTTGGAATTACTGAAAACAACATTGTTCTACTCTTTTAGTTGAAGTAAAATACTTTTCTAAATCTTAGAAAAGGCTCTGATATTGGCAGATAGGTACTTCAGTTCACATGTCCCACACCTTGCCTTATACTTCTCTAGATCTTCTTCTTAGTCATCTCAAATTCCAAAGAAATTTCTAAACTTGTATTTCAATATGCATCTTATTATATCTCACAGTTGTAGCACCAGTTAATAAATTGCTCTTCTTTATGTTCAATTTCAAATAGTTTTGATAGGTTTTTTTTTCAATCCAAAAATATTTTAATGATTTTGGAATGTGAATATATAGAGACATGTACTTGAAAGTTTGGAGCTTCAGTTTAAAATTTTGGTATATTCACTTGTGGGGATGAGCACTGGGTGTTATATGGAAACCAATTTGACAATAAACTATTTGTAAAATAAAAAAAACTAAAAAAAACTAAAAAAATAAAATTTTGGTATATTCATTTATATCATCAATAATAATAATAGCACTTTATGTGCCAGATATATTATATAAAGTACTTTTAATTCTCACAGTAATCTAACTGCATAGATATAAATATTACTCTGATCTTACATATGAGGAAATTCAGACATAGAACGTATATGTTCACAGAGAGAATTGTACAGATCCAATACACAGACCCCAGAGACTAAACTCAATACCTATTCAAAATTGCTTCCTGGATGCTCTTCTAAGTTTTCCTAAATTCTATATGCTTACAACACTCAAAAGCAATCCACTTAATATTGTGGATTGTTTTTGAAATTTGATTGTTCCTTGGATAAAATTTTTATTTCCTGGCATTCTTTTTGCAACCCCTTTCTAACTAGTTTAATCTCTTGAATAAATAAAATTCTAGTTTCAAAATCAAACAGACATTACAAACATGAAGCTTGCTTAAAAAGTTGCTTGAGTTCTCAAAAATCTAAACGGCATGCATACTGCTCCCTGATTATAGTTGAGCTCTTATTCTTTTATGTAACTGGATATTTTCATAAGAGTTGACAACTAGGGATTTTTAGTATGTATCAGACCTTTCTTCTAGCTTTTTTTTTCTTTTGTCTATTCACTATTTTTCTTGATTCTTCCCCTCCTCCCTTTTTAAAATCTAGGATTGTGATTTGATATAGCAACACTTTAAAGAGAAACGGTAAGCCAGTACAAATGTAAGTCAATTATAAGAATGTTCTCCCTTCCTCTTTAAAGCCAAGTATTAATAGGAAATTACTACACATTTTGATATTCAAAGCATATACATTTTATTTATATACTGTATTCAGTAATTCCTTGTCCAAAAGGTAAATGGCATAGTTTATTTTTGAAGTTATGGCATTTTTGTGGGGACATTCATTTGAGTTTATATTTTCCTTAATCTGTGAGATACAAATTGGGAGATTTTTGAAAATAATCACTTTATAAATTCTAGGTTAGATTTGTCAGAGTCAAAACCCTGCACTGTCATGGAGAAAGCTAGTTTTTTTTTTTTTTAAGTTAATTTATTTAGAGAGAGATTGTGTGTGAGAGGACAAGCAGGGGAGGGAGAGAGAGAGAGAGAGAGAGAGAGAGAGAGAGGGAGAGAGAGAGAATCTCAAACAGGCTCCACACTGCCAATGTAGAGACTGATTGTGGGGCTCAAACTCACTAGGCATGAGATAATTACCTGAGCCGAAGTCAGACACTTAACCACCTGAGCCCCCAGGAGTTTTTAATTGCGGTCTGGAAGAACAATTATTCTGACTAATGTGATTCAGGTATATCATTGTTAGACAAAAGTTAAAAGAAAGTTGGGTTTCCAGAAAGTGAAGAACGTAATGGAGATGAAGACTAGGTTCCTCATTCTGAATACGACGAATTTGTTTCACCATGTTCCTCCCGGTTTTCTGAATAATGTTTTACACGTGCATTGAAGACCACCTTTTTCTAACTATGCCCTTTCCATTAATGTTAAACAATATAAACATGAATTTTTTTTTAACAAATATCTTTAGAGAGTTTAGGCTGAATAACTCTAGTTGTCATGTATTTCTCTGAGAACTTTAAAATATACTCGGATTTTGGAAGTCAGTTGTATTTTGTGCCATCTTCCTCATCAGGCTTTCATACAATTAACATCTGATTATGATGGGAAGTATCTGGCTGTGCCCAGGGCCAATTAGCACTGCCGAAAGCCTGACTCCATGCGGATTTTCTCTACACCAAAAGCTTTCCCACTAGACTCAACCTCATTCTGTTCTCTCTCACTAGAGAATACATCCCAGATAGATCCTATACAACCAGGGAAACAAGTGCTAAATTCTTCTTGGAGTGTGCAGTCAGACTGGCAAGCATTTCTATTCTAGACACTTTTAGTTTTCTGAGGGAATTCACTGATTTCTGGGCACAGTTGAATAGCTTGTTTTCCAGGAGGAAATTCCACTCCAAGGACCTCACCTAGAGATATAGCAATGTTTTTCTACTTATTGAAAAGTCCTCAATTTTCTCAGTGCCCCATTCAATAGAGTCCGTCACTTCAAAGTGTCTGTAAAACCAAAGTATTTTGGCTCTTTTTGCCATTTAAGTTCCAAAATTTAGGGGGGACTTTTGAGATAATTTTCCATGCAACGGATTATTTGCAGATATCTGGATGATGATGATGATGATATTTTTCTATCTTTGATGATACTCGTATTTGAAGAATATATAAAGATACTAGAATAATTACCTAGTCAAGATTTACTTGAATAGATGTTAGTATCAAAGTGATGAGGACTATTTTAATCTCTTTATTCAACCATTGGCCATCAACTCTGAGGGGAAAAGTGTTACCTCTCTTGCTCAGCGGTAACGTTCTAGTATTTAATGCAATGTCCAGGTCAATAATAGAAGATATTCAACCAATATTTGAATAAATGATGAATATATTTCAAGTGAAGGATTAACTTGTTTCCAAATATGCGGTCATGTTAATATTAAAAAAAAAAAAAAGAGAGAGTCCAGTGGTTTCCAGTGGTTTCTGTCGAAGAAGAAGAGGATGTGAGTGGTGGGAAAGAGGGAATGTCTATCCTTCCTGATTCTATATTTCTCCACTTCCAAAATAATGCAACTTGTCCATCTTCTTTCCCCACCATGCCTTTGTTTTCTCTTTGTGTTCCTTTGGTCCACGTAGTTTTACCATTCTCAAGCTCTGATTAACCTTATATCCAACCAAAGAAACATATTTCAGACCATCATATCTTATCTTCAATTGCGGTATTTGCAAATACAATCTAATGCATGCACTGATAATGAATCTTTGGAACAAGGCATGCCATGTTTACCATATCTAATGAACAGCTCATGAAACTCTAAGTCCATTGATTGGTGCAGCGGTTTCACAGGATCCTGAAGGTTAATCAGGCCAAAGAGGCTTTAGTAGTTTCTACCGTCTAACTAATAGTTATAGTCATAATTGAAGTAAAAAGGGAGTTTAACTTTAATATGCGATGATGCAAATGATAGATTGGGTAGGGGAAATTTAGCATTAGAGTCTAAGGAATGTCTGGTCCTGCAACTATTAAAGTCCTATCTCTTTAAGTATACTATGAATCCCAATGTTTGTATCTAATTACACATGTAAAACAAAGGCAGTTGCATTACAAAGCATGGGACATCACTCACTTTCAAATGTGGCATCTGTCTTCATCTGAAGACAGATGAAGGCAGGTTCTTAACTCACACTGGAATGGAGTAAGATTGTAGTATTCAACAGCGCAGTGGTGATGCAGGATGCTTACATATGTGTCATTAAAATGAGGTTTGGTTTTGTTTGTTTTTACTCATTAAGAGAAATGATTACAAACTGGTCAGAACGTTTTTTGGAAGGAAAAGAAAACACCCTCAGGTATATTATGTTCTGTTACAAAACAATTAAACGGTCACTTACTTCCTGTTCTTTTTGTTCAGTACCCTAAGAAATGGATTCAGTTCAGTCTGTTAGAGACAGATACCCACTGAAAGTCATCCACTGAGATACTGAAATGGTAATACTTTCAATGGTTTCTTTCCTCTTTTATTCTTTGATTAAAACACATAAACACCACTCTAGTGGAGTTTAGTGCAATGGTTAAAATAGACACAGCTATAAACTGACTTCTGAAAAGTTGTGTTATCTGACAATACTTTTTTTCTCCTGTGACTGGTTTCTTTGAGCCTTTACAAATGGTTGATGGCAGTTCTCTGCCATAGAGTTTTTGCAAGCATTCATTGACTTTTGACAGTCTGTGAGGATTCAAACAGAAAAGGGGCATTTTATTACCCATAAGAATGCGTTTACTGTATTATTTTATAGGAGGAGAATTTTACAGCACGAGTCTGCAGTGTTTCCCCTGGCAGTTATCTGTGTGTTTCTTCATTTTCCAGATTGTACCCAATCTGCAGTTCTTCCTGGGACAAAACAACCCTTTAAATCAAGAAGAAACAAAGCTCTAATAAAGAACGCTGAATCAGGCCCCTTACCACCACACTAATTATGTAGTGAACACACAGTAATGTTTACAGTGGACCTTTCCACGACCTAACCATAACATGAAACTCAGAGTCTATTCCTGGAGTAGGCAAGTCTCTATAAAAATTTTATCTTGAAAGACAAATGCTTACTCACTGCCTAACATTGAAAGACATGGAACTCCTACTTTGCCCTCCCTAGACATCGTTAGATAGTTAGATGACCAATAATTCTTAACAGTGTCAGGAAAGTCAGGGAAAGCCTTGCTTCTGCAGAGAGAGAAGAATCAGAGTACTTTATGCAGACTGGATGGAAGGAAACTGCATGGAGGATCGAGTGNATCTGGGTCCCTGTAGATACTCCTGTCTTAATACCTGTAATGCATCAGATGCCCCGAAGTAGTTATCCGGATGCCTGCCTAATGCATTTCAGCCTGTGTTTGTGTCTGTCGGCGAGCGTGTTCGCCTGGATGTAGTTTTCCCGGCAGCGGCGTGTGTTTGCTGTACGTGCGCATATGTAGGAGACTGAATTAATTACACATTGCAAACATCTGCATCAGCGGCGTCCGCAGTCCCCGCTGCTCGGGTCGGGGTGCTCGGCTCCGTCCCTTGGTGTTAGGACCACTCGGAAGACCTGCCTGTCGGACGCCTGACTGTGGTTCCCGGGGGGCCGGAGCTCCGGGAGCCTGTACCATCTCCATCTGAAGGGGAGGAGAGGAGGGACAGAGAAGGCAGCCGAGCGAAGGGGTTCGGTTTCCCCGCAGCTGGGCGCGCGCCNCCGCTGATGCTTCTGGAAAGTTGTTCCCGGTCCTGGAGATTCGTGGGCGCCTGCTCGGTCGGGGGGACGGGGGTGGGTGGCAGCGTCTGAGTTGTTCTTCCACTTCGGTGGCCTGTTGTGGAGGGAGTTCGCGGCATTTGCTTGGGTAGGTCGGTGGGAGAAACGAGAAGACTGTGGCCAAAATAAGTTTCGTGTTTTTATTGATGGTTTTAACTTAAATGAGCACGGATTTGGGGGTGAAAGAGGAGCACGTTTTGAGCAGTTTGGGCACCCACGGACTTCTCTGACTCACCCCCCCCCAACAAGTTAATGACCATGTAGTACTTGCTTACTGAAATGGAAGACGGTGACTGCAGTATTGTAACAGAAATTGCTCCAATTCTTTGGCAGGTTGAGGTAATACAGTCAGGGACTTGGTACAGGCAGGGCAAACCGCCAGTAAGGCAGTCATGAACACATTTCTTAAGAGTTCTCGGGAAAATGATGCTCTTTAATGTGTTTACCTCTTGTGTTTTAGCAAGCTTTAACCCCCCCCACCCCACCCCGGAAAGGTTGCTCATATATTCATGTGGTTAGCAAGAGTATTAGGAAGAAATAGAAGATTCCAGCCCATCTTCTGAATTGTTTTGGAAGTGCATACGGTGCATCTAGAGAGGAAATGCGTGCTCGCTCCTTTGGTTCAGAAAGGGTTAAGCACGAGAGAGCTTGCCTATGGGAATCTTAGGATAACATTCAGAAGCACAGTGTGCTCTTTGATGGGAGAGAATGAGTTACTTGTTCGAGAATACTCACGGAGACTTACCTTTGTAAATAAATTTTCTATATAGGAAAAAAAAAAGTTTAGTGTTTTCCAGAATTCATTGTATGCGTAGTCCTATTTCTGTCTATGAGATCCAGGGATACGTTGATGCATCTTTACCTATATATAAATTTAACATTCTTATTCCGGGATGTAAATATTAATAACAATAACCATTGAAAAAAGACGTTATCAGTTGGGCTAAAAAATCTACATAATAATGTCATATGATGAGTCGGTATTACTGTTTTGATGTATTTTCCAAAGTATTGAATTCGCTTCTCCTTTCTTACAAGATAGGAAGTCACTAAATGGCAGTTTGAATGGACTTGAAAAACATTGTATAGCTTCTTTACCAGAGGGTTAAACCTCAAAAAAAGTGATATGTTGTTAATATCGTATGTCAGTTTTATAGATTTAGATAGAAATTATGAAGACGGAAGGCTCAGTATTCATATTTACGTAAATATGTATCTGAGAAAACTGATGAAATTTCAGTTCCCATTTCAAGATCTGGTTATATAGAACTCACTGCCACTTTTTTCAGAAATGCAGTTCATTATAAATTAGTTAATTATATTCACTAATTAAAGGCCCTCATATCCAGGATCTTTTCCTGGGGTTTGTACTATGGTATACTTACATTGTAATGGACCCATCTGAAACATTTGCCCTGTATCAAGAATGAATAGCATACATGCAGCCACTGGGTTAATATGTTTTAAAAATGGTAAAGTTGTTTCAGAAACATATTCTTAGTTTTTACGACTGAGTTAGAATTTGGTGATAGGGAAGGGCAGAGACTATTACTTTTAAGATAGTTGATCTTACATTTGATTAAGACTTATTTATTAGCTTATTCGCTATTGTTTAAAAAGGTAAACCGGCTTAACTAAGATGACCTTTTATTTCATTTGAATTTAAATTGTTGAGACCAAAACCCAGGCTGCCCTCCATCCTGGGAATCAGTTAGATAATAAGAGTGATGTAGACTTTATTGATTAGAATGAGCTTCACATACTCAGTGCCTTAGAATTCAATGATAATATTGCACGTCATGAAAATTTTCATTTATTATTATATACAACTCTGAAAAAGGAGAAAAGATAGTTGTATTCTTAATACTGAAAACACTCAAAGGAGAAAAAACATGGTAACTACATGAATCTAAGATAATGAACAACTCAACCAGGAGAGGTCATCATGAGACAAAAAGTAGCATGAAAATCTAAAAGTGATGTTTTTATTTGGTACTCATTTAAAAAAAATATGATGACTATGCTAAAACTTCCTGTCCCCTGATAACTTTTTAACACGATGGACATTTCTAGAAGATGAAGTTAATATCTTTCATTTGATAACGAAACCATTTCAAATATATATTTGCTTCTGGCTTGTTTCTTTCTCTCTGTTACTGAAACGTATAGAAAAATGGTATTGCTGTTAATACTATGTTTTTTTTTACAACTAGCCAAAAATAAAGAAGCTCCTCTCTAGAGTTAAGTAGAGGTAGAACGTAATTTCTTGACACACAGTGAAAACGAGCGGGTGCTGAGCGGATACAATCAGATAGCCTTCCTTGTAAATGTATATATACACACATGTATGCAAAGTTTAGGTAGAATATTTTACTCTGAGGGAGTTGCATTTATTTGAACACATTTGAAAGATGCTGACAGTTCAGTTCTAAACGAACAGGAGTTTGAGGTGGCATTTAATGAATTTAACTTATTCTTAAAGTATATAAACTTTGACATAAATAGGGCTCTCTGATAAATATCGCTTTACATTATTTTGCATACCCACTAAACTATAATTTACTGTCACTTTTGAGAAATGTGTTTTTGATTGATCAAATACTTTGTAACAAATATGCTTATGTATGTAAGCAAATATAAACACAATGTATATAAATATACACACAGGGACATATATGTAATTGGCAGAATCCTTTGAATACAAGTTATGTAATATATAGATACATTATTATTTAATATAATGTGTGTATTATATATTTATTACATGCAATATATGTGTATATTTATATATTTTCTAATATATCTTCCGAAGAGCTAAAGCTGCTTCCAAGTTTAGAGATAGATCTTTTCAAGTACAATTATTTCAAGGAATGAAGGCAACAATATCAAAAGAATAGTATATTGATCTATTTTCTTCTCCAATTCATATACCACCCTGAAATGGTATCTTTGAAATAGGTGAAGTAAATGTAAAATATGTAAATACATAAACTATATAAAGGCAAATGGTACTAGTTTACCCTGAGCTTAAACATAGTAATGAGGCTATCTAAATAAAATGTATTTAAACAGAAAAATGCTTTAGGCCAGCAAAATTCGCTGGCTGATAAGAGATAGTACATTATTTACTTAATTTAAGCTAATAATAAGAAAAGTGTTATTTATTCATTGAAGAGAACTGTATAATCCTGATTTCATTGCAGGCACTGAGATTCAGAGGACAGGGATATTTGCCAAAACTTCCTCCATTTCAGTATTGACATATGGCAAAATTGGCTTAAAAAAAGGAATCCCCAACTTTAGTATAGGTCTTTATTAACTCTATGCAGCTGTAAATGTACCTCAGTTTTCGATGAGTAACATCGAAGTGGTTTAATATGCATTGTATTTTTTTTAATTTTTATTTTTTAATGTTTTATTTATTTCTGAGAGAGAAAGAGAGAGAGACAGCATGAGCAGCAGAGGGTCAGAGAGAGAGGGAGATACAGAATCTGAAACAAGCTCCAGGCTCTGAGCTGTCAGTACAGAGCCTGACGCGGGGCTCGAACCCACGAACTGTGAGATCGTGACCTGAGCCGAAGTCGGACTTAACTGACTGAGCCACCCAGGTGCCCCTGCGTTGTATTTTTAAAACCACATTTCTAATTTGTTTCTATTCTAATTTGGAGGATATTTCAACTTCTGACTTCTCTAAGATTTTAAATCACTTGTCTTAATTATCAGTTCTTCCAGAGAAAATCTTAATAAGTCTTTAAAAATAAACTAATAAGTCTTTTTGTCTGATGTATCCTTTTTATGATTGAAACATGAGGAGTTTGATGTATATCCCCTTGTCTTGCTATTCTGTTTAAAATTTTAAAAAATATTTTATTTGTTGAAAAATATGCATAGAATAAGGAGAGCGTCTAGGGTCAGAAATCCTTAATTCATATCTAGTGTATGATTATATTATGAGTATTACACATGTAGACAGCCAACTTGTGCATGTTTTGTGGTGATTGATATTAATGGGAGGAAGCAATAAAACATGTAATTTCAAATTTTTCCTATATCTGATTTGAGAAGTGCTTTGTCATTTATTGCTACTTGCAAAATTAAAGAGCAGGGTACATAATTAAAATCTCAAAGCTGCAGTGTTATGAAAACAAAGTGAATGCTAGATTTCTCTCTATATATATCAGTATCTGAAGTTGAATATTTCTAAAGAAATATATATTTTAAGATAAGTGGCTCATGGAAAAATAAGACCTATTTTTATGATCATCTAATATTTGACCATTGGATGAAGTTATGTGTTTATTTTTGCCATTTTATGTACGAATAATGAAATGATCTTCATATAGCCTTTAACTTTTCAAATGAATATCTTAAAGGACAGTCTGGAAGGAATGATCAGTAAAAACACATTGAATCTCTTCATCTCCTGGGATCTTTAGAAATTGTGTCTTTGAGTTCCGACCAATTAAAGGTGTTGGGATATAGAGGGGCTGCTTTTTGTCCATCTTAATGTTTCCTTTCATGTGGAGGAAAAATCCTCTTGTGACATTCTTAACCTCTATCTCTCCAGGTCCCATGTTAAGTGGAAGGACTTACCTGTCAAGTGACTTGGGTTCAAGACCTGTCACAGCTAAGCCCCTCCTCTTTCCCTCCAGGCTGCCTGCAAAAGGTATAGATTCCACTGAAAAACACAAGAGTAGGCTATATCTCTGCAATAATCCGCATGATAAATGAGAAGCCTTACAGTGTTTTGGTTTTTCCTATGGCTAGAAAGTTTGTTTAATTTCAGAATTAAGGTTAATGAATCCCATTGTTGCCCCAAAGCTAAGCCCTATTTGGCAATTATTATGTACTAGGTGATATTTGCTCTTCACTTGTGACTTCCCTAATCCAGAACTCAGAGAAGAGAGTGCTATTTATTGTACCCCGTCAAAACCAAAGATACTAAAATGCCAGCGATAAGCTTATTTAGTATTGAACTAAATGAACATGAGAATATTTTTGCATGTTTTAAAGATCAGCAGTGAAATAAGGCTTGTTTTTTTCCCTTTGATGTTGAGATGGAGAATTGGACTTATTCCAGCTACGACCTAGAATCATTCATTCGTATTCTGTTATTAGTGACACTTATTTTAGAAAGACCTTTGGGATACCATTTCTTTACCTGTGGTCAATACCATTACCATTTTAAATGCATCTTATTTATGGACCTTAGTGGCTACATGTTCAATTGAATCTTACCTATTTAAGTATCGGGTGAATTCAGCATGCCTTGAGTTGTTAACTACTTTATGTCCACATTCCTTCTACCCAGTCATGAAGAATTAGATATTTTGGGTTGGTTATTCTAAAAAAAAAAAAAAAAAAAAAAAAAGTCATTTGCACTTTGAAGACAAAGTTGACAATTTACTCAATTGTAAATTTTGATACAAAGCTTGTTGAACTCTTACTTAGTTCATTTTGGGGGTAGACTATTCCTAATAACAGCTTGAAGTAACTGATTTTTTATAGAACTGCAGATTTTAAAACCTCCCATGATAGTAGGAAATCTGGAAATAAAGATGTATTCATTGGCTGAGTTTGCTTGCTGAAGAAATCATATTTTTGGTATACAGTGAAAGTGCAGAAGAAGTACTGAAGAGCTCCTAAGGGCCATATTCTGTGTTTTACTTACAATTTAGATTGGTTTGAAATATCCTCATAAACATGCACAGTGAGGTATTCTTTAACCCTTTCATGTTTAGGCAGGAGGTACTACTTCTACCAGGGAAAATGATCCCCAAGCACAGATAAGATTCTCAAGCCCTTTTCAGAATACATTCACCCCCTGCTTCGTTGGCACCAGATTGATGGTCTTGGTGGTTGGGGAATATGTATGACAGAAAATGGCAGTGGACACGCAGCCTTTGCACTGTCAGGGTCCCTGATTTTTTTACTAACTGCGATCGAGTTATAACATTTAAGTAAATTCAGCAAGGATTTGCTCACTTCTGCACAGTAGATGTCATGTGGCAAAAAGTATGTCAAAAGAAAAAATTTGCCCTGACTCCTAATTTTTCCAACTACCATTACAATGTCAGTTATGTCAATTATAATATTATTTGAAAGGAATACCTGGAAAAAATAAATACATACATGCTGAATTAATAAGACAGATTATTATGTGCTGAAATACTATGATTTACCAAGGGAAATAATCCATTTACCTCTAAGAATATTCTCGTAAAATAGGAGGTGCTTGTTGTTACTGGTAAATCATACTGACTCGAATGCTTATTTTGAACTAACATAAAACATAGGTTGATTCAATGGCATTGCTCTGTCAACTCATTTCAGCAGGCAGCCACCTCTTAATGAGAACCAGATTATTATGCATCCTTATAGGTAAATATTTATCTTCATATACTTTATATATTTTTTCAGATATTAGGCAGAATACATGAACACAATAACTCCATGAAAAAATTACAGCCTAATTATGTCACATGGCAAAATTTTAGCATATTTTAAGAGTATCATTTGTTTAGCAGTTTTTAATTACACATTAACAATAGCCTCTTCTGCATTAAATGACCTAATTGCTAATGAATTTTAGCTCAAAATTTATAGATTTATGTAATGTATATGAGACATTTTTGGTTCAAACAAAAATTGATACATCTGGAAAAATGTATGTTTATCAATTTTCTCAGATGATTAAATGAATATGCTGTTAGATTAATGGTTTCAATGCCACCAATCTAAGGAAATATGATCCAAGTTTTTTTCCTTTGCTATGCCCGTGGGCACAATACCCTGAGTCTCATGCCACTATCAAGAACAATGTTGTATTTCTGTCTGGACATTTTTCCTCAGTGAGTCAGTATATGACCACAGACTCAAATCTTCTCAACACAGTATGCCAGACAGCTGTGCATAATCTCATGAGATTTGATCTATAAAATAAAACTTTATTTTATACTCATGTTATATATACCATCACCAGGAGTTTTCAGCTAACTTTTATTAGTGATAAAACTCCTCACTTAAATCACTTGATTAATGTTAAATATTCTATGAAAAGAATATTTAGGAGAATTTATACCTGCCTCATAGAATAGGCTTTTAATGATGAAATCTCCAAAAATAAAATTTCGTCATGCCTCATGCATGGCCGTAATATATGTGAATTTTATTCTGATACCTTAACCTAAGTGTTTTAGGGCTAATTTAAAGCACATGCTAGTGTTGTTGATTATGTTTTTTGGCTGTCTGGAGTATGGGATTAAGAGTAACCATTTTAGCATGTCAGTTGACAAACTATCAAAGATATCAATGCACCCTATTAGATATGTACTTTGCTTCTATTAAGAATGGAAAAAATAAACAGCTTCATTCAGATATTTGTATACTGATGTGTTTATTTGTATGGGATCAGTGTCAAATATTGGGATCATAGAGTTTATATATTTTTCTTTAATGAACATTTCCTGATTGAGCTCCATAAAATTGTAATAGCTCATATTACCAATGAATGGGCATCGTTTCCTAGAACTCTTTGCATCAGTAGATATTATTATATTCTAACAGTTTTTCACCTGTTGATATGAACAGTATTTGTTGAGTGTTGACTTCAGGTCAGGCACTACGTTTTAGATGCATTAACTCTTTTAGTCCTTAGACCCGTTTTACAATTGGCAGATAAGAAAAGTGGGCAGACAGAAAAGTGAAGAAGTTTGCCAGGCCACGAGTGTGATCTATCCCTCCAGTCTGTGCTCTTGACCATGACGCCTCAGGCTGAGGGAGAAATCCTATGCCATTGATTTCCAGTTCTCTGACTAATATTGAGTTTCATCTTGCATGTAGGCAACATTTTAAGGTTAATTAACTGCTTGTATAGAGTAATAGTGGGGAAAAAACCTGTTATCGTAATGTTTCCATTTCAATGATAATACCGTTAAATAATACATAAGGTGTCATTTATGTTCTTCCTTTTCATAATAAAGTGATGTTCGAATGCAATTCTATCTTTTGGGTGTGTTAGAGTACATTTTAATGGTCACATGTTGAAAATATTTAAAGCTGTATAAAGTATTTGCTGAAATACTTTATCAGGTATGAATAAAAGCTGTTTTAAACAGGTTCTAGGGAAATTTTGCGGTCTGTATCCAAAACCATAAATACTATTGACATCACTAAGTGTAAAAGATGATACCTGTATCATCTATAATCATTCTTTTCAGGATCAATTTCATGTAGTGTCTACACCATAAAGCTCTTCTTGAGAGTTGTATTGAGAGGAAAACTACTTTGACTCGAAGGACAGTGGGAAAACATTTGTCTTAAAAATATTTGTCATTTGCCTAAATATTTCTTGTATCTGTTCCCTGCTCTCTTTCCTGTTGCTGCGGCCCTTGTGAAGGTCTTCAGCATTTCCCTCCAGACATCAAATTAGCCTCCCAGAAGGCCTCCATATCCATCAGTGTGGATGCCCGACATACTTTCCAGAAACACAGACCTTATCCTAGGGGTCCACTTCCCTGGTGCTTGCCGGTCCCTTTGATGCAGACTCCCCTGGTCCCTTTGATGCAGACTCCCCTGGCACCCCACGTGTCCCCCAAGTGCACCCTGTGACCTCCTGATACTGAACCCCTTGCGGTTCCTCCTTACCACACATTCTTTTCCAATCATGTTTCTCTTTTGCTTCCTCACTTCTGTCTCTCCTTCTGGAACACCTTTTTCTATTTGATCTATGCTGATTTAGGGGAGACTCATTGATGGTCCAAGACTCGGGGCTCTGGAGCAGATTAGAGGTGCCATCACTTCCTGGTGGTGATTTGGTCTCATCACAAACAAAAATCTAGGAAAAGAGTAAGCAATTTCTTTGCTATCTAGACTCCCAGGGAGTAGAGTGATGTCAAATAATGCAAGTCCTCTTCAATTATGGGATGGGAGAGTGAGAAATTATCCCAAATTACTGACGATAGAAGAAAGGCAAGAAACATATTTTTAAAAGATAGAACACAGATACTTATCATTGATTCATGATTATTAATCAATTGTTTCAAGGGAAATAACGAAACCATGCCATGGAAGCTCTGTAATTTCTCCAACCCTTTTTCCTGTATGGCTCTATCTTGCAGTATTTTCTGCCCTTCACCTAAGCCATATCATTGGTCAGACTGCTTAGGAGCCAAGTCTGACTGCCCTTTTCAAAACACAGTTGTTTCAAAGAAATACCTGTAATCTGCATGCAAATCAAAGACAGATGTCAACAAAATAATTATTGGGCCTCACAGGTACTTGAAATAGAGTGCTTAAGATGTCAAAAACTCTTGTAAATGGTAGAGGTAGTTGCAGAGAAAGTTGATAATTATATATATTTATTTGATAATAATCTTAGCATATTAGTTGATTTTTGTCAAAGTTGGTATGGAATGTCAGGGAGTTTCATTTTGATTTTCAGTATAACAAAAATATCCTTTGGTGAGCACAAAAAAATATCCTTTGGTGAGCACAAAAAATAGGCACTTGTATATTTTGTTTATATTTTAACTCTCCTCATCCCTGCATTTGGAACTTTGTTGATGCTGCACTTCAACTTGAAGACATGCCCCAGCCTGTAAGATCCTTGCCTTTTCGAAGTCTGCCATTCAGGCGAAGGCTTTTCCCAGGTTTATTTTCCTTCACATTGACTCCCCCTAGGTCTGCCTGTTGGTAACAGAAGTTACTCCTTTTTTCTTATCCCAGACTTTGCGTGGACACAACCCTACATTTTGTACTTAGGTTAACGGATGTAAAGGTATGATTGTATTGAAGGAACCAGGCTTCAATAATCATCTTTTATCATACTAGGTACTATGTAACTAGTTGCACTGAACTTATTACATGAAATTAGTCAGTTATCTCTCTGCTAGAATACTCAGAGCATAGGGATGCTCAGAAGATTGACAGCTCATTGGTTTCATATTTATATAGTTCTTTTATCAAGTTCTCCCTTCTACTGATACAAAATCCACATCCTCATAAATCTGACCATTGGTTGTAGTTGGGCTTTTAAGATAATATAAGCTTAATATTTACCTGATATCCTACTGCCATAAAATATTTGAAGACAGATATGATAGTGTGGTTAAGTATAATTTTAATATTTAGTCACTATTTTTATAGATGGCTAATTAATACGTCAAATATTAATACATCCATTAAGCGAAAATAGTGTGCATGAGCAGCATTAAATAAATACAATTGCACTGAACTGAAATGGGTTTTGTAAGATCTGTATATAAATTGTGCATATAGCTGGGTTGTAGCACAAAATACAGATACCTTTTCTTAGTTGTATTTTTATAGCTAAAAGCATTGTAATCAGAACTAATATGTTTTTAGTATAATATCAGTTACAGCAAAGTTTGTCTATAAATAGTAATCCTCATATTATAAAATTACTGCCTTTAAAATTGACTTGTCTGTCTAAAACAAAACAAAAATGAACCAGGTAGATATATCAGATGGCTGTCATTCAAAACGAAAAGGGCTGTTAAAGTTATTTTAAAGAATAGTTTATACCTATTTGCTCAATGTGAAAGGCAGCATATCCTTGAATTTATCATCTGTCTTTTGTTCAAAGTATATTAGGAACAGGTTACTGCAATTTGATTAGTCTTCATGCTGTGAAAACATGGCTTCATGTTACATTATCATCGTAGACTGTGATCTGAGGCATATTTAGTTTTACAAAGATGCTATCATCACCCCAAACCTAAATTTTGGAGTTTAAAATGTGTTGATCCTGGACACTTCCGATTATAAGTGGGGAAGTTAGAGTAACACATCCACTTTTGAAAAAGAGATTTTAGAACCTCGTCAGTAAAAACGCATCGTTCTTTTATCAAATTGGCACCAGGAGAGCTTTTCGTAAAAGGCTTTCAGATCTGTTGCTTGCTCATTTACATGTCTGTAATGACAGTGTTGAGAGCATCTCACACTGTGTGTGTTTCTACATATTGAACTTGTGAATGACACATGTACCTGTAGTAGAGCCAAAGACAAACATTATCAAGTGGAGGAAGTTTCCGGCTTCCTTCCTGAGGTTGACCTGTGACAGCAGTTGCCTAAGAAACTGTTAAAAGAGGGACCTCTCTGAACATGCTGACTGCTGTGTTTGGGGAAAAATGAGTGACTTAGGCCCGGAGCTAAAATGATTTCTCATTATTTTATTTCTAATACCTTTAAGTGCTCCCACCGAACACATTCAGTTTTCCAAATTTTAGTAGGAAAAAACGGCCATTTCATAGTGTGCTTCTGTAAGTCACACATGCAGGGTTTCTTAACTTTTATTTCAAAATTATTTTAACTGTAATATTTCACCAGAGTACGTTACCTCAAATCTCCCCTTTATTTATGAGGCACGTTAAAATTTAAATTAAAATTATAAATCATCTCTGTCGGTCTAGAAGTAAATTTATCTGTAGGTGATTAAGGTCCTTTCCTATTATGGCATTTTAGCTGGAACTTAGAGAATAAGAAGGAAGTAGCCAAGAAAAGAGAAGAGGAAGAATGTTCCAACCAAAAGAAGACCGCCACGCATTTCTGACATTGGCTTAAGCTTAGACTTCACCCTGAGGAGGAGGTATTGGGCGGCTTTGGAATTAGACTTTTGTAAAAAAATGTAGTGAAAAGAAAGTTTTGAAAGAGTAAATGGCACTGCTTAATAGTTTATCAACAAATAGAAAATAAATCTCTGTTGGTTGAAAATATAGACAATAAGTATTATCTTGAAACACGGAATAATTTATGTTTTATCAGTTTTGTTAAAAAAAAAAAAAGCACTGGGGAACCCTTACATCCTATGGACCAACTTGACTATCTAGCAAGTATGACTGTTTAAAATACAAAGCGTCCAAATTGCAGTACATAGAATATACAACATAGATTTGGGTGTAAGGTGGGTAAGTTTTTCCTACAATTTGCTATTTTAAACTCGTTAAAAGATTTTGGAAAATTTTGTTGCTGTTTTCGCCTTGTTTTGTTTTGTTGTAGGTGTGTTTGATTGTACGAACCAAAAGTAGTTATAATCTACTTTGGTTCAACCTAAAATGGCAAATTTGTTAGACTTCACTAAAACAAACAAAAATCAGAATACTGTAGGTGAGTGTTTTATGTATATGTCTATTTCCTGTTTGTGGCAAGTCGTCTTTGTTTTCAAAGCCAGTTGCCATAAATGTGAAATAAATAGTCCTCTACTGTGGATGAATATCCCATCCAGGACGCTCGTAAAGTAAAGACCACTGTCATCTAATGTTCTCTCCTCATTACTGAAAATTAGCTTTATACTGATTACCTGCTGAAATGTATTGTCATTGATTTGGTCAAACTATTAATGATTTTAAAAAAGAATTTACCGGGGCGCCTGGGTGGCTTAGTTGGTTGAGCGTCCAACTTCAGCTCAGGTCATGATCTCGCGGTTTGTGGGTTCGNACCAACATGTCACAAAGACTGGGTTTGGTTGTTGGCTCTGTTCCTCAGTGACCTTACATAAATTATCTACGCTTTTGAGCCCCAGTAGTCTAATATTTAAAATGGTCAAATAGGGGCACTGGGGTGACATAACAGGACGCCTGGGTGGCTCAGTTGGTTAAGTATCCAGCTTTGGCTTAGGTCATGATCCTGCAGTTGGTGAGTTCGAACCCCGTGTCAGGCTCTGTGCTGACAGCTCCAAACCTGGAGCCTGCTTCGGATTCTGTGTCTCCCTCTCTCTCTCTCTGCTGCTCCCCTGCTCACGCTTTCTCTCTCTCTCTCAAAAATAAATAAACATTAAAATGGTGAAATAACAGTACCTACATGAAAGACTTGCCCTAAGGATCAAATACAGAATGGGTGGCTCAGTTGGTTAAGCAACTGACCCTTGACTTTGTCTCTGGTCAGGATCCCAGGGTTATGGGACTGGGCCCCGTGTTGGGCTCTGTGCTGAGCATGGAGCCTCTTAAGATTCTCTCTCCTTCTGCCCCTCCCTGTTTGTGTGTACATGTGTGCACTCTCTCTTTAAAAAAAAGATAGATTAATACAGAATGTGCAATGACTGGCACCTGATGGTAGATTGATTTTAGTTAATTAATTTGGTTAACTTAATCTTGGGGGCTGTTTTTGGATGCATTAAATATTATACAGATCTATGAGTAAATACTTGATAGAGTCAATAAATATTGCAAAATCATTTGTAATTGCTTTATTTTTTAAGATTTTAATTTTCTAGTACAGTTAACATACAGTGTTATATTACTTTCAGGTTTATACTATAGTGATTCAACTATTCTACACATTACTTTGTGCTCATCAGGATAAATGTACTCTTACTCCCCTTCACCTCTCTCACTCATCTCTCCACCCACCTCCCCTCTAGTTTGTTCTCTGTAGTTAAGAGTCTATCTTGGTTTGTCTTTCATTCTTTTTATTTCCTTGTTCATTTGTTTGTTTCTTAAATTCCACATATGAATGAAGGTATATGGTATTTGTCTTTCTCTGACTTACTTTGCTTAGCATTCATTAAAATCTCTAGCTCCCTCCATGCTGTTGCAAATGGCAAATTTTCATTCTTTTTACGGCTGGGTAGTATTTCATTGTGTGTGTTTCTTCTTTATCCGGTCATCTCTCAGTGTCCACTTGAGCTGCTTCCTTCATTTGGCCATTGTAAATAATGCTGCAGGAAACATAGGGGGCCTGTACCTCTTCAAATTAGTGTTTTATATTTTTTGGGTAGATACCCAGTAGTGTTACTACCGGATCATAGGGTTGTTATTTTTTACCTTTTGGGGGACCCTCCATACCGTTTTCTATAGAAGTTGCACCAGATTGCATTCCTACCAACAGTGCGAGGGGGTTCCTTTTTCTCCACATCCTCGCCAGTGCTTGTTGTTGATTTTAGACATTCTGACAGGTGTGAGATGATATCTCATTGTACTCTTGATTTGCGTCTCCCAGATGATGAGTGATGGCGAGCATCTTTTCATGTGTCTGTTGGCCATCTGGATGTCTTCTTTGGAGAAGTGTTGGTTCCCGTCTCAGACATTTATTTTATAATGTGATAGGGAAGCTCTGACTCACATTTGGAACAAATAGCAAAGATAAGACCAGAATGTTACCTGATTTCCACATGTCACATGTGAATGGTCAAAAAATGGGATAATAATATTGTTCAGATATCTTAAGAAAGACTTAATTGAAGGAAATAATGTATACACAATCTATATTAATTTATGATTGTTGTATTAATTTGTAACTATATATGATAATGCTATATTCTACATACAGAGATTGATACTTGAGTCATTTATTTAAGAAGTATACTCATGTTAAAAAGTGTGACAGAAATTACTAGAACAGTGTAAAATAATGTATTTAGTGGTGGCTATTTTATAACGTAATAGGTGTTCACTTACCTTACAAATGTTTCCGGAAAACCACAACATTTGCAGATTAGAGAGTTTGTGGACATGAGGAACATACCCAAAAGTGAAAACATTTTTACTCTTAATTTGTCAGCCATATGTCCAGATGGGATAAAACTGGTTTTCTGAAATTTGATGGAAAATATAAAAAGATATTTGACAGTGTTTTCAGTTTTGAATTTGGCTATCCAAGTATCTAGAAATTTGGGAAATCGGACAGTGAATAATGTTTTAAGTCCTTGAAAATCAGTGTCCACAATATCTGGAGGTTCAGCTGAAATTGTTTATAAACATCTTTTTCATACTATTAATGAGAATACTTGAGTGTCTTTTAAAAACAGATCACTGTGGTAAGTTCTGAAGATTGCAGAAACTTTGAGCACAGGGTCTCTTTCCTGGAGAGTTTTATAATCTCTAGGAAGGTAGGAAATATTTGTAATTAATATTTTAAAATGAGCAACTTTACCTGTAGTAAAAGCTATGTGATTGCCTTGCAAAGAAGGCCCAGGCAAAATTAACAATTATATTTTGTTACATAGATAATGAAGGTATGAATTGGAAATGATAGGATCATAAAAATGATGGAGAAAGTTGGTCACTGGAAAATTATATTGAGATGTATTCTAGGGCCTATCAGAAGTTCCTACTGAATAAACTATTTGTAAAAAAAAAAAAAAAGTTCCTACTGAATTCTTGTCATTGTATTTTCAGTGGCTCAGAAGACGTCTTGGGCCCACCCAGCAGACCATGACTGGGTCCTGGCTTGCTGCCATTCTGAGTTGGTCCAAGTGACTTTACTTATCAGTTTCTGTCTGAGATTGGTAAAGTGCGTGTATCAAATACTTATTTTCACAATTTCCAGATTCCTGGCCATAGAATCTCAAAGCCTTAAGATGTAGTCAGTGAACTTTGGAACACATTTGTTTCTTCCCCTCCTATAATTTTGAATGTTCCTAAGGAAAAGGAAGAGGACTTAAACTTTCACTTAGAGAAAAAGAATCTCCTCTTGCAGCTTACCTTGTCCTAATTTTCTTCTTTTTTAAAAATTTTTATTAAAAAATTTTTAATGTTTTATTTATTTTTGAGATAGAGATAGAGACAGCGTGAGCAGGGGATGGTCAGAGAGAGAGAGGGAGACACAGAATCTGAAGACAGGCTCCAGGCTCTGAGCTGAAGGCATAGAGTCAGATGCAGGGCTCAAACCCACGAACCGTGATACCATGACCTGAGCTGAAGTTGGATGCCATCCAGGTGCCCCTGTAATTATTTTTTAATGCTACTAATGGTAATGTGCTTCATATTCTGTAAGTACTTACCTTTGTGTTCTATACTTCAAAACTTGTCTTATTTTAGTAAAATTTCAATCATTTGGATTGCTTCATACTTTGGGATGGATAGTGGCTGAGTTTTATTAAAGATGTATGCAATTACAAAATGCTAGAAAGTACAAAAGCTGTTATAAAATATTCCTTGTGTTCTCATTACGGTTGAGTTTCATGCCACTTGTTGTTTTTAAGGAGTATATTGTTATGATGAGGTTATTTCAGAATTGAGTAATATACCACATCAAACAGAGCAATATAGAACTTGATATATATGTTTTTTACACTTTCAATATATTTGCAGCTTAACTTTTCAACATTGGCTATGCATCAAAGGCTTAGCCTTCGAGTTTGACATAAACTATAGCCTGCAAGTGCTAGATGATTATATATCTATAAAAAACCCATACAGAGTCTGTATCTATATTTCTGATTATAGTCTGGGCAAAAGTATGTTCTTCAGCAGATGATCAGTTTACTTAAAACACCAACAAGAAGTTATATGTGGATGTTTGTTAGGCATTGAATATGAGTCAACAGTGGCCATTGCTGGAGCTGGTCTGGAGGAGGTTGCTGTAGAAGAAGTAGAACCTTCATAGAGCACACTTTTCACCTGTTAATAAGCACACGAACGTGAACCATCTGGCAGATTCTGAGCCAGTGGATCTGGGTGGGATCTAAGATGTGGCATCTAAAAAGCTCTCACATGATGCTGATGCAGAGAGTGGTTTGTGGACCACACATTGAGTAGGAAGATTTTAAACTTGGAATCTTGAAAGATACTTCATAGCATATTTCTTGCTTATTTTGAAATTTAGCACACTTTAACTAGGGAAAATTGAAAAAATGTACCATCATTGTATATCAGTCTATAAAATATTTTGGGTGCAACTAGAAGGTACAGTAATGTAGTCTATGATAGAGTTTTGAGGAAGATGTAGATCCTTGGTTATAGTTGGGTAGTTCTGAACAATTTGTATAATCTCTCTAAATTTTGGTTTTGCATTTTTAATATTAGAGAGTTGAAATATATTATCTCTAAAGTCCATTACAATTTTTCAAAGTTTAAAAAATTTTATTTACTTAGAGAGAGAGAGAAGAGGAGGAGAGAGGAGGAGGAGGAGGAGGAGGAGGGGGAGGAGGGGGAGGAGAGAGAATCCCAAGCGGGCTCCATGGTGTCAGCACAGAGCCTGATGCAGGGTTCCATCTCATGAACCGTGAGATCATGCCCTGAGATGAAACCGAGAGTCTGATGCTTAACCGACTGAAGCACCCAGGTGCCCCTAGTCCATTACAAAGTTAAATTCCAGTCTCCTAGACTTTGCAGGATAGAACAAAATAGCATCTCTTTTAAACCTCAGTCTTTCTCTCTCTCTCTCTTTTTAAAATTTTTAAAAATGTTCTAACAGTTTCTTTGGGAGATAGNGCGAAAGTCGGACACTTAACCGACTGACCCACTCAGGCGCCCCTCAAAAGTGTTTCTAAAGTTGAATAATAATATATATTTAAAGTAGTTAAAAATTGGGGCACCTGGGTGGCTCAGTGGGTTAAGCGTCCGACTTTGGCTCAGTCATGATCTCACGGTTCATGGGTTCAGGCCCCGCATCGGGCTCAGTGCTGACAGCCAGCTCGGAGCCTGGAGCCTGTTTCAGATTCTGTGTCTCCCTCTCTCTCTGACCCTCCCCTGCTCATGCTGTCTCTCTCTCTCTCTCAGAAATAAATAAAACATCAAAAAAATAAAGTAGTTAAAAATTGCCTTACCAATTATAAGTGCTCAATTAATACTACTTTTTAGTAATATTGTACAGATTAGGTAGGTCATATCCTAGAAAGTGAGGTAACTTGTCCCAGGACATGTGGCTTTCTAGAGATACGCTGAATGACACTAAAATAACAAAACAGCTCTGCAAAGCCAGTCGTCACCATAGACTGTCACAAAAGGAGAAATAAAGCTTGGCTTTCTCCGTTAAAACTGGTAGAATTCTACCAAAATTAACCTAATCTCAGTTACCGAGATACTCAGTCCTCGAGTCTGATAAAATGTGTGTGTATATGTACTCCTTTTTTGTTCTAATACTGTAATAAAAATATTCTTTACTGATACACAGGTATCTCCAGGTCATGCAGTATGATGTCATGTTTGTAACACAGTTATTATTTATTGTCTCATTTTTTCAACTTATAAGTAAATAGCATATTTCTGTGTCTGAGTAAATAGAAAAAGGTCTGATACAGTGAGCAAGATTGATCAGTGTCCTCTGTGCCCTTCTTAATAGTAAGTGAGTGTGATTTTTACAACGTGTACAACCAGAAATTACTATATAGGCATGATAGATGGCTGCCAGTAGTCTTGTTTTCCTCCCATAAATTCAGTGGCATTTATGCCAGTATAGTGTTTCCATTTAAAACAGACAGGCGGGTCTGGGGTCCTTCTTTCCTATGAAACCAATAGACAAGGGACCACAAAGCATTACTATTAACGTACTTTGTATCTAAATTATCTGCAAGGTTCTCATTGTCAGGCACTGATTGCAGTGGGGAAGTTAGGAAAGGCTCCCAGGCTGTAATTCTTGGCATTGCAGAGTTTAGGGGGTGTTAAGGTGGTTTGTTGGTGTGGGTTCTGAGGCTTGTAGGATGGAAGTTCATGTTGTGCTCCTGCAGGATTTGATTCCACAGAAGTACAGACTGTTGGTTTGTTTCATCTGGTTTGGTTGAGTTATTGTTGTTGTTGTTGATCAGACAGGCCTCCAGAGGAATGTTAATAATGTCCACGTGCACTGATTTCCTACACCTGGAGCAGGTGGAGACAGTTGTGACCCTCACACACTTGTTTATCCTCCAGGCCAGCACTTTCACTTAATATCCAGCAATTCCATTTCACCTGTTGGGTGCATGTTAATTTGCATGGCTGTGGTCTGCTTCATGTGTCACTATGGCAGAGTCAGTGTGCATGGTGGATTTATATGAAGCCCCCCAGGATGAGCAGATGAAACATTTTAGCAGCCTGCTGCGTGATTCAGGCTAAAAATAGTCTACTGGCTCTTTCCCTTGATGAAACCTACAAGGGATCATGGCTCTGATGGAATTTATAAGGATTACAACAGGAAAAACAAATTTTCAAACTTTAAATGGGAAAATATTAGATACAAGCTCCAGTGCCCCGTGCCAACTGCCAGTTATTCATTGTGTTAGGTATTTTGTAACTTTTCTTTGAACTTCTGCCCTGTACCGTCCTTTGGCCAGTCTTGCAGCAGAGAACTGACATATTTCTTCAAACTGCAACGTGAATGTTACATTTTGAGTTGTGGGAAACTCTGTTCTTTTCTAAGACTAGTAAGTAATGGAATATTTTTTAATCATGAAATTGCTCTCAAAACATAATTTTAAACATTCTTTCAGGCCATGCTATATGGTTCTAGAAAAGGTGATGCATTCTTTACCTACTTACCTGCCACACAAAAGAGAGAAATGTTTCATTTCATCTTTAAGAACATAGTGGGATTTTTTTTTCTTAAATGTCCTTGATATCTTCTTTACTTTTTTTTGTAGTTGCAATTTTTATTTAAATTTCAGTTAACATATGGTGTGATATCAGTTTTACATGTAGAGTTTACTGATTCGTCACTTACATACAACACATTCCAAGTGCCCTCCTTAATCCCCATCACCCATTTAGCCCACCTTCCCTCTGTCAACCCTCAGTTGCTGTTTAACCCTCTCTTGTTAAAAGTCTGTTTCATGATTTGTCTCTCTTTTTTCCCTCCGTGTTCATCTTTTTCTTTTCTTAAATTACACATATGCGTGAAATCATATGGTGCTTGTCTTTTTCTGACTTATTTTGCTTAGCACCATTTATATTATTATTCCTTTCACATTATTGCAGTGGCCAGATTCCATCTTTTTTGATGGTTGAGTAATATTCCATTGTATATATAGGTATACCACAATTGCTTTATCCATTCATCCTTTTTATCTTTTGCTTTACATAAGGAAATAGTACTTGGAAGAAGAATGTGAGCCTCTTGCTTACTCTGTGCCATTAAAACACTAATGTCATTTAAATTTGTTATTAAGAGTCTAAGAATGATGAAAATATGTATGATTTTGTTAAAACAGAGTCTCTAATTTTATAGAGATACTCATGGAAGAGTTTTTTGAAAAAACAAATGGTAAATTTGTGTACCATAACATAGTAGTTTGCCTAAAGATAGGACCAAGGATACTTTTCTAACATGTAATTACAACTTAAATTAAGTCGTTTTAAATTAAATTGTAATTTAAAAGTAAATTGTAAAAATTAAGTGAGGAAGGAGCACATTACACCTAAATATATTCATCTTTAGAAGATTACTAAAAGACTATCGAGTAACCTTTTCATAAGCACCGTGGTTAACTATATTAATAGGGGGGAATCTTCTTTGAAAATTATGCTTAATTTTTTTTCAGTGAGAGTTTGTTTTTATAAAGTATATTCCTTGCATCCTATAAAGCTAAAGCCCAATGTGTGGCATAATTTAAGCAAAGCATTCTAAGAGATTAAACATTCTCAAGTTTTCAGACTGTAAAACTTTAGCTATAAATTAATGACAAATGTCACATTGTCATTTTAGCATTTTTCTTCTGGGAGTTCTGTGAAGAAATAGGTGTGAAATGATGTTTTCCAACTTTCTTTACTCTGTGAAAAATATAATGTATTTTGTGCATTGAATTTTGAAATGGTCGTGAAGGTCTAAAGAATGCAGAATTGTTGGTGCCTTCAATTTTATTTATTAGGTGCATTCGTTGTTTCCATCTCAAAAATGTTTAATTTTTCATACTGATTGTTTTCTTGTTGTTAGTACTGAGACCTTATTGTGTTACTATGTAGTTTTCATAAAAGTGATCTTGTGATACTGCTGTTAACTTTGTAAATAATAAAATGACGAAGGTGCCCGTGAGCTGAGCTGAGATGTTGAACAGTAAGGTTGATGTCATGCACATTTATAGAGGAAATTGGCGAAGTGGCATGAAGAGTATAACCTTTGAACACCCAGATCTTGGAGTCCATTTTCAGTTTGGTTCAATAATAGTGTAACGTATGATGTACCTTAAAATATGTTGCTTAGGGGCGCCTGAGTGGCCCAGTTGGTTAAGCATCCAACTTCAGCTATAGTTGTGATCTCAGCTCGAGACCCACGTCAGGCTCTGTGCTGACAGCCCAGAGCCTGGAGCTACTTTACATTCTATGACTCCTTGTCTCTGCTCTTCTCTACCCACCCCCTGTCAAAAATAAACAGTAAAAAAAATTTTTTTAAAAATTGCTTATATAGTTGAAATTTCTTTATAAATATAACTCACCTTATTGATGTAACATAATAAAAAAAGAAACTTTAAAAAACACATTTGTGAATGATTTACATACCCCATGCCTCTTAACCCAAAGACAGTGCAAAATTATATAGAGTACTTAGGGATGTGATGGTACATGTTTATTAAATATATTGTTCTGATTATTATTTCAGTCACCATTCAGGCCTGTGAGGCTGCCTCACTAAATCGCTGAAGAACACACCCTTTACTATTTTAGCCTATGGATGCCAAAATTCTCTTTTAACTGTTCACTTTTGAATTAAAAAAGACTTCTAAGACCATTAAGAAAGATGAGTCGTCTTGTATTCAAGTTGCATTAAACTTCTTGTGCAACAAAACTCTATACTCTTCAGAGTTTCTTTTGAGCTTCTTTCTGGTTAATTTTCTTTAAAATTCAGTGAGTGGCATTAGAGTTTTTCATTCATTTTTATCAACACACGCACACACACACTCTTCATCCAGTCTGTCAGTTATTTTAAAAATATTGATTTGTTGTGTGAGTGGAATAGATTTTGTGTTAGACAGCCCCATATTCAACTGAAGGCCTCTATTAAAGAAGTCTGTGGTATTAGAAATGTTTTAATGTCCACCAACATCCGTTTTCTCATTTGTAGCATAATTGGAATCATACCTCCCCGAGTTCCCTGTGAAGAAGAAATGAGACGACATATAGTCAAGTGCATTGTGCAGTCCATGGCACAGTGTTGGTATTTAATATATGTCAGTTCTCGTTGCGTAATCTTTGCGTAAAATTAACATGTAATTCGTGAACGGTTTTAGGGACTCAGAATCCCCGTGAGCTCTAGCCCTTTGTGGGAATGTCTGCATACCTGCCGGGTATCACTCTAGCAGATGCCACACTTTGGCACCTGTCTTCTGACCACTCTTGAATTTGGTTGCCCACCAACTTTGTTTCAGAGTATACCTAAGTAGGGTTAGCTTTTTCTGTTGCTGAAGAAAACCTCACTCCAAAATTCGGTTTGTGGACAACTCACTACAGCCAGGGAACTGGAAAGGAGAAGTTGAGACATTCGCTGTGATGTCAAAGGATAGATAAAGAATCGGAGGGTTCTGGTACACTTCCCGGACTGATGGCAGCGACCACTTCCTGTTCAGTGACTCAAGACACTGACATGATCTTCCTCCATCATGCGTGGAAAAGGGAATCTTATCAAGGAGATTTGGCCAAGGAAAGTGACAGCAGTATTGAATTCTTTGGCAGCATATACCAATATGTTTTTGAAGTATTCACACCTCCCTCCTCTTCCATTCCTCCGCTTTGACTCCTCTTAAAAGTTGTTTCCAAAAAGATTTCTAGTGCCTTCATTTGGCCTTCTAGTTATCTATAATACCACCCCCTTACCATATTTATCTCATCACTTTGTTTTCATATGTTTTTCTGTCCTGATGTGTCTGATATCTCTGGTGACTTAAGTCTCCGAACCATGTCATTGAGACTTGGGAGATAATTAGGTAGATAGCAGGAATGAGTGTTTGAAATATGATTCTCACTTGGGGCACCTGGGTGGCTCAGTCTGTTGAGCATCCAGCTCTTGGCTTCGGCTCAGGTCATGATCCAGGCATCATAGGATTGAGCCCTGAGTCTGACTCTGTGCTGAGCATGGGGCCTGCTTAAGATTCTCTCTCTCTCTGTCTCTCTCTGTCTCTCTCTGTCTCTCTCCCCGTCTCTCTCCCCGTCTCTCCCCATNACTAATTTGACAATAAACTAATTGTTAAAAAAAAAAGTGAGATAACAACCAAAAAAAAAAAAAAATCCATTCCCTTAAGTGTTTTAACTTGGGGCTGGGAAAGGCCGACAGCATCTCCCATTAAGTTTCTCTAGGATATTTGATAGAAGCTCTGATTCCAGTTCTTGGCAGGGGCAAGGAATATTTCGTTACTAAGGATCTTCATTTAAATCACCTCATGTGGCTTGTTCGTCATGACAGCAATGGCTGTGAGGAGAGGAAAGGAGAATTAATTGGCGCTTGCTTTCTCCTCCCCTGGATGAAAAGAGTTTCCAAGAAAGCAGGACCAAAGAGAAGATTTTGGAAATCTGCAGTGGTATTTTTCTTTGTTCCAATAAAGAGGCCATTGGCCATTGTCCTGGAGAGAGCGGAGTCTAGAAATGCTAGAACGTTTGGCATTCTGCTTGTCAGGCCTACCCCACAAAGAATTTCCCACCCCCCAGTGCCTATGGGATTCAAGCAGATGAGAAATCTGTATAGAAATATCTGAATCTAGAGCCTGACTAGAATTTTAATAGAAATTCAAAGTATTTGACCTAGTTGTAACATGCACTAATTTCCACATACAACTACTGTGTAAATTGAAGAAACTTTGTACTTTTTTTCAGATCATTAATATGAGTGTTCACCACTTCAGAAAATTTTAAATAGTGGCACTTAATAGTATTTGAATGGTAAATACAACACATTTGATCAGTCTGTTTTTGTTGCTGTTAAATTCGTGCTGGTTCTAGGTAGAAGTAAAACATCTGACTATCATGTCTTCTAGTGTGACAGTCTTTGGGTATTTCCATATTGAAATATATACTATCAGTATAAACCAGCTTCCTTTTTTTCATTAAAATGATTCATAAAGGGGCGCCTGGGTGGCTCAGTTGGTTGGATGTCCTACTTCAGCTCTGGTCATGATCTTGCGGTCCCTGAGTTCGAGCCCCGCGTTGGGCTCTGTGCTGACAGCTCAGAGCCTGGAGCCTGCTTCAGGTTCTGTGTGTCTCTCTCTGCCCCCTCCCCCTCATTCTCTCTCTCTCTCTGTCTCTCAAAAATGAATAAATGTTAAAAAATTTTAAATGATTCATATATACATTTTGTGCACAGGTAGATTATATTTTAATGAATTGTATGGCAGGTTATGAAAAGGGAGTTAACAAATGTTTATTTATACAAAGGAGGCATTGGACTTTGACAAGGTGAAGAACCATTGGTCTCTGAATGGCTTCCCTTTAACCTACTGGCTTCTTATCTACAGGCTGAGGGATACTGTTTTGACCTAGTTCTGTTTTAGTTGAAGGAGCGTAGCCCTCAGTGCAAAAGGAAATCACTGTCCGGCCCGTTTGAAATGGAACATAGGGTTACCAGTGTCTCCTTGCAAAGAGAGGTCTCTCTTTGGTTTAAAGGATAACCATGCCCCTTTGGGTAGCCAGAGACAAAAATTTGTGAAACACGCAGAAATACAATTTCATTTGCTTATAAAGTTAATATTTGTGGGTACGTGTTCTATATTTCAAAGGCAATTACATCATTAAAACCTTCTGATTCATTTGTTAATTCTCTCATAATTTTAAGATCATACATTTCAAGAAAACTCAACGTTAATGTTTTTGGGTCACATTCCATGGTTTTCTTTCAAGCATTAAAAATATGGTACTGAGGACTCTTCATGAGTTTCAATAATCTGATGTCCCTTTATTTTATTATTTATGGGCATTATCAAATTCCACTAATGTTGGGGCACCTGGGTGGCTCAGTTGGTTAAGCGTTGGAAACTCTTGGTTTCAGCTTAGGTCATGATTTCATGGTCTGTGAGTTTGTGAGTTTGAGCCCTGCGTTGGGCTCTATGCTGACAGTGTGGAGCCTGCTTGGGAATCTCTCTCTCCGTCTCTCTCCTCTCTCTGTCCCTCCCCTGCTCATATTTACTCTCTCTCAAAATAAAAAAAAAAGTTAAAAAAAATCCTAATAATGTTGCATCTTTACAAATTCATGTGAGACGTGTGTGTCATTCTGTACTGGAAAATTCAAGTCCATGTACTATGCAGCTCGGGGTGAGGGTAACAGAAGGTTAGCAGACACTATTAATTGCTCACATCTCTGACTTACTATGCCTTAATAGTGTGGTTTCACCAGAAAAGATGATCTCAAACAGGACTCATCACTAATTCCCTTGGATAGTTAGAGATCCTAGGTGCTTGCTGCTATGTCTTCTGCTCTATTTTCTCAGCTCTACATACTGAAGTGACCCTGTGTTTCCTCGTTATTATGATGTTGCAAATGACTTCATGAGATGTTGCAAGTGACTTTATGAGTCACCACACCGCTGAATATGTTAGAAACATTTGCATGAGAGTTGCAACGTTTAAGCCTGGGACTGTTTCTAGACTACCAGAAGTCTGCATGGATTAGAAGAAAGTTGACCCTCATCCTTGGCAGCTATAGCCCCAAAGTTCAGGGATTGGTGAGCAGAGGGTCCCTTTCAGCCCTCCCTCTCTTCTTCCTCTGAAGAAACATTGCCTTTCACAGCTTTGCGGGCAGTTTATGAAGTCTGTTTCCACTAGGGATTTGCCTCCTCAGCTGCAGAAGTAAAACTGTAAGCGTGTGCATGGTGGTCCTAAACATGATCTTGACTATGGAAGAAAAAGAAATAGAAAATACCCAAGTGTGCAAGAAAATAGCAGCTATGAAGGAATGAAAGAGGTTTTCTAAGAAAACAAGAAAGAAATAGATGAAAGGGACTAATTAAAGATAGTGAAATCTGGCCATAGCCAATTGAATCTCTTTTATGTTTTTTAAATTCAAGGGTGATTCTGTCACTCGTAACAGAATATGAACCTTATGCCATACATATTTTTTGTGTTTATTATTGAGATAGAAACAGAGCATGAATGGGGGAGGGGCAGAGAGAGAGGGAGACACAGAATCCAAAGCAGGCTCCAGGCTCTGAGCTGTCAGCACAGAACCCAGTGCAGGGCTTGAACTGACAGACTGTGAGATCATGACCTGAGCTGAAGTCGGAAGCTTAACCAACTGAGCCACCCAGGTACCCTTCCTTATGCCATAAATTGATTATATTCTATGTAAACTTTCATTTGACATGATTCTAATTGTGATTTCTCTTCAAATTCTATATAAAGTAATAAATCTCTTGGCTGATGGCACAAAATAACCATCCTGGCTGACTATAGAGAAAAGTCAGAGAATGATTTCATGGTTGTATATATTCTTTCAAATTTCTGGAGAATAAAAATGGAAAATTTAAGACAATTTTCTTCAAATTTTACTTCTTTTTTGTTATACTACTTGAAAAGTCATTCCAAAATAAGGAACTTAAATTAACTTTCTCCTGAAGTCACAAGTGAGAAAACAGAGATAATGGATTCCACTTTGTTAATGATATGCCTAAAATTAGACATAAAGTTATTAAAATTTTAGGTTTTTTTATGAATGAGGACAAAAGCCTCATTTCTAACTCTTGTCACACTTAAATTATGCTGTCTCATCTGAGTTCCCAATGGATTAAGTCCAGTCTTATGGTGTCGCTCCTATAAACTTATTTTTATCCAAATGACATAACCCCTAGAAATACACAATTTTAAAACTTTCTTCAAAATGGTTTGCATTATAGCTTGGCTCTCCTATAGAATAAAGGCAATCTATAAGTTTTATTTTCCAATGTCTACAAATAGCGAATTTCTTAAAGAAATTATTGGCTAATGGTACTGTGTTTCCTAAACTCATTTGTTTAAGGAATAAGACCATTTAAAAAAAAATGAGTTTACAGTCTTATTTAGAGTATCATAGACCTATATAACAATTAACTTTAAATAGGAAATATGGTACTTACTGTGTGTCAGTATTTCCCCACACCGGGTTTTTTAAATCACATTAAAATATATTTAAAAATTGTTTTATTGCATCCCTTCCTGGTCCCAGGCTTAAATTTTTGAGGGCATATAGGGGTCAGTGGATGAGAGAGAGAGAGAGAGAAAGAGGGAGGGAGGGAGAGAGCGCAGGCACATCGCTGACACTGTTTTAGAAGTTCAGACTCTGAGATGCTGTTGGTCATTTTTCGTGGTTAAAAGAAAGTGACTCGAGCTGTAACCTTCATGTCCAAGATCAGAGCAAAAGAAAGAATCAGGAGTGAAAGGGCAAGAAGTTTCGGAGCACAGTCTCTCTTCAGAGCACTCCTGAAAGCCTCGCCCGATGACTTGTGTCTACATCTCTTTGAGCAGGATGGTGTTCACACAGCCTCTTTTATTTCCAGATGAGACTAGAATATTTTGCATTTCAGCTGGACACTTTGCTATCCCCAAACCACATCAGGGTCCTATCATAAGGAAGAAAGAGAGAACAGAGACTGGGCAGGCAACTAGAAATCTTGGCAGCAGTACCTGGGAGAAAGGGGAGACGTTCTATATTTAGAAAAGAACAGAAGCCTTTATGTGTCCTTGATCCAGGATGAGTAGAGAGAGAAAAATTGCCTGTGTGCCGGTTTCCCAGTGGAGTTTCACAGAGGAGTAAAAGTTGTTCCCCTCTGCATGTTAAGCAGCCCTCAAACGTGTTGTCCATATTCACCTACCAGTGACCATGGTCCCTCAGCAACATAGTTTTCTTTTAGCAATGGTCTCAGAAAGAAATCTCAGAGCGATGAGGCTCCAAGACCGATTTACACTTCTGAAAATCAATGTACAAAGTGTAAGTACCTCACAGGCCCTATAAAATAGAGGGCATTGGTATCCCATTTCTTGAAGGCAGGTAAACAGAAGTCTAACTATCCAAACAGGGCAAATGAAGTAGTTATTTAGCTTTAGGAGAAACGCTGAGTTTGTATCCACTCAGTGTCCCATACCTTGGACAAAATTGTTTAATAGATCATTCTGGTAATGCAATCTTGTTAGGCGGTTACAAAACTAAAAACTAAAACTAAATAAAAGTGAAAATAGAATTCAGGACTCCTCATCTCTAAATGATATGTTTTTTTGAGGAATATTTTATTACATTTAAAAATATCATTCATCTCAAGATCAGCAGACTAATGGTGAGCACAGTGAAACTATAATCAGTTGAAAGAAATACATTATTTATATCAGAACCTTTTAAACTTTCTTGTAGTTTCATTTATTTGATTTTAAAAAGGCAACTTAAGAACATTGCAGGCTTTGGGGCGCCTGGGTGGCTCAGGCGGTTAAACGTCCGACTTTGGCTCAGGTCATGATCTCACGGCTCGTGGGTTCGAGCCCCGTCTCAGGTTCGGTGCTGACAGCTAGCTCAGCGCCTAGAGCCTGCTTCCAATTCCGTATCTCCCTCTCTCTCTGACATTCCCCTGCTCACGCTGTCTCTCTCTCTCAGAAAAAGAAAAAAAAAAAGAATATTGCAGATTTTAGAGTTATAGCACTATATTTCTCACTTGAGGAAGAATTTCAGATTCTTTAAATTACGCAGATTTTACACGATATGAAGGACAGATTTCAAGGTTAAATTTTAGGACCGAGCATTTAGTAAGGTCTACTATTATAAAGTGGGATACCGTAAAGCCACCCAATGTTTAAGTTATAACCTCAGCCACAGGAAGTTTACAAGTTCTTGGAGAAGGTGACGCATGTGAGTAGATTTGATTTTGCTTTTCCCCCGGCCCGCTCTGTTAATTAAAATATGTGGAACTAATCACTGTTGATATACTTTGTTCTTGTTAACATTTGCCTTGAAGTCTGTAATTGCCAAGGGATTCCTTCTCTTTGGTAGATGTCTCTGTGCTTCAGCTTTGCCTTTGTAGAAACCCCAAGATCACCCTGATAAGATACTGAATAAGTAGCTACACAGATAATACTTAAAAACCAGTGTGCTGGAAAGGTTTAAAGAGCCCATTGTTGAAGGTGGTGGTACAAATTTCTGGGGGCAAATGTGTTAAACATTTATTAAAATCTCAGCAACATATTCTGAGGAAGGACTCATTCCTCTTGAAGTAATTTCTAGATGATGAAGTATAATCCAGCACCTCTAGATTCATTGGAAGCTTCTTTGGTTGGAAGAGGATTGTTAGATGGTCTGTATTTCCCTCTCAGGATGAGCAGTTTTGTCAGTGAATGGTTTGTGAACTTTGTCAAGTCGTATCTGATTAACACAGTTTTCCTATTTGGGCTCTAAGTACTTTCATTTGCTTCCTGGACAATAAATAAGTAAATATATAGCTACTGGATACAGGCCTGTATTTCCAATAAATGGCGCCCTGAAATGACTACTTCTGCTTCTCACTTGTCGTCAAAATACTGCTGACGACCTGGTGATTCTAATTGCCAGGAGCGTCTCCTTTGCTTAAATTCAATCCTTCTCCTTCCCTTTTAACACACTGTAGTTAAACCCTGGAAAAGTCACACTGGAGCAGTGTCTCTGGGGACTGAATTATGTTTAAACGGGAGGGCAGCACACTCTCTCTTGTTTTAGTTCACAAAACGAAGCCCGGTGTTTAGTCGATGGTGCAGCCCAGTTACGGGGCAGCCTGTTCGGAGGAGATTCACTGAAACAAGTCAGAGCATTGTTTTAAGTATGTGTCGTAAAGGCCATTGTAGGTGAGCCCTTGGCTTAGCCTGCCTTGTGGGCTGTAGCAGTGTTGTATTAGAAGGTGAAGGACATCACATCTGTAAAATAATGGCTTTTGTAATGCAGATGATTAGAGTGGAAAGCCCACCCAGGTCCATCTTTCTCTAGGCATATACTAGTGATCACATTTCATTCATTGACCTTGGAACTGTATGCTCTCTCTTCTTTATGGATCCCTGTGGCCAGGTGACATCAGTATTTCACACAGGTCACTCTAGACTCTCAAGGAATGTGAGGAAGATTTAGAATAGACATCTGTTCTGTTATGTTGACTTCCATATAAGGTGTATGTAATGAATTATGGATATACAGGGGGCATTATAAATATTCCAGTGTCCATTGGGGATCTCATTTTCTGTGGATGATAATTTTGATATCCCATATTGACACCGAGTTTACTCATTTTGGGTTGTTGTGCTAAAATTGACGTGTTCATGAAAATTCTTAAAATACGGACTTTTGATCAGGAAAGTATATATTTTGATGATATCAAAATGGTCACCTTGAAGTCATTTTTAGATACGGATTGCAAATTCCTAGAGAAATAAGCAGATATGGTTGCTGCTTTATTAGTAAGCAGGAGTTAGATTTTTTGGAGACATCAACTTTGTTTACTACAGATTTGACTTCTGCAAAGCTTACCTTAATGAACATCACAATAATGTTCTTTTATGCTTAAAATGATACATCAGAATCCCATCAGTACCTTTGCCATCCAGTGAATTATTAATAAGGTGATGATCATTGCTAATGAAGCTACTTTATTAGATTTTGATGGATTTTGTGCTAGAGATTGTAGTGAGGCCTTTGAAATATACAGAGGATTTTCTCCCGGGGCACATCTTCCAGCTTCATTGAAAACTTCTCTGAAAACTCTTCATTACTCACAATATTGCTTCACCTATTTTATAATGACACGATAGTCACTTTCACAGAAACATAATAGCCTGCAAGTCAAATGTTTAATTTGCTGCAGCATAAGAATTCACTATAGAATTCTCAATGTGGGGTTAATTACATAGTAATGAAAGAGTAATCCTTTTGGGAAAATGCTCTGAGTAACATTGCTCTGTTTGCTCCTGATAAAGATGTGCCTACTTGTTTCATTTTCTGTGCTGGGAAATGCAGAGACAACATTTAGAAGGCATGTGCACAAATAGGGAAGTTCTTATCTTTTGTCAACATGATGAAAAAAATGACTGTGTAATTATTAGATTACAAAGCCAATATTAATAATTAGTAATGCATGAAATATAACATTCTACCATAAACAGGATAAAGTAGTACATTATAAACAATGATAATATATTCTGAAGAGAGAAATTGCTAACCTGAAAAAAAATAATAGGGCAGTCACTCGAAATTGTCTCCATCGTCTGAATTTCTCCAAAGAATCCTTTGCCCTCACTCTCTCTGAAGACTGTTGTAAAGGCAGTTAGGTAATTGTAGATATACCCTATATGTCAGATACTTCCCTGAGTACTTTACTTAACAGTATCTTCTTTAACCTCCCCAAAATTTTATTAGCTAATTTAATCCCTTTTTATTAGCTGAAGACAATAACATTTAAAGAACATAAAAATCATTGCTGTGTGTTAGGATTCAAATTCACATCCATTTGTCTCCAAAGAGTTTGCTGTCCTTCATTATCCTGTGTGTCATCTGTGTCCATACATGTAAATTGGAGTTTATATTAGAGAGGCTTGAAAGTTCAAAGAGAAACATTTCCCATCTAATTTGCTCATCAAGTGGCTAGTACAATGGCCAGTGGCACAGTGTTTGATTTACCATGAAACTGCTTTACTTAGGATGGTGAGGTAAGGTATAGGTGTGATAATAAACAAATAGCCTGAAACAACAGAATAGAGTCCAGAACTAGACCCACACATAGATGATCAATGGATTTTCAGCAAAGGCATGAATGCCCTATCAGGAAGAAAGGAGAATTGCTTCAACCCTCTAGACCTAGAACACTGGAAATCTGTATTATAAAAAAAAAAAAAAAAAGCCTTGATCCTTATACCATACACAAACATTAATTTTAGATGATGCATAGAGCAAATATAAAACCATAAACTCAACAGTTTCTAGAAGAAAATTTAGGATGGTATTTTCTGGACCATGAGAATGGCAAAGATTTCATGGAAAAGGCCCAAATTGCATTAGCCCTAAAAGGAAACAAAATGACTTTGTTAAATAATAAAGCTCTGCTCTTCAGGAAAATGCAGTAAGATAATAAAAAAAAATGTGAACCATGAATAAAAAATTCACATTACATGTATTTGGTAAAGGATGTTTTTCTGGACTATGTAAAGAACTCCTTCAAATCAGTTGTAAATCAGATGAGCAAAAGACTGCGACAGATTTCAAAGTTTAACAACTGGGCAATAAGCACAAAATTAGTGTTCAGTATCATGTCATCAGTTATATGTAATTAAAACAAAATGAAATGCAGCTACACACTAGAATTACTAAAATTAATAAGTCTAACAGTACCAACTGTTGCTAAGGGTATGGAGTAATTAAATTCTCATACTTTGCTGGTGGGAATGAAAATTGATAAAACAATTTTGGGTATCTCTTGGGTGGCTTCGTGTGTGTATGTGTGTGTTATCAATAAAGCTGGGGAAAAGGAAAGTAACACACACACACACACAATATTTTACTTTCTTTTTTCTCCCGCTTTATTGATATATAATTGATATATAACATTATATAAGTTTAAGGTGTAGGATATGATGATTTAATATAGATTATGTACTGCAAATTGATTATCACAATAAGATCGTTAACATAGCCATCAACTTATATAACTGTTTTTTTCTAGTAAGAGTATTTAATATCTACTTTCTTAGCAACTTTCAAATATATAATACAGTGCTGTTAACTATATTTACCATGCTGTATATCAGTTCCCCGGAAGTTTTTCATCTTATAACTGAAAGTTTGTATTCTTTGACCAGTAAACATATGGTCACCCTCTGACATCAATTTCTACTTCTGAATGTTTACTCAGAATAAAAACATATGTTCACACAAAGACTTATAAAAATATGTTCATAACAGCTGTTTTCAGAGAGCCAGAAACTGGAAATCACCCAAAATTTTATCAAAAAGAGAATGGAAAACCAAATAGGTACTATATTAATATAAAATAATAATACTCAACATTATAAATAACTACTGGTGTGGATAACAGGATTAGTATCAAATATCATTATTTGGACACTTGTAGCCAGATATAAAAAAACAAGTATGTTTATATGAAGTTCAACAAGAGGAAATGCTCGTATAAAATACTAGGGACTTTAGCTTCAGAGAAAGTGCTGTTCAACTGAAGGAACTTTCAGGGGTAATTGACATATGTATTCTATATCATTCATTTGGCTGATGGTTATATTTTTCAAAACTCATCTAACTAGATAGTTAGGATCTCTAACTTTTATTACTTGTAAAATATGCCACAGTAATATTAACTGTTTTGTGAGAAACAGGAATGAAAAATAGGCAGTATTTTTTCTCAATAAAAATGCCTTAGACATATTTTTGTCACAGCACCTGTATCAGCTTGGCCTTTGTGTGAGATGTTTCCTGTTTCTATCCCATGAAGGGTTAGATTTTTTATTTATTTCAAGCGGTCAGTTAGGAAACCTTAAGCTGATCATTGGATTTTATAAGCAGGAAATGACCAAAGTCCTTTTGTCTTCCTTTGACTTCTTTTTTTCTTTTTAAATATATAAAATATTTAGGGGCGCCTGGGTGGCTTAGTCAGTTAAGCATCCAACTCTCGCTTAGGTCATGATCTCGCGGTTCGTGGGTTCGAGCCCCGCGTTGGGCTCTGTGCTGACTGCCAGCTCAGAGCCTGGAGCCTGTTTCAGAGTCTGTGTCGCCCTCTCTCTCTGACCCTCCCCTGTTCATGCTGTCTCTCTCTCTCCTAGAAATAAATAAAAAATATTAAAAAAAATATTTATTTTTAGAGAGAGAGAGAGAGAGAGAGCATGCCTGGGACTATGAGATCGTGACCTGACCTGAATCAAGAGTCAGATATTTAACCGATTGAACCATTGCGGTGTCCCCTGATATTAATTTTTGCAAATTTAACTGTATATGTGTGTGCTTTCCTATCTCTCTTGTTTTCTAACAAAAGCATTGGCATATAATATATTCTGTATATTGTTTTCTGACTTACCCTGTTAAGGGTATCTCCTTATATTTGTACATGGAGATTTCTATCTCTTTCTATTTTATGCTTTCAGAGTTTTCCATTTTGTGATTGTTACCATAGTTTGTTGAAATAGTTCTTAATAGACTATTTGAGACTCTTGGTTTGTTTTCAGTATTTTACCATTTCAGATCATGATGGAGCGAAACATTCTTCGTATGTTGTTTGTATTTGTGGAGTATGTTTCTCCATACTTTCTAAAGGTTCTCTTGATTATGTCTCTCTAGTAGTTATTGTTTTATATATAAAGGTTATAAGGTTTACTTATTAATTTTATATATTTACAGATTTTTATTTCTTTTTTTTGAAAATTTTAGTTCTGTTACTATAGCACCTATAACTAGAGACAATTCAGCTCTAATTTTTATATTCCTGTTTTTTTCCTTGTATAATTGCTTTGATTAATACCTCCAATATAATAATTAATAGTAATGTTCATAATGGTTGGCTTCAGAAGGAAACCCCTGTTACATTTTGAGAACAGTCATCTAGAGCTTCCATTTCACCACTGTTATCTCAATGAAATTACTATATCAAATCTTATCAAAGAGTTACCGCATGGGCCATGTAACAGAACACATCAACATTTCAACATAAAAATACACAGTTTATGATTTACTTCCTGACTTTTTCAGGCACCACTTCATGTGCAATAAATCTGATCAAAATGGAAATACCTTAATCAGTTCTTTCTGGCAGAAGTAATCTTGGACCTTAGCTTCATCCGATTTTTTGCATTTCACATTTATCTTCATCACAGTAGCATCGAGCTGTATTTTTTCCCCATTCCCATTTCATAAATTATGCAAATGTTTACCATCATTGATTTTATTTTGTATTTTTTGTGTTTCATGATGATAACATTTTTGTAACTTAGGATCTTAAAATTTTTCACTTTGTTTCCATGACATTATTAGCAAAAAATAATGAAGTAGAAGTACACGTTCTTGCCAGAGCTCTGCCCAGTAGGATATAGAGGAATGCCCTTTATTATGGACTAGGATATATACAAGTAAGAGTTTCACATATTTTTAGGAAATGTGGTCACATTTACCTTATCAGTCTTCTAACTGAGGAATATCTGGAGTGTTGTTTCTTTGGAAAATGTAGTCAAACTGTAACGAAAGCGGAAATTCTGTAGCAGCTGTGAAGAGACGGGTGGATTAGGTAGCAGAAGGTTGATGAAACCGCTAGTGTAGAAAGGGTTCTAAACATCTGAGACTCTCAGTGCAAAGAAATCGGTATTTCTGTAGCCTCTGATTTAGTCTCTGTCACGTGGAGGGCCTAATGAAGGGAAGAAACTACCGCTTTATAAATTGTGCGGAACAAATACCCTAAAAGGGAAGTGTCTGGATCTTTATTACTTTGGAGACCAAAACGACAGTGTACTTTGAAGTTAGTTCCTTATGGTTAGTTTGATTTACTTGAGGTGGAAGCATCGTGCGAATTCATTGCTACATGAATAATACATAGCAGTAATAATCTCTGTTATCAGAATGTTTTTTATCTATTCGTAAAGTGTATTTTCTATGGCTAAAGGAAAAGCAGCAGATTATTAAACTTCCAGGTTTTTCTTTTTTTATGATCTGCTCTACCTCTTCAATTTATTCCACCTATTTGTTTTAAAAATTGCATTGATAAGACATTATTACAAAAGAAGCAATTTGGAAAACACTGATCATTCTTTTTCATTTTGCCTCCTTGTTTCACTTTGTGTTTTGAGCACAGTATGTCGGCTGCTGGAGACTGTGATTGAAAAGGGGGCTTATAATCTTCCTCAAATAGCTTTGCTCTGAGTTTGCAATGGATGGTTCAGAGAAAGAATGTGATGATGACTGAGTTTGTAAAATGATAAAGCACATTTATTTTTGTGATGCAGGGGTCGGAAAGGCTTTCTTTGTCTCCCGTTTTATTTCTAATTTTAATTGTTTTGTAGTCTTAGGCAAAACCTGCTGTACTTTACAAGATACATATCTAGACTGACTGTGTTTGTTTTTAATGATTTAAGGATTGATTTCATCACACACCAGAAAAAGGACTTGATGAAGAATAAAACGTGTTATTTTGCACCAGCACAGGCAATGATGAGGCGGAACAGCCCGCCAAGTCTCTAGTTCCGTGCTTAGGTGTTCCTTACACGGTGACAGGGAAGTCAGTATTGAGTTTCAGATGACAACTTGAATTCTGGCAGTGCTCTTAGTTAAGTCGGTCTCATCCGTGCTTCCGTCAGTGCACACTTTCTGCCCCGAGAGTTTCGAGAGTTTCCACTGAGCCAGAGAAAGGAAACATCTGACTGTGAGTCAGGGAATGCAGGCATCCAGCAGACAGCTCGAAGGTGCCATTGGAACCACCTCGTCAGTTTTCTGAGCACCACTCAGCTCTTCCCAGGGGATACTTGGAATCTTTCGGACTGTTCTCTACACCGGGTAAAAAGCATCTACGGACCGGAAGTACCTGGGAAGAAGGCATTCCTCTCCTCCAAAGCCAACACAGGAAAATCTCTATTATCTTGAGACAGTCCCCTTTACACGTCTGTGGTCTACAGATTAGGATGTTGAAATTGCACACCAGGTTTTGTCCTCTACTGTCATGTGTGTTGTTCGTAAGAACAAGAACGGATAATACTTGTTAAACGTTACTGTGTTCCGGAGACCACATGTAGCTATAAACTTCAATCCCAAACCAAACCGATACGACAAAGGTTATTCAGTACTCCCATTTTACAGATGAGGAAACTGAGGTTTTGAAAGGCTGAATGACTTGTCAAAGACGCAGACTTCCATTGTAGTGCGGCTGAAATTCTAATGCACATTTTGCTCACCTTGAAGCCCAGGCTCGTCTTTACGCTGTGCTTTCTTAGAGCTAAGGAAAAGTAGTATAAATACGTTTGTTTTTAAGTCATGGATAGTAATCTTATTGCTAAAGCCATTTAAGTCTAAACTGACTCCCCAGAAGCTCTCTGCAGATGTTGTCCCAAATTATCCTGATGTTTCAAGGAAACTTTCCAACACTAGAGAATTTAATTCAACGGAAGAGGAACTTCCAGAAATCATGAACCTTTTTATCTCTCACATCGTTTTATTCTCAGGAACTAAGAGTGCCCTGACCACTCTTAGTAACAATGACAACTTGCTGAATTGAAATAAACTGAATTGAATTGAAGTCAGAGGCTTATTTTTGAGGCTTGGACACATTTGCGGGATAGGCTCCTGGAAACTTCGCAGGGAGGAATATGGTGTAGGAAGAAAAGAAACAAAAAGGTTAAGTAATTGCTTGAGAGGACAGTACTGGGTGGAAACAGAAAACTGCTGTCTTCTGTGTCAGTCAGCGTAGAAGCAGAAGCTGTCAGCTCCTGGGTGAGCTCTCCTCGTACATCGTCTGGCACAGAACTCCGTTCACTTAAAAATCTGTGATTGGCCGTGATGAGGCCTGTCTTAGGTTGGCAGCGATGTTGTGGGTTCTCAAAGGGCTGCCGTGCTCTTTCTTATCTTCTGGAATCATGCTGAGAACAGGAAAGAGAATGGAGAATTTCTGCCTCTTTTTTTTTTTTTTTTGATGGAGCACGTAGATATATTATTGTAATACGGTGGATGTATTTCGGCTACCTTTAGGAATCACAGATTAAATATTACGGATGTACATGGGATGGGGGAAAGTATACATTGACAGGGAGTAAACTTCTATCTGACTGTTGGAAAAGAAAGATGAAAAAGAGTTTCCTGAAGGAAAGAAAAAAAGAACAGTTTCTCTGCACTAAAATGAATGTATGGAAGGTAGAGATCACAGCTTTTAAATCAGTATTATTTGCTTATAGACTTCTTTTTTTTTTTTTTTTTAAATTTTTTTTAATGTTTTATTTATTTCTAGGAGAGAGAGACAGTGTGAGCAGGGGAGGGACAGAGAGAGAGGGAGTCACAGACTGAAACAGGCTCCAGGCTCCGAGCTGGCAGTCAGCACACAGCCCGACGCGGGGCTCGAACCCACAAACCGCGAGATCATGACCTAAGCGAAAGTCGGAAAGTCGGACGCTTAACCGACTAAGCCACCCAGGCGCCCCTGCTTATAGACTTCTTGACTTGCCCTTTTAAAGTAATCCCTGGTTGTTAGCACTTTGATAGGAGTTCTATTCCAGTGAGAAAATTCAGGGGGCACCTGGATGGCTCAGTCGGTTAAGCATCCCACGCTTGATATCCGCTCAGGTCATGATCTGACATTGTAGTTTGTGAGACTGAGCCCAGTGTCAGGCTCTGTGCTGACAGCATGGAGCCTGCTTGGGATTCTCTCCCCCCACCCCGTCTCTCTCTCTGCCCCCCACCCTTGCTTATAGGCGCGCTCTCTCTCTCTCTCTCTCTCTCTCTCTCTCTCTCTCTCTCTCAAAATAAATAAGAGAACCCATTTAGGCAGAGAGACCATTAATGATGAAAGGTAAAATAAGAGAAGTGAATCAAAGGTTCTGGCTTGACATTGAGTATTTATAATTTTTTTATGTTTTATTTTATATTTGAGAGAGAGAGAGTGACAGAGACAGAGAGCCAGCAGGGGAGGGGCAGAGACAGAGACAGAATCCAAAGCAGGCTCCGCGCTCTGAACTGTCGGCACAGAGCCTGACACGGGGCTCGGACTCACAAGCAGTGAGATCATGATCTGGGCAGTGTCAGACGCTTAACTGATTGAGCCACCCAGGTGAACCTGAACTTTTCATATTTTTAACATTACGCTGCTTCTAATTTAGTGTAGAGGCAATGAGGTAGCATAATAAAGAAACAAAGAAGGGAAAAGGTGACAGATGGACTTTCCAAACATCCGTATCCTGGATGGTTTTTATTACTAGCGCTTTTGAGTAATATCTAGGAATCCTTAGGTCTGCATTCTTCAAGAACATTAAAACACTCCAATTTACATAATAATCAGTGGCAAATAACTTTACAGTATAGACTTTTGGTTAGTTTTTGCATTCTTCAGCAATTCTTAAAAGATTACTTAATTCAAGAGGCTGTTGTAAGTGTACTTGTGAGAAGGTGGGCACATCAAAAGGAGAGCTCAGATTTACATAAAGCATTTCTACTTAAGAATTCTTCTCTTACGAGGTTTTTTTTAATTGGCGTTGAGGAGAATTGATCAAGGGAGGGAACTACCTTAGATCTCGCCCTCCATCTAACAGTTACTGAGCATACATCTTACTCTCTGCTCCTCTTCCTGCGATCCATGACCAGTAAGTGCTCTTCCCCCCCAAAAGAAGTCTGGATGTACACTCATGTGCTATGTTTTCCTTTGTGAAATATTTTTAATGTGGCAGAAGTAGTCGGTGAGTAAAAATTACGAGGCAATAAAAACTTTCATTTAATTTTCTCTAGTAGTTTCTCTCCAGAGAGGCAGACAGAGATAGGCTGGAAGATACGGAGGCAGACAAGGGGATAGATAAATAAATTTTGTAACTCTAAGGAACTTAACAGGTAAAGGAAGAGATAAGTAACAAACTGTTCAAGTTCTAGCTTTAATTTCATCCTAACTTGAACCTATGTATTAAGTCTTGTTTGTATATTTTTACTTTACTTTTTACAGGCTTGTTTTATAATTCTTATGTTAATTCATATTATAAATGATCTTAAACTCCAAGATGTTTTTATTTAATTCTGACAACTAAATATTTCCACTGTGTCTCTGTTACATTAGACAAGAAGTAGCGTTACGTTTTAAGTTAACCTGGTGTGTTGTAAATAGAGTTAGCTAAGAGTTTAGAGTTTGCTTCGCCTATTTGTAGAATCCGAAACACAATTTAACCTGAGCTTTAACTTTCTTTTTGGTGAGTTAAGAATACTGATGCCAGAGAGCCTGGGTGGCCTACTTTGGCTCAGGTCATGATCTCACGGTTCGTGGGTTCGAGCCCCACGTCGGGATCTGTGCTGACAGCTCAGAGCCTGGAGCCTGTTTCAGGTTCTGTGTCTCCCTCTCTCTCTGCCCCTCCCCTGCTCGTGTTCTGTCTCTCTCTGTCTCAAAAATAAATAAACATTAAAAAAGAATACTGATACGTGTCCTGCTATTACAAAGGTCTGCTCTGAACAGATCTCTGAGTTTTCTCATGTTTTGTAAAACTCCTTAAAGTCGGTGAGTCAATATTTAGTTCCAGTTGGACTTTTCCAAATAGCTCAGAGTTGTATGCCTTGAATAGTTTCTTCTTTTGAAGGTATGACTTCTCTAACTATAAAACTCAGTGACATTTACCCTACAGTATGTATTCAAAGACGTCATTAAGCACAAACTAAGAAATAGAATCTTATCTTTTAGGCATTTTCTGATCATACTTCACTTATCTACACATTCCAAGAAAATTTGATCCTGAAGAGATAAATTACTGTTTTTTTCTTAAATAATTTAGAGAAGGTACCGTGTGTGTGTTTGTGTGTGTATTTTGAAGTGCTTATTTTCTTGTTATGTTATCGATAGCCTTCTACCAATACAGCTATCGTGTAGAACTGATTTCGTGGCATATGTTGCAGTAAATCCCATGGCATAACAAGAACAGATTTCCATTTCCTCAACAGCACCTGAATGACTCTTGATGAACTTGAAGGTTATCGATAGGTCACGCCTCCATTTCCTTCTCATTTGACTGAAGAAGTAGGTCTGTTCTCTGCTTTATTGCATAGTCTTGCACATTGGGTTACTTTTCCATGGCTTTGGGCACTTTCTTTCATATGACTCCCAATTGTTTGTCTTTATTTTCCTTATCATATTATAGAGTGCATCCTAAGTTTTAAATAAATCTCAGATTTTTATATATGGTGTAAAATGACGATTTGCATTTAGACCTCTTCTTTCTGAAAGTTTTCTGAGGTTCGTCTCTCATCTTTTAGTTGGGACCAGTCTCCTTCATGAGGTTATTAGGAGTTTCAGATGGTAAGCAGTGTGTGTGTGTGTGTGTGTGTGTGTGTGTTTGAAAGAATTCTATAAATTGAAGCTCTATCACACATGCAGAATTACTATTAGTGATCTACAAAACAGTATTTTTGGCTTTGTATATATTCTTGTGAAATTTATAGTTTGGAATTAAATATGATGCCCTTGCAAAACTATGATGCGTAATAATTATTGTTAAACTTTCAAATTGTGAAGCAGTAGAAAAATCTATTATGATTCGTGTGAGCTTTTCTTTTTTTAACTTTTCTTTAGTGTCTTGGAAAAGCATAACATATGATTACTAAGATATTTTTCAGAGAATTTGGCAATGTTCAATAAAGCAGAGAATGTACTTTTAGAATAAAATGCTTAATGTTTAATTCATCACAAATACAAAAGAACTGAAGTTTTCTTAATTCAAATCAGATATGTTAATTTTATTATGAATCACTGATATTCCCAAAAGGTGGCATGCTTGAATCATGAGATATATTTTGTACTAAGCAGGCAAAAGAATAGAGGCATGTTATTAAAAGGCTATTATCAAAATTATCTTTTTCTTTTAAATTTGTGTATAAGTTTTTATGTAGGTTATAAAAGTAATCAAAGCTTTTTTTCCCCCTCTTGATTACTAAAGCTAAACCTTTCAAGTAATCCATTAATCAGTACTTTCAACCGATTAAAGTCATATGTCAGCAATGTTTAAATTAGCCAGTGGGTTTTCCAGAAAATGTAGATATCCCATTACCCAATTAAAACTTCTACTTCATACTGCCATAAAAATGAATTAATGTCGGAAATATATGTAATTAAATATACATTTAGTGTGAAATATATAGCTTAAAGGAAAAGTTAACAACTTAGAATAGGCAATAATACAGTATTTTCCCTTTGGACTACGCAGTATCATTTGTGTGATTCACAATGACAGAAGCTATATGAGGTCATGACAGTTCCCAACATGTGTTATTATTATACAAAAATAATCAATAAATCATTCAGTCTTTTCTTCCTGTGGCTTTATAGGTATTATTTGTGTGTGTGTGTATGATTTTATACTTAGAAACAATATGAGGTGGCTCAGTTGGTTAAGTGTACAACTTCGGCTCTGGTCATGATCTTGTGGTTTGTGAGTTTGAGCCCTGCATCAGGCTCTGTGCTGACAGCTCAGAGCCTGGAACCTGCTTTCGATTCTTTGTCTCCCTCTCTGCCCCCTCCCCCTTGCTCATGCTCTGTCTCTGTCTCTCTCAAAAATGAATAAACATTAGGATGAGCACTGGGTGTTATATGGAAACCAAATTTGACAATAAACTATTAAAAAATGAATAAACATTAGCAAAATTAAAAAAAAGACACAATATGTACTTAACAATATTTAAGAGAATATTGACATCTTTTCCCTTTTTTGTCCACCAGTTTCTATGTTTCTGATGGACCGTATTACAAAAGTTAATTTGCTTGCAAACTTAAATCCATTTCTTTTCATAGACTCATCAGCATTAATATCAGGAAAGGTCTCCTACTAACTTCATTGATCTTACTTAAGTAAATCATAATGCAAATAAAATATAATACAGTTGAAAAAGATTTAAAGTAGACATATACACAGTTGCAAATCAGTCACTACTTGTCTTGCACTAGAAAACCCACTAAACTAGTTTTTAAACTAGTTGAAAAAAAGAATACTGTGATTTGTAGTATCCCATCCAAGCCTCTTGCATTGTTGAGTGATTTTATTAAATAAGATCAGAATTAAGGTGGATGTGGAGGGTAGGGGGTGGCAGCTAGCTGGAGGGCAGTTCTCTCTATGGAAGAAGAGAGAAGGTTTAGGGAATATCAGGCTTTAACCTGGCACCCGAGGGCTCTGAAGACGAAGCCTGGTAGTCAAAGCTCAAATCTGGAAGAGGAGCTTTGAAGTGATGTGGTTAATAGGAGGAGTTAGAGACCAGAAGTGTGCAATCTGAGTGCAGTGCAACGAAATAGGCTTCCTATAAATACATAGTGAGAACGAATCAGGTACCTTGTGGGTTTCTTTCTGGGCATGGAGCTGGGAGTTTTAGCTGGTAGCGATCACTGGTTGTCCAGGAGCTGTTCTCTGAACCCAGTCATAAGACAAAGGACTCTAAAGAACTTTTTGACTAGTCAATCCACTGGTCCCTTTTCTATTCACCTTCTTCAGCATCCCCTACAACCGAACCTCAGATGCCTTAAACCATTATGGCTAATTCTGGTAGCTCTAATATTATTTATTCCTACATTAAACAGTTGACCTGCAATGATATTATATACAATTAGCATATAGTGCATAGAGCATTATTATATAATAAGTATTCTTGCTTATAATACTATAAGTATTATAGTGGGTGCATGTTTGGATATTGTGGGAGCATAGAGACGTGGATTCAACTAGAATGAGAGGGATTATGAAAGATTCTCATAAAGTGACAGTGCTTTAGGTGAAATTTGAAAGAAATAATCTTGATAATGATACTGCATTTGTTGTGTTTGGAGGTATTAATGAGTCATTGCAGTGACTCAGTTGAGAAAGAGTGCAGGACTAATCTGTAGCAGAAAGGACAAAGACAGCACAGATTCGAGAAGCATTTAAACATTTGCATACATGTGGTTAGGAAGAGATAGGAGTTGAGGATGATGCCTAAATATACCACAGGTACTACTGAATTTACCTTTTATTAAATATACATGCAATACCAGAGGAGGAACATATTTAAGGGGAGGGTTCTGGATTTTTGTTCAGACACAGAGAATTTGAGGTGGTTGTGGATTATCTATGAAAAAATGCCATAGGGGGCGCCTGGGTGGCTCAGTCAGTTAAGCGTCTGACTTAGGCTCAGGTCTTGATGAACTTGTATTTCGTGAGTTTGAGCCCCGTGTCAGGCTCTGTGCTGACAGCTGGGAACCTGGCACCTGCTTCGGATTCTGTGTCTCCTTCTCTCTCTGCCCCTCCCCTGCTCACAGTCTGTCTCTCTCTTTCTCAAAAATAAATAAAAATATTTGAAAAAAATTAAAAAAAAAGAAAAAATGCAATAGGATGTTGGAAATACATGCTCAAAAGTCTTGTCTGGATGGGGGTGGAGATTTGGGAGTCTTGCCTAAAGTCAGCATTGAACATGGGCACTCCCATTTTTTTTCTCTGTGTTGAGGCTAACTTTCCCCACCCCTCCCCTGGGAACCCCATTTTTAGTTTTTCGATCCCAGATTATGGCAGCTCTGATTTTTCCAACTGTTTGATCTAAGAACTTGACCTCAGCCTTGACTCTGCTCCTTGTCTGGTAACTTCATTTAATTGGTAAGAAAATCCTGTTGACACTACCTAAAAATATACCCAGAGTGCAGACAGTTCTTACTGTGTGTCCTCATCCCTCTCCAAGCCGTTATTCTTTCCCACCTAGGTCATTACAGTAGCTTCTCAGTGGCTCACCAGCTCTTAGCCTTTTTCTGGTAAGAATTATTCTTAACACAGCAGTCAGTTATCTATTAAGTAAAAGCCAGATTATCCCACCCCTCTGGTCAAAACCCTAAAGTGGCTGTCCATTTCATTTATGATAAAAAAAAAAAAAACATGTTTTGGTGACTTACGTAGCTGTCCACATTACTTTCTCACTCGTCACCTACTATTATTCTCTTCTTTACTCAGTACCAGCCACATTGGATATTTTCCAGGCCCTTGAACATGCCAGGCAGGCTTGAGCCTCAGGACCTTCTCACAAGATGTTTTCCTTCCCTGCTATCCATACGTGAGCAAGCACCTTTACCGCTTCATGATCTGCTGAAACTTCACCTTCTCAAGGGGACCTGTACTGTTTGTAAATTTAACTCATTCAAACCCCTTTTTTCTCCTGTACATTTTCTTTTTTTATGTAAGTTAGCATCTTCTAACATATATAATTTATTTATGCTTAACATTTTTTTTTTCTGTCCCTGCCATTAAAATGTAAGCCACATTAGGGTAGGGATATTTGTGTCTTTATTCCACTGATATATGCCTGGAAGAGTACCTGACCCATAGTGGGTGCTTGATAAATATTTGTTGTATTAAAACACAGATATTAGGGGCGCCTGGGTGACTTAGTCGGTTGAGCATCAGACTCTTGGTTTGGGCCCAGGGCATGATCTCCCAGTGTTGTGAGTTCGAGCCCCATGTCGGGCTCTGCACTGGCACCAGGGAGTCTGCTTGAGACTCTCACTCTCTCTCCGCCCCTCCTCCACTCACACTCTTTCCCAAAATCAAAACACAAATGGAGATTGAACAGCACTAAGTAGTTTTTTTTTTTTCTTCTGGTGGAGTCAGATTTTAATGCATTCAACATAAAATAATTTTAGAAGCACTAATTTTAGAAAAATGTACAATATACAGGTTTATACACAATATGAACTGGATGTTTCCAGAGCGATGCAAAACAAAACGACCTGACAAGAAACACAATTTGTGAAGACATTAGGGATTTTTCATATGTGTGGATATTCACTTCTTAACAGGGGAACCATTTTGGTTTTTTTTTTTTTTTCCCCATTATACTTTACTGTAGTGAGGAGTTTTCCATTAAAAAGCTTCCTGATTGATTGTACGCAGACAAGCTCAAATCCCTCTTATCTTTAAATAACCTGTCTAGGCAAACAATAACTAAGGAGAGAAAAAAAAAAGCATACGGGACAAAACAATATTTTGTAGTATAGTTGGGTAATTATTGTCTTTGGTAGTTTCAGCAAATTCAGTTTTCTTTTTTGCTTGAGCTTATTTCTTTGATATTAGTTCTTTCGAGGTGCTTGATAGAATAGTATGGTCAGAAGAGAAAAATACCAACATGAATTACATGTAATAAGCATGCATACAAATAATGAAATAGTTTAAGCAGGTAAACAGTACCCCATTTATCCATTTAAAAATCTAACTTTGATTATGATCATCACAGTTTCAATATTTGTTTTCATTAGCTCAAAAGCTATGAGCAGGTTTTCTGAATTGTAACTCATTTAATATCAAAAATATAATTTGCCCTGTTTTTCTTTTTAATCATATACATCACGAGTTGGGAACTGGTTAAAATTTAAAAATTTTTTTTAACATTTCTTTATTTTTGAGAGAAATACAGAGAATGAGCAGAGGAGGGCAGAGAGAGGGAGACACAGAATTCGAAGTAGGCTGTAGGCTCCGAGTTGTCAGCCCAGAGCCTGACGCAGGGCTCCAACTCAGGAACCACAAGATCATGACCTGAGCCGAAGTTAGCCACGTAACCGACTGAGTCATCCAGGCGCCCCTGGAACTGGCTAAAATTTCTATTAATTAAGTAAAACAGGGTTTTTCCTAAATGCTATGGAAGTAATACTATAAAACATACATAATTGATAGTCTATTAATATACCATTATGAAATATGTAATTAAATGTTTTACGTATTTTTAAAGGATTTATTTATCTTGTGTTGACATCTTGCCAATAGGTAACAAAGCTGAAATTAGTTAGTCACATTTACCTTGAACGCAGATTTTATTTGACATCATTTGTTCCTTATGTTAATAATGACAAACTGGCTCTGTCCTTCTTTTTTCTTTTACAAATTTTGAAAAGTGTTCAGTTTCTATATTTTATTAGCTTATGCTATAAAATATATTTACTTTGGAAATGCGTTCTGTTAACTGATCATGTTATTTTTATTCTCGTTTGAACCACCATCCTTGAATTTCATACAATTCACTTCTGGAAATACTTCTTTTGTTTGCATAAATAAATGGCTCTAAACTAGGAACATTGGACATTGGGGACGCTTTTGGTTGTCACAACCAGGAGGGAGGGTGCCACTGGCATCTAGTGTGTAGAGGTGAGGGACGATGATAATGTACAGGACCTCATGGATGTGGGAACAGCATATGAGAAGCCTCTACACATTAGTCTTCGAGGAACTGAGAGATAAAAGCACTGTTTTCAGGTTTCTGGATCTGTCTGATACATTCTTTCACAGGACCGTTTTGTGAGAGAACAGATGAGGTGGGCTCTTCAGCTGGGGATGACATTAACTTTTAATTATCCATCTGATTATGATGGGCTGAAATACACCATAGGAGCCTGACGTCAGAGAAGTATGATCCTCTCCCATTTTCCTCTATGGTGAAACTCAGTTGTCATTGAGTAGAGATTCTGCAAGCAAAGAGAATCTAGTGATTATGACCTAAAAATATACTAAGAAAACTTTACAGACATTCAGGATGAAATGCAGTCATTGGATAAGTTAATACTACTAGGTTTACATGATGAGTAGATTTAGTCTCCAATTGATTTTTCTTTTCCAAATGTATGACCTTCACTTAGTTCTAAGGTAGAATTCTCTATATTATTACAACTCATCTTTCTCCCTCTCTCCTTGCCTACCCCCACGTCCTCTCTTTCTCCCTCCTCCCCCTCACTCCCTCTCCTCTCCTTCCCTCCCCCTCTCTCCCTCCCTTCTTACCTCCTCCTTCTCTCTCTCTCTCTTCCTTTTTTCTTGTTGCATTACTGGCAGTAGCCCTAATGTAGGATTATAGATGCTAACTGTTAGCAGCTTTGGCCGATGTCCCTAGTGGGAGCGATGGAGAGTGTGCAGAAAAGCTAACGGGACTCATGGCTCTTCTAATGCAGTCTCTCTCACACTCCACCTCTGCAGTTACTGCTATCCTAGGGGACACTTTTATATACCGTGTATGCAAATATATGCTTTAGCAAAACATTTTTAAACTTCTTCCTTCACGTTTCAGAATGAAACAAAGTACTAGTGGAGAATTATTTATGAATTATATAACGAATTAGTGCTCATCATCTCCTATAAATAGGGCACATTGGGTAATTATGTGTGGTTTCACGTTCGTGAGTATTGGAGAGTGCCATACGTTTTATTGGTGATTGAAATAAAAAATGGTACATCTGTCTCTTCTTTGTATACAGGTCATACTGCCTGTAAGTTCCTATAGAAAACTACAAAGTAATTAAGTTTGGGTGCTGGAGGTATAGAGAAGAAGGATGAAAGAAAGAAAAATTTTGCCTCAGAAGATTAAGAATACTATAGGAAGGGGTGTGGGCTGCCATTTTTACTGGAAATCAAGTTTATAGAGAATTTAGACATCCTTTGGAAAGCAGGCCCTTAAACTGATCATAAACAGGAAGAAAACCAGAGTATCCAATTCCCTGGGAATGAGTAGAAATTCCCATCAACCGGAATTCTTTGTCAGTATATCTGTGATTCATTTCATTGTTCAAGTATTTGAGACTCCTACCACATGCCAAACACTCTTTAAGCTGTTGGAAATTCAGGTAAATTTAATACGGAGAAGCTGCTAGGCTTCATGAAACCTACATTCTGCTGTGATTGCTTTATTATTAGGTAATTTGTGAGCAAATTTGCCATTGTTCTAGATTAAATTAATTGGACTTGGGGCGTCTGGGAGGCTTCGTCAGTTAAGCATCCAACTCCTGGTTTCTGCTCAGGTCATGATCCCAGGGTGGTGAGATCGAGCCCGGATAGGGCTCTGCACTGAATGTGGACTCTGCTTCGGATTCACGCTCTCTCTCTATGCTCCTCCTCTCCCAGCACTTTTTCTCTCTCTCTCAAAATAAACAAACAAACCTTAAAAAAAATTATTTGGACTTGGAATTTAGACCGAGCATACTTTGGTATCTGGATTACTTACCACAGCAAAAGATACCCATTAGAGGAAGGTGTTGTGCCTCAGTCTATAGCCAAAAGCGGCCTCACTCCTCAAGAAGGGGGTCAGGGAAGACAAGAGACTTTCTGAAGACAGCCTTGTTTAGTTGGGTGTAACCTCAGCGAGAGCATTAGCAACCTATTCTGCTCTCCATCCTCACTGTGAATTCAGCTGCGTTCACTCCAGCCTCCTCTGTGCAACGCACATCTTTCTTTGCTTCCGTCCTGTGGTCCTTTCACGCCGCTTATTTGGGGCTTGTAAATTGTGAATAACTCTAATGTCTATAGCGCTTCCTGAGCTGTAGATCTAGACAGAATTGAAGGGCAGCAGGGCCTCCCAGAGAGCCTGTTTTGCTTGACTAAGTTCTTTTGCTCTATTGATTCAGTATAAGAAATTCTGGGATAACATTCAATTTCTTCATGGTTCTTAAAAAATCCAAGGAATCAACAAGGGCTTTGTATTGCGGGCAAGAGACACAATATGAAAAAAAACCCCAACAACAACAACAAAACAAAACAAGAAACGAACTATTGTCAAAGTGGTCGAACACTCACATCTCTACAGATTGGAATTTTCTTAGGATTGGCTCCAGTAATGCCACGTAATTTTCTGCTTTGGGTGTTTACTACATTTGCCGTTATTACTGAAAAATAACAGTGAAAAGCCAAACTGAACCAGAGCAGCTGTTACGTTATTACTTCTAAAAAATGCTTCAAATCCTTAGTATTCCTTTCTAGTTCCATTGGTACTGGCTTTCTCTTCACATATCAATACTAAGACATGAAAACAAGCCACTAAATCGAAAGGTTGACTTCCTAGTATCTCCCAGTGAAAACACTTCTTGAACTATATTCTGTCTGTAACAGAACAATTATATTTATATGTAAGAAATCCTTTGAACTTTGACTGTCTTGTTTTTCCACAACATTGGGTGGATTCTCATGTAGTTTCTTTCCTATTGATTTTACTTACTTTTGCCTCTATTCGCAGTGGGTTCTATCATATTATTTCTACCATTTCATCAATTTTAGAAGGCTACCCTTGGAAGTCGTAGAACCACTACATAGACATTTAGAGATCATTGCATTTAATTTTTCCACTTTACCTATGAGGGTGGTCTCTCCTTCATTGGATATAATGTGGTAGCACTGAAAACCTTTGTGTTATCTGTACTTTTTCTGTTTTCATAAGCTACTTGGAATATACTCCTCATTTGCCTATATTTCTTTCATATGAATTTTGACTAGTTAAATGTGTAATTTCATCACGGTTACCCTGAATGATGATGCATCAGATTTATGAAACCGTTCCCCCAAAAGAAAGTTATAATATGCTATTTTCTTATTAGATATTACTCCATGCAATATAAAGCATTGACTTTGGGCGTATTTAATTGGTAATTAAAGACTGCTTTCTACCTCTGTAAGGAGTAGCCTGCACATCCTCTGTTTGACCTCTGGTATGCAATCCTATGTGTTTAAGATTTAAAAAAATTTTTGGGGTGCCTGGGTGGCTCAGTCCGTCAAGCATCTAACTTTGACTCAGACCATGATCTCGTAACCCGTGAGTTCAAGCCCTGTATCTGGCTCTCTGCTCTCAGTGTGGAGCCTGCTTTGGTTCCCATCTCCCTCTCTCTCTCTGCCCCTCCCCAGCTCGTGCTTTCTCTCTGTCTCAAAGATAAAAACATGAAAAAAATTTTTACAAAGAAAAAAAGACTTAAAAATTCCATTAAAATTTCCATTTTGGTAATTCTAGTTCTTGTAATCCTCATATGTCAGACTTTAATGTGGAAGAATATGCATCTACTGAGTTATTACTCAAAATAGTAAATATTTTATGAGGAATTGGATGTATCATCTGAAGGTAGAGTGCAGAGAAACAAGCATGCAACATTACTCTGTTAGTTCTGTAATCCTCTGGTCAGTCTGTTTATAATCCTAAAAGCCAAGAGGCCGGAGCTAATTCGGTTAGGATCCCAGACTGGTTAAACCTACATTTGGGTCTAAAGCCACACAGTAGGCAATGAATCTGTTAGAGATGTGATTTGAGGGCATCCTTCCTCCCCAAAGACCGGTTCCAAATTAACAAATGAATTCACGGATTAGGAAAAACTGAGAATTTTATAAAACGTGCATTTTCCTGGCTGAGATAAAGCAGGTGATACATTTAGTTTAATGGAAACTAAGCTTACATCAGTTTAAATAGCCTGCTTGTCTCTGATCTCCTAACTCAAGTAGGCTATCTTGGTAACAAGTTTTGGGGGGGAGAGAGAAAGAGAGAGACAGAGAGATAGAGATAAAGGCATAAGACCTAGAGGGTGATTTGGCAGTGGTAATAGAAGCTGTTAGAAGGAAGTATGAAATACAGAGTCAGGGCTCTTCTGGACAGTGTATCATCACGGAGGGCTTTGAATTACCAGTGAGTGGTTTGGAGCGTCGACAATAACTAAAAGTACAACTCTACGAAGTGGTGAGACGGGTGTGTGTCATGATCAAGGGAGAACCGATTTTTGTCTACACTCTGACCAGATGTGAAGTAGTTCCTCCTTTTGAACATGCGTATTAAAACACTGATCTAGAAAGGATCTCTTCTGCCATTATTTGCCACCATTCTCTGAAGAGTTCTTGACGTCTGAGTGGTATTACTCCATTTTATTCAGCGAAAGGAAGGACGTCATCATGGGCTTCTCCGTCTTGGGACAGCGTAAGACTCTGTTACCTGGAGGCTGGAGTACGGATTGACCAGACACCTATGAGTCTTTTTCCTTTCTCCCCCTTCTTGTGCTTTTGTGAGGAAACCTTTTTGTGCTTCTCAGCTCCATGCTCCCCTTCCCTCTGAGGCGGGCTTCACAGTCAAATCTACCGTAAAAGCAGAGGCTTTTTAAGGAAGTTCTTAGGATTGGTGTAGAAGGTACAGAAGCCACATCTCTGGGAGATTTTAGGCATTCACAGCCCCACCTACATGTGAACAGTCTAAGCAAATTACTGGAAGGGACTAGTTCATGGGCTCTGAGGTTTTATCCCCAGTATTATACATGCACAGAGTTGGTATTGCCACCAAACTGTTGAATACTTGTTGAATGTTTACATTCACATACATTGAATTACAACAATCTGTTGAAGCCTGTGTATATTTTTCAACATCACAAAAAAGACAACTTTAAAAGTCAGAAAATATTTTAATTATTTGATTTACTAAAAGAAGTGAGGATCGAAGGTAATTGACTCACCTGTCCAAGCACAGCTTCCTATGATTTGCAGGCTCACGCATCCTTTATCGGAATAATTTGAATACATAAAACATCAGGTGTTTAGCCAATCACTGAATATCAGGAACTCAATACATGAATAAATGAGGTAAATGAAGCTCAAAGGATTAAGGAGTTAACCTTACTAGCCTGTCCCTTTGCAGAAGTGCAGGGACTAAAGTGGTATTTTCACCATTGAAGAAGGCATGCCTCAGACCTTTCTAAAGTTATTATAGAGGGTAGCTGAGTGACTGAGACGAAAGGAAATGTATGAAGATAGGCTTCTCTTTCATTTTGGAATAAACGTATTAAGACCCATAGGTAAAGAATGTGTTTTTACAGAAACAACACATGCAGTAAGCTGTCCAATTTGCTTTAAAACGATGGGAAGTGACTTTTAGTAAGAAAGCAACAGCACAGGGTGCACATTACACTTTCTCCCAGCTCCCAAACTATTCACAGTTAAACAGCCTTTTACTCACACGTTGTAACAGTAATTGCCGAAGCACTAAGGTCTGCGTGTTGCTGGGTATCTTGGCACAAAGAATAAGTAACAGGAAAAACACCCTCTGGGAAAGTTTAGAGACTCTGTGTAGCTTTCTCGCTTTAATAATTACAGCAGTGCTAATTCACAGCCTCTTCCACTATGTACTTAGGTTTTAAGTAGCCTCGCAATTACAAACGTTGCCATCAGCTCCTAGCAAGTCCTTCTGAATATTTATCAGATGTTCCCTACCTTTCTTTCTGTTTTATACTTTTTTGTTTTCTTCTCTTTCTCCCTTCCTCCTTTCCTTCTTTCCCCCCTTCCCTTTCTCTTTGTTCTTCACTCCCTCTTTTTTCCCCCTTCCTTCCTCCCCCCTCCTCCTTTTTGCTTATTTTTAAAGTTGTTAAAACTTTAGGGTGAATTATATGGGGACTTATATCCATTCTCTATTAAAATAGATTTGCTCTATGACTAGGTTTCACGTAAAACATACAAAAGTGTTTCGAGATTATTTTCTCACTATTAATGAGTGTTTTATTTGCAGTATCATGTTGTTTTTTTGCCTAGTAAAATAAATTGGATGTATTTAGCATAAAGTTGTTGAGGCTCTCTTTGCTACATTTATTCCTTCTCTTTGCATCAGTGGCCTTCTCTGTGCTAGGCATCGTACTAAGAAATAATGATAGTCATGGCCTCTATTTATCCATCAAGCCACTACTAACTTATTTATGTTGGATTTACCATAATGTAATATTCACCACAGCCCTTTGAAATCTATATCATTGTCCTCAGTTTATGTGTTAGTAAAAACGAAACTAAGGTTCAGAAAGAGTAAATGATAACACTAAGGTTAATAGCCAATAAGTAAAATTGCTGTGATTCAAAAACCAATTCTTCTGCAATTCAAACGTTGGTCTCTGTGATGTGCCCTTTAGAAGGTGATGGAAGTTAAGAGCAGATGGAGGAGCATGCACGTGTCCGCCTGGTTTTCTTCGTTGCACCCTAATTACTCGCTCAGGAGTGAGACTGGTCGGCTCCACTTTTCCCAACACACATTCCATAAATTTCTCAGAACTGCTCTGTACTCTCAGAGTCCATAGAAACTCTTAGGACTTCACCTTTAAATTGGTATGCATATGTTTCTCAAAAATTGGCTATCATCGGTAACTTATTTTAAGCACCTTTGGGGGGAAAAGTAATGGAGATAGTGAAGTTTGCCAATGCAGCTGTGATGCCTGTGGTTCATTTTCTTTATTTTAGAATTAGTGACACTAAAATAAAGAGTACAGGAATAGGCGTTTAGAATACTTGGATTTTTCAGCTCTGTCACCACAATCTGTGACCTTTGGGGCTTTATATTCATTGATTTCCACTTCCTTATCCATAATATGAAAGGATTGCCCGAGGTTGTACTTACAGTAAAAATGCAGTGCTAAATTTTACCCTTATTTCTAAGAACAGTGAAACAATATGTTTTAATTTTTGTTTTATGTGTTCTGCCCTGTTCTTGTCTTCGGTGTCAGGCTCAGTTAAATACCTTAGAAGGATTACCGCCTGCTTCCCGAGAGCTTGAAATATAGTTTCCCACATGAATATTAGTACTTCATGAAGGATGATTGGAGTTACTGAATATTTTACAAAGGAGAAGCGTGTGGCTTGAATGATAATTTAGTTATCTTGATAAACTCCTCCTTTGTAGTTGAAGAAGGGCAGTTTTGAAACATTAGACTTCAAAGAAAAACAGGAGCGGCATTGACCGTCTCTGTAAATACTTCATAATTGCAATAAAGTGGTTCATAGAAACATTCAGCCTTTTTCGGTGAGATGAGCATAGCCATACTGCATTATCTTTTATTTTGCAAATAATGTCACCCTTTTTCCTTACTTAGTGATAATTTGCCGTGTCTCTCATGCCAGGAGTTAAAGACATAAAAATGTAAGAATTACTTCCCTGTATACCATGTTCCAAAAATCATGCTTGAGCATGGAAGACTTTTGAGTTTGGAACACACTTTTTCATAAAATTGATATTCTGAGATCTGTGGTGGTCAGTTTTCCAGACCAATCCACAGACTCTGACAACTTCGTAGCGTAGCCTAAATACAACACGTTTGTATGAAGCCATGTAAAGTAAGCAGTCCTGCTGAGATAGTAAGAAAGATCCAAAAATAGAGAAATGAGAAGACCTATGTTTAGTCCCGTGGCTGAGATGGAAAGTAGGTTTCATGAGCTGTGTGCGGCCGACTCAGCAGCAGGTACAATCTGGCCACACCTACTGTGTCCATTGTGTCCATGGCTCTTTGACCCAAAAGTGGCGGGGTTCAGGAGTAATGACAGAGACCATATGGCCCTCATAACTGAACATATTACATACTTTTTTTTTTCCCTTTACAGAAAAACAAAATAGCTGGCCCATGTGACAGAGAAGGACTTGGAGCTAGACAGAAACTTTGCAAGTTCTAATGGTGACTTCCAAGGGGCAAGGGTTGGGTCTCCTTGGGTATTATGTCTCCCAGAGACAGCGGCCATGCCTGGCACCTAGGAGGTGCTTAGTCAATGTGCATTGATGCACTGTTGGTAAAGTCTCAGGGGCTTGACAGATTGACGCCTCTAGTCCTCTCTGTTTGTCATCTCACTTGTAAAATGATGTAAATAGTATTTTCAGAAAGCAGAGTTGGCATGTTTTCCTCTTTGTGGAATACACGGAGTTTCTCTTAATCACCTAGGGCGGGACTGACTTTTGTATGCGCACTTGAGATTAAAATAAATACTCTGTTTCAGGAGTGTGTGCTTGGCTATCGTGTTATCAGATGGAACTTGCTAATTATTTGATTCAGTCCTCTCTTCCCTTAGATAGTTCTGTTTACATAATTTATCAAATCAAGAGAGATGTGTTAAAAATCGTTTATCTCAACTTTTTCTTGCACTGCTAACAATTACTGCTTTATAGTTGTATCTGCGAATACAGTCAGCTTTTTATTAATGTTTTCTCTATCAGTTAAACAAACCCTCTCAGTCCCATTGAATAACATGTATTCTGAATCTTCTTTGCATAGTATTAGTATTGCATTCATTATTTCTTGCTTCCATTTGCCTAGTTTTAGTCACCGGTATCTATGGAGCTCCAGAAAAGAGAAGGACATCTTATCTCATTTTTATCTCCTTTCCCTTCCAGTCATATGAGAACAACAAAACAAATAGCAGGAAAATTTCTTTTCTTGTATTTCCTGTATTTTTCCCTATTGTACTTAACTTTTCTCTCCATATATTTTCCCTCAAGAATTATACACTTTAATTTGATTTGTTTTATGTGCATTGAATTATACATTAAATAATAAATTATATATTATTAAATTATGTTCCTTGATAAAATAGCTTTTTATCATGGTCATTGAAGTCTAGATTGTATGTTTAATTGAATCTGTTCTTCAAGTTTCATATCATGATTTACCTACTCATTTATATCTTAAAAAAAAAAAAACCCCGTAACTCTCTTATACTGTCTTGTTCCTTTTGTGTGTGTTTGTCTGTCACATTTAAAATGACACCTGGTGGGGAGGCACCTTAGTGGCTCAGTCAGTTAAGTGTCTGACTTAGGGTCAGGTCATGATATCACCATTCGTGGGTTTGAGCCCCGTGTCGGCTCTATGCTGACCGCTTACAGCCTGAAGCCTGCCTCAAATTCTGTGTCTCCTCTCTCTGCCCCTCCCCTGGTCACACTCTGTTTCTCTCTCAAAAATAAATAAACATAAAACATTTAAAGGATACCTGGGTGGCTCATTCAGTTGAGCGTCCAACTCTTGATTTCAGTGCAGGTCATGATCCCAGGGTTGTGGGATTGAGCCCTGTGTTAGACATGGAATCTGCTTAAGATTCTCTCTCTTCTCTCTCTCTCTCTCTCTCTCTCTCTCTCTCACTGTCCTTCTCCCCTGCCTGTGTTCTCTCTCTCTCAAAAAAAAAAAAAAAAAAAGAAATAAATAAAATAGACTTTCTGTTGCCTTCATAGATGGATGATAGTTTGAGTAAAGATTCTGGGTGGCTGTCTTTTCTTTCTCCAACCAGTATTATCTTTTGGCATCTCACACTGTAGACGACAAATAGGAGATAACTTGATTTCTTTTTGTATTGAGGGTGGCATGTTTCTTCTGTCTGGAAGTTTATTGAATTTTTTATTCCCTAAATTAAATAACCTTTCCAGAGAAGGTTTCCATGTGGTTCACTTTTGTTAATTTTATATGATCTATTTTTTAAGAATCCACAAGAGTCAAATGACTTACCTGTAGCTTCTAAACCTAATAAATGTCAAAGCTAGCACTTGAAATCAGTCTCTTATATCCTGCTTCTACACTTTCTCCCTCCGTTCCTCCACTAATCTTAACATTTTGGCTGCAGCATGGAAATAGTATGGAGGGTCCTCTGAAAGTTACAAATGGAACTACTTTACAATTCAACAATTGCACTACTAGGTATTTGTCCAAAGAATACAAAAATACTAATTCATAGGATACATACCCCTATGTTTATAGCAGCATTATCTACAGTGGCCAGACTATGGAAATAGCCCAAGTGTCCATCGACTGATGAATGGATAAAGAAAATGTGTTGTGTTTATGTGTGTGTGTATATATATATACACACACGTATATGTATTTATGTACGTGTATATGTGCATACATATTCTAGTATATATATACATTATATATATTCTGCATTTTAATGTGTATACACACACACACCCATATATATATAATGGAATATTACTCAGCCATAAAAATGAAACCCTGCCATTTGCAATGATGTGGATGGAGCTAGAGAGTACTATGCTAAGTGAAATAAGTCCATCAGAGAAAGACAAATACCATATGATCTCACTCATGTGGAATTTAAGAAACAAAACAAATGATTGTAGGGGGAAAAAGAGAGGAAAACCAAGAAACAGACTCTTAACTATAGAGAACAAATTAAGCGTTGTTGGGAGGGAGGTGGGTGGGGGGATTAAGAAGGGATCTTGTGATGTGAGCTCTGGGTGTTGTATGTACGTAATGAATCAGTAAATTCTACACGTAAAGCTACTATTACACTATATGTTAACTAACTGGAATTTAAATAAAACTTAAAAAAAACAGCTTTTACTGCAGTGCTGCCATATTCATGTCGGAAGAGTCTTCGGCCTAAATTGTGTTTACCTTAGAAATATTTTTTAAGAACTCTTTCATCTCACTCATATTTTTGAGGAA
>NW_027532232.1:2421548-2422029 GCF_008692635.1 Crocuta crocuta
GAGCACCCCCCCCCCCCCCCCCCCCCGCCAAGTTTCTTTTCATAAGGGAAAAGTGGTTTGGAGAGAGCCTATTTGTCATGCAGAAAACCAACCCACCCAGGCGTAGACAGTGTGGGAAGAAGATAAGAAAACCCTAGAGCGTTAGCATCCTTGGTTCAGGGAGCCTGCGTTCTGATTNAACAGACTCTTAACTATAGAGAACAAATTAAGCGTTGTTGGGAGGGAGGTGGGTGGGGGGATTAAGAAGGGATCTTGTGATGTGAGCTCTGGGTGTTGTATGTACGTAATGAATCAGTAAATTCTACACGTAAAGCTACTATTACACTATATGTTAACTAACTGGAATTTAAATAAAACTTAAAAAAAACAGCTTTTACTGCAGTGCTGCCATATTCATGTCGGAAGAGTCTTCGGCCTAAATTGTGTTTACCTTAGAAATATTTTTTAAGAACTCTTTCATCTCACTCATATTTTTGAGGAA
>NW_027532232.1:2422170-2453789 GCF_008692635.1 Crocuta crocuta
TAGTGGGGGCCTGATGGCTGGTCTGGTAACTGGCAGCAGTGAGACCACTGAGAGCCAAGAGGGGACAGTGGCAAAGCAGAATAGCTAAGAGAATTCTACCCGATGGCACGCAGGCGGGGCGGCTCCAGGGAGTTCATGAAAATGCATGTTGCCGCAGAATCGAAGCCCGTTAACACTGGTGTGTAACTATCTGTGACCCTCTAACGTCTTTTCCCCTCGGTTTGCTATGACCTGGCTGCCCCAGAACAAGTTCTTTCTCTCTTTCTTGTCCTCTCTGCCTTTCTCTCCCTCTCTCTTTCCCCTCTCCCCATTCTGCTTGTCTCTGAAACCTTCTCAAGGGCATCTGTGTGGAGAGGGAATTCAGGCAAAGAGCTTAGAACTCTCTCTCCTCCAGGCTTACCACGGGTACATGCATATGCTCTACCTTCCTAGAACAAGGGATGGATTTTTGTGAGCATGAAGCCCTCTGGTCTGGAGAGTATAATGGTAAGTGCAAGGTTGTGTTCCCATAGCTTCTTTGTATGTTGTAGTCTTGGTGTGCCTGGTCCAGTGTTCTTCTGCATCTATTACCAGAGTGAGCGCAAGAATTCCTCTGAGTTTTTGATAGCTTCACATCTCACAGGTCCCGTTCTCCATGGTCGTAGTATTTACATATTAGGGTATGGACAAGTTGAACCATCTTACAGTGAAATGTAAAGAAAACTTAGTTCAGGTATTACAAATGACAGAGGGAAATTATCCCAGAGGCAAACATTTCTACATTGAAATAGACTTGTAGTGAAAGAAAAAAAAAAAAAAGATTCCAAAAGAGGGTCCATGTACCAATTAAAATTTAATTCAGTGCTCCAGTATATTTGTTGCTTGATATAAAGGAGATTTTAAAGGGTGTGCTGAATTCTCTGGTACAGCATTATGGGCTTATTGATTACCATTACTGTATACCGTCTAGCCCAGAACTCCGAGTGAACTAAGACTCCAAGGAACCTCAACAGTCACTTAATCTACCTCCTGTCCTTTTCATGTTGGGGAACAGGCTCAGGCAAGAAATGTGCCCTAAGCCCTGAGCTAATTAGTGGTGGAATGTAGCCCCAAACCCAAATTTAAGGACTCAGAATGCCAAGCTTTTGCCACTTGGTCAAGTGTCCTGCAGCCCATTGCTTAGCTGTGTCAGTGTGTTCTGAAGAACACACTTGAGTGCATGTGATTTCAGGGTATTACTATATCAGAGTAATATGTCATCCCTGGTGATTCTCCAGTATAAGTGATGTAAAATTATTCCCAGCATGGAAGGTAAAATAGTTGAAATATTGTGCAGTCAGCATACTGACAGCCGACTGAATAATTAAAGTTCATTTATTTTACATCTTACATCATATGAATAGACCAAAGTACAACAGACTATTGAGTTATTGGGGTTCCGTCTATTAGATGTCAATTTGACATCTCAACTTGGTTATTTCTAGGCCATATGAGTAATGTCATAATTGTATTAGATCAGTGTTTTTCATCTGTGGCTGCACATTGAAACCATCCAGGTATAAGTTCAATCAGAATCTCTGGAGCGAGAGCCTAAGCATTGATATTTAAAGGTCTCCCATTTTGTTAAATGTATTAAATTAAACTTTTGGGGCTAATAATGCTTTATCATAGTGATTATGAATTTCTTTAGCACAAAAGGTACTCTTAATCACAGTACTTAGAAATGTAGATTGATATTAAATCTGTTTATAATCAAAATAAAAGTTAGGGAGAAATACATCAATTTCACATACATTCTAATTCCCTCATGTGATGGAATTTGCAATTCCTTCTTTGATGCATACTCACTTAATCTATAAAATAAGAATCCTAATGGTTATATTTTAAAGGAAGGGTGAGAATTAAATTAGCCACATGATACATTGTGCACATAGCAAGTATTCCATGATGATGACGACGATATGGGTAATCACGTTTACTAATAATACTTTAACCTCAAGAAGTTAAATCACTTTCCCATAGTCATACACCTAATTAAGGCTATTGTGAGGATTCCAGTTTGCAACATATTCATTGCCATCTAAAATATTGCCACCAGTGTCAACTTATTTAGTGTGAAGTTAAAGTGTGAGGCTAGTGGAGTGGCATTGAGAAATGCGAAATGTCAAACAAAGTCTGTGTGCATGCAGAAAGCACTTTTATCTTAAATTTTTAAAGTTTATTTATTTCTGAGAGAGAGACAGCCTGATCACGGGAGGGTCAGAGAGAGAGGGAGATACAGAATCTGAAGGAGGCTCCAGGCTCTGAGCTGGCTGTCAGCACAGAGCCCAGTGCGGGGCCCGAACCCACGGACAGCGAGATCATGACCTGACCAGAATTTGGACGCTCAACCGAGTGAGCCACCCAAGGCGCCCCAGACAAAGCACTTTTAAATTAAGTATGTTTGTGTTTTTAGATGTTAGCTGGGGAGCATAAGTAAAAAGAGAAGAGACAGAGCCATGGAGGTAATATTTTGCAGGTATGACCATGGGAGGGTCTTTGAAATTCAGGGTAAAATCATTTGAATTTCAACATTCAGGTGAAATTTTTCACACTCGTGCTCATAGAATGTAATCATTTGAAACCTTATCACACTTCAATGGAAAGTAATTTACAGCTGTTTCTGTTGAGAGTTTATCATGTACAACACCCTTTTAACAGTATGAAATACCGTCCACTCACTATGGTCGCCATATCTAATGACTCCTCTGCACATGATCCCATAAATTACTTTAATGGGGCAGTAATTTTCTCTCATAAGTTTGAGATTTTGTGGCTAATCTTTCTAGAACATATGTTCACAGACACTAAAGACAGTACTCTGACTTATAGTGCTGGGTAATAACAGAGATATACTTCAAGGGAGCAATTTCCTGACCGACCCTTGGTAAGAACTCAGGAAAATGATGCAGAAACCCACGAGCTGGTTTGTTAATTAGGCGGCCGATCATTCATCTCTGCTGCCTTTGCATGGGCAGGGAGGGGGCAGCTATGGCCACCTTCCGCGCTGGAAGATAAGCAGTGTCCTGTGCGCCTTCCTTATTATGGCCTTTAGTCCCCAACACGGGAGCAAACATCAGCACTGTCAGATTGCATTTTATCCTCTTTGAAAGACTGCAAGATAAGGTAAAGGATGAACAAAGCTTGTCTACTTTGGTGGAGCCATTTATTAGGGTTTGTGCTAATTAGACTCATAAGGGCTCCACCATATGAGAAAAACAGTCAGTGGGTACTCCCCCCCACCCTGCCCCCTGCTGTGACTGTTGAAACATAAAACATCCCAATGATATGAATCCTTCAACAGAGGAAAGAGATGTCATAGTTTCAAAATGAGAGTTAGTGTTCTTATCTGTCCCACCTAAAACCATGTTTTATCCATTCATATTTGATTTAAAAACTGTATAATGCATTCTAAAACCTTGTATAAGTGGTAACAAAAAGTAAAGCAGCATTTTAAAAAAAATTTTTTTAATGTCTGTTTATTTTTGAGAGACAGAGTGTGAGCAGGGGAAGGGCAGAGAGAGAGAGAGAGAGAGAGAGAGACAGAATCTGAAGCAGGCTCCAGGCTCTTAGCTGTCGGCACAGAGCTGGACACTGGGCTTGAACTCACAAACCACGAGATCATGACCTGAGCCCAAGTTGGCCGCTTAATGACTGAGCCACCCCAGGTGCCCCTAACAAATATTTTTAATGTTTATTTTTGAGAGAGATAGAGACAGAATGTGAGTGGGGGACGGGCACAGAGAAGGGGAGATGCAGAATCTGAAACAGGCTCCAGGCTCTGAGTTGTCAGCACAGAGCCTGACGCAGGGCTTAAACTCATGACCGTGAGATCATGACCTGAGTGGAAGTTGGCTGCTCAACTGACTGAGCCACCCAGATGCCCCTAAAGCAGCATTTTTAACGCCAGTCTTGAAGTTCAAGGAATGTATCATACATGAATCACAAAATGACAAAACCCACATGCATGGCATTGGAAGTGAAACTGACCATGTTGAAAGCATTTTATTTTATTTTATTTTGTTTTATTTTATTTTTTTATTGGCAGAAATGACTGATTCCTTCTCTCTCTCTCTCTAATGGACATTTTATTTCATTAAGAATATGGACAATGCCATTTATGTGTCTTTAAAAACATGTTCTAAAACTTAGTGGTCAAAGAAGTAAATGTCCAGTGTAAATTTTCACAAGATAGACAAAGATATATATAGTAGACGACAAAGTACAACACAACATAGTGAGAGACGTTAATCATATGAATCTCTCACAGCTGCAGTAGTTTGATCAAGTTCATGATGTGCGTGTTCTGTGTATATATCATTCTTTTCGCTCACCAAGAATTTTATTTGCTACATTTCAAAAACAGGCTTATCTCCTGCATCTGCTGTTCAAACGGAACACAGATTATAAAACACTTGTAACATGAACCTCAGCCTGTTCTAAAATGCCTTCTAGACCCTTTTTACAATACATTTTGCTAAATCAGAGACTCTACCATATCTTGGTAAGTTCTTGTTGAAAAGCAGAAAAATATGCGGACCAGTTTTTGATTATCAGCAGTAGACTAATGAGTTTTCTCTGTGTGGAAATACTAATAAAACTTCTAGTTATGGTTCTAAAATTATTGTAATTTGAAGTTTATGATACTTAATCCTTAACAGTGCTAAAAATATCTTTGCATACATCACAAAATGCTGCCTCTTCTCAGTCAGCGGTTATCGTGAGAGGCAGGGAAAGTAGTAGGAAAGGAACAGAATGGAGCTGATTGGAAGACTTCAATTCTCATCCCAAATCTGCTACTAGCCAATTCCCCAACCTGGGGTTTCCATTCATAAAATTAGGTACCACAGACATTGGAACGCCACTCTGTGGCTTTAAAACCAAGCTGGACCATGGTTCCACAATGAAGAATGTAGCCAAAGTAATTCTCCAGCATCCTCATTTCATCCTTGCTTCTGCAAAATAGATGCTACAAGCATTCCAAGTGTCTCCAGCCTTGGGGAGATAAAACTTCCTTTCCTTGCAACAGTATTTATGTATGCATTTGATTCTGGGAGCAAGGGATGCGTTTTTAAGGATGGCTTGCTTTTCATTTAAAGAAAACAACAGCAACAACAACTTTGCACTAAAAACATTAAATCAGGTACAGTTTATGTGGCAACGAACCAAAGAACACGAGACAGTAAATAATGCAGAGAATACTGCACATTCAGTCAAAAAGAAAATGGGAAGGGAAGAAACTGCACAAGTATTGAACTCACACGGAGGGCATAAACAGTGACTGACACGGTCTAAAATTGCTTTCCTTCTTTCCGTACACTTTTCACTTACTGGCTTCTTTATAACTTTCAGTTAACCCACCCCCTCTGCTTGCAGTTTCTCTTTTTAACTGCCAATGATACTTAAAAGAGATACTAAATTATAAATTCAGATATATTTTGAAAAGACTTTTTTGCTGTTGTTTTTGGTATGCTTCAGATCTAAAATTCAAAGGGTATAGGACTCCCTAAACTAAGCATAGCACAATGGATGTTGGGATTCCAGGCCATCACAGCCCAGCCTGCAGCGACCTGCTAGCCTAGTAAATAATGAGGCACTGAATACTCTCTCCACAGCAGAGAGCTAGCCAGGTGCATCATCCCAAAGCCTGGTTTTTGCCTATGATCTGTCGCCAGAATTATGTGGTGTTTGAAAAAGATTTGTATTCAGTACATCTTTTGTCTTTTTTTTTTTTTTTTTTTTTTTTTAATTTATTTTTTTATTTTATTTTTTANCAAATCCAACTTTCATGAACATTTAGATTCCCATTCAGAAATCAAAATTGGGGCTTTGTTTCTATAACTAAAGAAAAAAATGTATTTTTTTTATGACAAGGTGATTGGAATTTAAATGCAAGGTTTTAGACTGGCAGCCTCAGATTTAAAAGCATTTTTTTTCAAAAACCTGTTGTGTTTCTCAAAAATAGCAAAATCTGGGGCACCTGGGTGTCTCAGTCCATTAGGCATCCAACTTGGGCTCAGGTCACGATCTCGAGATCCATGAGTTTGAGCCCTGTGTCGTGCTCTGTGCTCATGGCTTAGAGCCTGAAGCCTGCTTTGGATTCTGTGTCTCCCATTCTCTCTGTCTCTCTCAAAGAAAATAAATATTAGGGTGCCTGGGTGGCTCAGTTGGTTGAGCATCCAACTTCATCTCATGTCACGATCTCATGGTTCGGGAGTTCGAGCCCCAGGTCGGGCTCTGTGCTGACAGCGTGGAGCCTCTTGGGATTCTCTCTCTCCCTCTCATTCTACCTCTCCCCCGCTGACAATCTTTCTCTCAAAAATAAAGAAATATGAAATAGATATAAAAAATAGTAAAAGCTGATTTGAATGGCCTAAGGCCTAAGGACCCCCTTCATGACCACTTCCTTAATTTGTGACTCACCCAATGTAAGAGATTGATCATCCATGCCCACCAGCTCCTCCAGACTAGAATTACTTAAATTCTAAAGATTAATATAAAAGTTAAAAGACTAGAGAGCCACATGTTCTCTTGGTCTGTTTCGTGAAAACTTAACTTTTGCTTTTCCAATGTCTAGAACACTGGAAAAACAAGAAGTTTGTATACGACTATAGAAAGATTATGCATCACTACATTTGAATGTACAACGAATAATGCAGTTCATTAGCCGATGGCGTTTACCTTAAATGTCATTTGACAAAGATTCACTGATACTCGTGGTCAAGTCAAAAGGAACATTTAGGAATAGCATTTCCGTAGCATTACTCCATGTATTTCTGGAGCAAAATGAAGTAAATGATTATAGACTCTTACACACCTATTAGTTTATGTTTGTCTTGACAGCGAACATAGCCTCTGGAATGTGTATACTAATAGCTGCAGTGATAGGTAGAAAGAAATGAACACGAGGCATCAAAGGAGTGTTTTGAGTGGAAAAATTATTTAAAATTTATAAGGTCCCAAAGGACCTTGAGGCTATCACTGAAGGTAAGCTTCAGCTTACAGGGAAAGCTAGACTATAGATAGTTATAGAAGAGCAGAGGAAGGCTGCTTCTGGATGGACCACTAGAAGAAAAGAAGATAAGATTGTATGGGGCATATATAGGAAATTACAAACAGATACGTCCAGATAAGATTTATCAATGGCAAGAAATCTATTTTTATTTAACATTACATATAAATATATGTTCTCACAGAAATACATGCATAGGAAGACACACATCAATAATGAGAAGATTCTTTGTGTCGTTGGACCATTATAGGAAATTTCTAAATTTCGTTACTTTGTCCACACCTTGTGTTCTGGAAGAGTTTTTAAAAAATTTCCTCTTAATGATTGTTCACTTCCACTTTCTTGTTAGTGTCAGAGATGTGGGATATGCTCTCAGGGATGCCCAGTAATATTGTTGTATGATCTTTTTTACCAGTGAACTTCCTTCATTTCTACAAAAGTCATGTCTCCGTTTTGAAAGTGGTCTCTCCTTATCAGCTAAGGGAAAAGTTCTCTCCTAGAGTAAGAAGGAAAGATCTGCAACATTATGGGATTATAAGACTTTCCACTTTCTTCCCCACACCCCCTCCCCAGGTGTAGCTTAGAACAAGTTGAGTATTTTTATAACAGTGTAGAAGAAAGAATGGTGTAAAATCAGAAAAGTTTTACTTAAATTCACATTTTTAATTCCTTGTAGCAAATAATATCATAAAAGATAAACCAAAGAAATTATGTGTAGGAATTACTACCTTACTACCCATGTCTGTTTGCACTAATTTAAAATTTGCCAAGTCTTTTTATTAAATACATTCGAAAGCTTCTGGAATGACTGAGAAGGTAGTTAAACTGACCTTAGAAAGCAGGTATGTAACTGATGATTTTTTTTTTTTTAATTAAGGTATGACAGTGTGATTAGAATTTAAATTCAAGGTGTTAGACTGGAAGTGTTAGCTTTAAAAATACCTGTAGATTTTTGTTTATGATTCTATTTTAAAGTGTACTCAGAGGTTTAATTACAACCTCACTAATCTGTTTCCAGATATAGTAGGCTTAAGGTTAAAGTTAATGGTAACCCAGTTTTTAATTTGTAACTTGTTCTTCAAAACATGCATCTGCTTTACATTTTTGGAGGAAAAAAATGACTCATCCAGTCAGACACTGTGTTGACTTCATTGCTTTACATAAAGCATTAAACTTGTATACAAACCAAATATTTTTTCAAGTTTTAAAAATATGCCTCCAAAGAAAAGTGGATTTTTGAGCTTGTCTTACTTCCAGTTTGAAAACATACACGACACGGGTAGGACTGGGAAATAGGAAAAGCAATGATGTGGCTGAGGGCATTCTTCCACAAAATGTCAGTTTTTAAATTGAAGATTCAGAAAATGTTGATGATTGATTGGTTGATTTTACTTAAGAGAGAGCACACAAGTGGAGGAGAAGGGCAGAGAGAGAGAGAGAGAGAGAGATAGACAGAGAGAATCTCAAGCATGCTTCATGATCAGCATGGAGTCCAATGCTTGCTGGATCCCACGACCATGGGATCAAACGTGACCTGAGTCAAAATCAAGAGTTGGACTTGAATCCGACTGAACCACCCAGATCCTTGCCCCCCACCTTTTTTTTTTTTTTTTTAAGAGAGAAAGAGGAAAATGTTTATCACTTCAATGTTTATGATGAATGTTGTGGCAAATGGATAGATATGTGACTTGAACAACTGAGTAGTTTATAAGTGAACAACTTAGTTGCTATATTAAAAAATTGAAAGCCTGGGTCCTCAAATAAAGACATATTCTAAACCATGTAAATCTCAGGATTTGTTTAGTAGATGTTGCTAGAGAAACAGCAGTTATTAGCTTTAACATACTTAAATTTGTGTGCCTGACTCACAGTGTCTCACTTTTTTTTAATATATGGGTTGTGTTTTTTTAAAGTGTTTTTTATTTTTGAGAGAGAGATAGAGACAGCATGAGCAGGGGAGGGTTAGAGAGAGAGGGAGACACAGAATCCAAAGACAGTCTCCAGGATCTAAGCTAGCTGTCAGCACAGAGCCCAACGCAGGGCTCAAACCCACGAACCGTGAGATCATGACCTGAGCTGAAGTTGGATGCTTCACTGACGGAGCCACCCAGGCGCTCCCATGTCTCACTTTTTTACAAGTTCAGCCAACTACATTAATGCATTCTCTTATGCTGTCTACCTTAAATTTTACATCAAATGTGTGAGATCTCCACTTAACTTGTCTTCATTTGGGGGGAGCACTCACAGTATTACCACATATATATTCCTTTTTGTGGAATTCTGGATGTGAATCTTCCTCAGTGGAAAAATGACTGGTAAGAACATCTTTTTTTTCTTTTTTCAAACTAGATTCTGCATTTATCATGCTAATATGGACCATTTTTTGGTCCTATATGTGAATTCCAAGGAAGTATTTTGGTGAGGAACTTGTTTCATGATAATAATTTCATTGGTTTCTTGGCATTTTTTCTGTAGTACATATTTAAATTACAGAGTCATTTCTTTTCCTTCAAAAATCATCCTAATACATGAAAACATACGATCTTTTCCCTACCTTTACCTCATATCTCCATTTGCTCGAATGCATCGTCTTCTATAACCATACGTGTTGATTGCTGCTAAAGAAAGACCTCTTCATTTTCCAGTACTCCATTCTCCAATAATGATGATTGTAAGTGTGATTCCCTTTAAGACCCATCTCATCAGCAAGTATATCTTTTAATTCTTCCTTTAAAACATCTCTGGCAATTCTCTCCTCCCTGCCACTTGTGGGGAACACATAATCTCTCAGAGATGGACCCCAGCAAATGGGAGGCTGTCTGATTATGGCTTGAAATATTTACCTGCATTTCTCTTCTCCAGGAGAGATTCTGGGTAAGAATTGATCACCCATGGTCAGTATTAATGCACTGATTCAAGACATCAGAGGCTAAGCGCTGAGGGGCAGGTCAGTGTGTTGGGCCACAGGAATAGGCCTGTAGAGGCAGGTAGAACAGGAAAGATTAGAGGCGCAGCTGCCCAGGGCAGGGCGGGAGAGGAGACGCTGAGGGGGAAATGTGGAGACCGAAGATGGGAAGAGTTAGTGCGACTTAAATGAAAAGAAGGATTAGTGACTGCATACATGGATTCAATAATCAGGGTTCCGATTGGATCAGGGTGCAAAACTGGCAGGAAGAAAGACCCTATTTTGTCCCTTCTTTTGCTGTGTATAAAAGTTTTAGCTCTAATAATTTACTTTACCCTAAGTATACATTTTCTCTTTGGAAACACTTTACCTCCTTTGCAGAGGGTGCCCACCTCAGTGCTTTGGGCCAATTATGGAGGTGGAGACACAGAGGACATGGAAGAAACTGGTGGAGATCTGAGAGCTGACTTAACGTAACTGTGAGAGAATTCCTCAGACGCTGTAACGTCAGATCCGCAAAGCTTCTCGACGTTGCTTTTTTCTGAAGGATTGTGAGCGGGCCTTTTAATATTTCTCTTCCTCTGCTTGGAAAAAAGGCCTTCCTTCCTTCCACGTGCCCCCCTCACTCCTCCACCCTGTAAGCACTGGCTCACTTAGATAAGCCAGTCAAAAAAGTTTGAGTTTATTCCTCAAAAGTCCCAGTGGATGGAGTCTGGAAACTAGTCCTAAAGATAGTTCATTTTACGAGTAGCAGCTTTCGGGAGTACCAAGAAATGGAATCCTTCCAAATCCTTCCACAGTGATTGCTCTCTTCTTTTCCGTGACCAGAGTTATCATTACTAAGATGTGCTCATATGCATTCCCTCTTCTAATCCTTCTGCTTCTGGAGAAGCACAGCCTTTTCGCTCAACCAAATAGTACTGTGGCCTCTGAATGGAACTAAAAGAGAAATTGTATACTAAAAAAGGAGTAATTAAAAGACTTTTTGTAGCCTGCACAATTTACGTTAAAAAAAAAAGTTTCAGTGGGAACAAACCATGAATGGCTGAAACCAAAAGGGATGTTTCCTGATGTTAGTCAGAAGGACTTGTCATCAAATCCGTATTTCTCCAAAGTGGGGTTTTCCAATTTTTCTCTTGGAACTCATCTGAGATGTTCACTACTTAGAGGAATATGAATGTTGTCATTTGATCAATGAGGCAGAACGCACAAATGCACAGGTCATTTGTGTTAAATAAAGGGAAAAATCAGTTTCAAGCACACAGTCAGCATGATCTGAGCTCTCCGGGGGAGAAGTATAGCATTGGAGAACACAGTCACCAAGGACTACCTATAATGTGAACTTTCGGAGTCACATGAGGCTTATCAGAGTACTCTGAAAATAGACTGAAGGATCCACATGTGAAGAAGAAATGTCACATTCAGGTAACCCATTCGGGGAATATTTATTAGTATCTACTAAGTGCTGATCGCTCTCTTGGGAGTTTGACACATGTTAGTAGAGTTGGAAGTGATAGAGACTTGAGCTTCCCTTCAGCAAGTTTAACCAAGTGGGTTTTCCAGAATATATTACAGTTGAAAACAACAATAACAGAGAAGAAGAGCAACAGGTCCTGGAAGGAGAAAAATTCAAAACAGAGCAGAAAAGAAAATAGACATTTTTAAAATCAACATTAGTTGTATGAGTATGTGTGTTTTGCAGAATTTTTATTAAGGAATAATTGAGAATTGATATCTGATCTCAACTAGATTATGTTTGGAATTATTTATAGTTTTGTTTCAGTTAGTCCTTAATAAGATATATATAATTCTGTTCCCATTTTTTTGGCTATAAATTATTTTTCCATATTCATGATTCCCCAGTAAGTAATACACAAAGCAGTCAGTCAGTTCTCTTTAAAGCAGTTGAAATGAGGGTGGGGATATAGCAGAGGAGACAAAATAGACAAGAATAAGGAAGGCTCAGTTGTGGCTTCCAGGTTTTCTGTGTAGCAGAGACTTTGGGTAACAATTCTGATGGCGGTGGATGGACATCTTATTTGTCTAAGAAGAAACGTTGTCTTCATTTAGACTGTGTGCTTATCCCTGGTTGTTTGGAGGGGTTGCTGATGGAGATTGTGGGGTTCATACTGCCTCAAGTCATCCTTTGGAGCAGCCACAGATCTTACATATTTACCTGTAGAGACACCACTAAAGATGTAGAAGAACCTTTTCTAGCCACCATGAATAACCCATATTCTCTGACTTCAACCAAGGGCTTTTTATTTTTTACTAATGGCTAAATTTCACTGGGAATGGTATTTCCTATCAAGGATGAAATTAGTCTCCCTGAGTGAGATCTTCTGATTGATTTGCAGAAAATATATCTAGGTAGCTCTGATTTTACGGTTAAAAACTCCATGCCTGTGTGTCAGGAAGCATAGAAAATCTCAACATTGACCTGTAATTCCATTCCTGACAATCAAGCCTAAGAAAAAAGCAAAATTTATGGGACATCTGGGTGGTTCAGTTGGGTAAGCATCTGACTGTTGGTTTTGGCTGTGAGTTTGAGCCCCACATTGGATTCTGTACTGTCCCTACAGAGCCTGCTTGGGATTCTCTCTCTCTCCCTTTCTCTCTGCCCCTCCCCTGCTTGTGTGTGTGCTCTCTCTCTTTCTCAAAATAAAGAAATAAACTTAAAAAAGAAGAAAAATATAAAGAAACCTATGTCCCACCAAAATCATATTGCTGTATATTTATTTATGTTGCATACTATTTTAAATGTAGATATTTAAAATTGCCAAAATATTTAACAAAGGAGAATGACTATACAAATAATGGAAAGTCTACTAGATAGGTGTGTAGGTGTTCAAATTGCATTAATAAACTATTTATATTAATATACAATGAGACTCTACTGGAATGTTTAGTAGTATTATCATATACATTTTCATGATAAAAATGAAAGCATAATTTTAAATATACTCCTGTTGACTCATCATCAGTCTGAGGACATTCTTTCAGCTAAGTAAAAAAATATATATGGTGAAAAAAAATTTTTAAACTTTGTTTTATGCAATACTTGATTTACATCTCAGGGGAGAGCTATATTGTCTATCCTAAGATTCTCTGGTCCCATTAATACCTTTAGAAAAAAATACGATAAACTCAAAAGTAACTGTGAATCTGCTAGTGAGTTAAGTCCATTAATACTGTTAGTGTGACACAACTATTCTTTGATTCTACTGACTCTGAGCACGAAAGTTGTTAACTGTAAAATCAGAGAACAGATTACAATGCCTACTTATAATAGCTATCCTTGCAAGGTGCAGTGGTATGGATGTTGTGACCATGTTGTATCTATAAGTAGACATATGTTATATCTATTCCAGTGTAAATATTCAAATGCCTACTTAGGAAACAAAACTCAAAGAGGTACATGACCTGCCCAAGGTCTCAAAGCCAGAGAATTGACAGATTGTCATCAGTAGATGGTCTCCCTAACCCATTTTTTGGAGCCTGCAGTTTAACTTTCCAGATTTCATGTAGTTTGAAAACTTTCAAATATTGCAACTATACCTTTAATTTACACGGGAAATATAAACTCACAATTTGTGATTTCATTTTTTGCAAGTGAGTATTGTATATAATTTATAATATTGCAACTATAGAATTGACATTGAAAAAAGCAACTCACAGCCTGTGACTTCAATGTCATGCAAGTGATTATGCCCATCCCTCAGCAGCCTGTCTTTGGTATTCTGATATGGTAATTTTCACCATGTAATGAAATGGGCAGTGTGCACAATGCTGTGTTTTCCCGTCAAACAAAGACATGTGAATATTAGACAAAATGCATAAAATCTACTCCCCTGGAAGAAAATGGACCCTCCAACAGATGACATAAAAGAATGCACTGATGAACTGATTGTTATTTGCCTCTACACTGTCCTCCGTAACAGGAAACGTGAGGAAAGATATGGTTGGAGACATGTGTCAGTAAGAGGTAGGCCTGAACAAGTGTTTTTCATTCTCTTTCTCGGAATTTCTCTCTGAATATGAAGACATCTCAAAGTCTATTCTCTATTCCAGAGACGTATTTAGTATTGTACCCTGGCAGCGTCCATTTCTCCGTACCATCACATTTATTATTGTTTAATCAAATAGTGACAAGTCAAGTGCTTCAGAAAGAAACCAATAAAATGAATCCCCCATCAGTCTTTACATAATTAATGGTATTCCCTGTGGACTGGGCAATTTATTAAATTGCTGAGCAGAACCACTTCAGATAAACATATTTATGTATTCTGTGAAAGACTTCTAGAAACTTTAGAGTGTTTGAAACTAACGTCTGTAGATTTTAAAAAATGTTTAAATATGACAGTGTTTCAGGAGAGCGGAAACTGTTAATAGCCCCTATTACTGCTATTTTCCATTTCAGGAATCTTTAATGCATTATCATAGCAATTTTGAAATTAAAATCACTTAGGAGGGGCGCCTGGGTGGCTCAGTCGGTTAAGCGTCCGACTTCGGCTCAGGTCATGATCTCGCGGTTGGTGGGTTCAAGTCCCGCATCAGGCTCTGTGCTGACAGCTAGCTGAGAGCCTGGAGCCTGTTTCAGACTCTGTGTCTCCCCCTCTCTCTGACCCTCCCCTGCTCATGCTCTCTCTATCTCTCTCTCAAAAATAAATAAAATATTTTAAAAAAATCACTTAGGAAACACAATATGAGAAATTAAGATATTAAAGAAGTATATAAGAAAGGAGAAGTGTTGGTTTCTAGGGAAAAAATTAAGTTCTTACACTTCAGTCTATGTACTTTTCTCCCTACAGAATAAGTTACATATGAAATTTCACATATGAGTGTATCCAGCCGTAATGCATATGTAATTAATGATGAAACGTTTAACACCACAACTTGTGTCTTTCAAAATATTTTTTAATGTCTAGGGCTAGTGAAAACATATTGAAAGAATACCTTTTTTAAAAAAAATGTTTATTTATTTTGAGAGAGACACAGAGGGTGATCAGAGGAGAGAGAGAGAGACACAGAATCCAAAGCAGGCTTCAGGCTCCGAGCTGTCAGCACAGAGCCCGATCCAGGGCTTGAACCCACAAACTGCGAGATCACGACCTGAGCCGAGATTGGATGCTTAACCAGCTGAGCCACCCAAGTACCCCAAAGAATATCTTTTCTGATTAAGATTTCTGATTTAATATTAAGGTTTGGGGGCTTCCATAGCTCCATTGGTTAAGCGCCTGACTCTTGGTTTTGGCTTAGATCATGATCACATTGTTTGTGATTTCTAGCTCCGTGTCGGGCTCTGCGGTGACAGTGCAGAATCTGCTTGGGATTCTCTCTCTTTCCTTCTCTCTCTGCCCTTCCCACCCCCCTGAAAAATAAATAAATAAACCTAAAAGAAAATCACGTAGATGCTAAGGGACAAGCAATGTAAGTAATCTATTTAAGGTTGTGCAGACAGCAGGTAGAAAAACTGGAAGTCAGCCTCCAGTCCTATAACCAGACCTATTTACTATAAGCAAGAACTCCTAAGTATTTGTTATCTGTGTATGGGTTTAGCTAAATTCTATTTTAGCAGATTTTAAACATTAACACTTTTTCAAGGTCATAACACAAACTAAAATCATTCACCTAGTTGGAAAAAATGTAAAATAGGTTTGTGTTATGAACGTCAATCATAGCTGTGAAAAACTGACCTATATTGTTAAGGAAAAATTTGGTGAACCAGTCTAGCAAAGTTTTGTGGGAAGAGGGTCCATTTAGTAATTAAGTGGAAATTGCAGCAATTAACCATTAGCTTTGAATAAGTTCCTAAAGTAAAACAACACACTACCTTGTGTTTAATAAAACTTATATGGACATGAAATTATTTTCAGTTTCTGAAATGTATTGTTTCAAATATAATAAGAATTCATTCCTTCATGATTCTCATATAATGTCAAAGCTGTCTCTCTGTGCTGTCAGGACAAGAGTATTTTTGGGATACTATTAATCAGACTGAAGAAAGTAAAAATAGGTTTATTAAATAGTCTAGACCCAAAAGGGAGGGTAGACATTAACTTCTTGTCTGATATATTGCATACGTTAATATACAATGCATCTTCAGTACTTGACCTTAAGTGTCAGGAATATAATCCACCATTTCTTTTTTTATAAGCAGTACTTTATTATTTTAAAAAAAAATTTAATGTTTTTTGTTTCTGAGAGAGAGACAGTGTGAGCAGGGGAGGGTCAGAGAGAGAGGGAGACACAGAATCCAAAGTAGCCTCCAGGCTCTGAGCTAGCTGTCAGCACAGAGCCCAACATGGGGCTCAAACCTACAAACTGTAGGATCATGACCTGAGCTTAACCGACTGAGTCACCCAGGCACTGTGATAAGCAGTACTTTAAAGAGGTATTCCTTGTCAACATTTCATGCTGCAAGGTAAAAATAATGAAATACATTCAGGGGTGCCTGGGTGGCTTAGTCGGTTAAGCGTCCGACTTTCGCTTAGGTCATGATCTCGCGGTTCGTGGGTTCGAGCCCCGCGCCGGGCTCTGTGCTGACTACCAGCTCAGAGCCTGGAGCCTGTTTCAGTCTGTGACTCCCTCTCTCTCTGACCCTCCCCTGCTCACGCTGTCTTTCTCTCTCTCCTTGAAATAAATAAAAAACATTAAAAAAAAAAAAAGAAATACATTCAAACGTTAAATATACAACTTATTAAAAATATAATTAATCACTTTGTATACTTATGTTCCATAAATGCTAGACCTCACCAATCAAACTTGCAGGTTTAAACTAATCACTAACATGATGCTGTGAAAGCATAAACTTTATTTAAATCTAACTTCTAATTTCTTCTAATATCAGAGCTAATAGGAACTTTTTCTATAATCAAAATGCATATTTAGATTTTTTTATGCTATATTTACTGGATTTTTATTCATAAAGTCTATGTAGCTTCTCAGTTAACACCAGGTATTCTCTGGTAAGGAACTCAAGGTGAAAAGCCCAAGAGCAATGTTGACCTTGAATATTCACCTAAACCCAAGTTTGCTGTTTGACCAAGTAGCATTAGGAATGTCAATATCAAACTATCAGACCTTTTTGCCCCTTTCCAGTGGAGTACTTTAAGGGTGTTACATTCTTCATTCTGATTTATTGTAACCTTATACATTTATATGTGTAATTGGATTTATTAAAGGTTTTAGATCAACTAGTGGCATAGTAGAATGTATTATGTAATATAGTAGGGAAAAGATGGGGTTTGAAGCCATTAATTTAAATCCTGTCTAAAACCTTATGTAATCTCTTGGAGCCTTGGTTTTCTTGTATCTAATTGGGAATAACATGCTTCCCACTCAAGGTGTCCCAAGTTAAAAATAACATCCAAAAAATATACTCGGTTCATGGGAAGTTTCCATCAGGTTCATTTGGCTTCCTTATATCTCCTTCCTTTCATTTATTAATCATACCAGTATGCTAGACAATAGAAAGCTTTTGGTTTATAATTTTTTGAAACACATGACAGGAAAACATGTTTTTCATTCATTGCTGTAACAAGCAGTTTTTGAGTTCTGGTTGTGTGCAAGGAAAAAATAATGGCATAAAACATAAATAGGTAGATATACAGATGTAGGTAGGTAGATAAATGAGCCTGCTCTTCATAGTTTGGTTTGTTCACATAATAGGTAGAGGTGGCATAACAATAGCGATTAGAACAACGGTTTGGGTATATAGTTCAGATTACTTAAAGATTTCTGATGGAACTCAAGATATAAGAACAAGTAACTTGGGAGTTGAGACAATATTTTTTAAAACTTTAGGCAAAAATAAAGCTTAATGTTACAGTATAGTCCCTGCCAGATTACTTTCTGTCCTAGAGGTATTATTAAGAAATGGGTTTAAATAAATATAAAGATCCAAGTATATATCACATTAACTCAGAGGTTATTCATGATAATTTGTCCTATAAATAAATTGATGATGATTTTACTGAATTGAGGAAATTCCTTTAGGATAAATATAATGAGGATTTAACAGTGGAAAAGCCAAACAGAAGAATGGTCTGTTCTAAGTGAAACGTAACAGGATGGGGAAGAGATCTATTCACAGAAGATGAGTTATAGTGAGATTTTAGTGTATTGTAAACTGACTGTCAGAATTCCCCAGCAAGGGTAATTGAAATCATCAAAAGTTCGGAATCAAGAGGTAGAAGGAATTATTTTACACTTGGAAATGTCCTCAATTTATAATAGTGCATTTATATGTATTTTCATTCATTTAATGTCTGTGTCCCCCATGTAAGGGTAGATCATGCTATCAAGAACCACGTGTATTTTGTACAACATGATAAAGTAAATATCACATTGAACATAGTGCTAGGTCCAGAGTGCTTGCCAGATAACTGTGGGATGGATCTCGAATGAATAAGCAAATGGTTGCATGAATGATGGAAAAACGTCTGTTTTCACGTAGGAAAAGTTACCAAAATTCAGAAAAAGAATAAGAAGGACTTTTTTTTAGTTGCTAAAAATCTATTCTTACTATACTGTTTCTCACTTTAGTAGACTAATTTGGGAGCAGAGGGCGGTGGCATGATAGCCTGGGGGTACTAAATAAAAAAAAAAAACAAAAACGAAAACCAAACAGTTGTGCCAGTTTATGACAAAGCAACTTTGTCAAATTATTAATAAAACTGCATGAAAAGGCACTTCCTGATTATACATTTTTCAACAGTTGAATCGTACATTTAATACTCAATATATAAATCTTCATTCGGTGAGAATTATAAAGCTTAATAAAATGTCTATACTTCACTCTCTTCTCTCAAGAGAAATAAAGACTAATTATTTATAGTTGAAGTTAGACTGATTAGTTAGTGTTGCTTGTTCCTATGACTAATTAATGAGGAAATGGCATGTCCTTACCCTTTGATTTGTTGCTGATTAATATATCAATAAAGTATTACTGGAAGGAAAAAAAAAAGAACAGAAACACACTCATATAATGAGATGATGGTTGCCCTTTTTCGCTTTCTGAATACTCATGGTCTCAGAAAAAAATCCACATCATAAATGAAATTAGCTGGGACCATTGCCAAATTTTTGAAGGAGGACTACAGTTGATGGCTCATGAAGATTAAATTATTCATTCACCCCTAGAACAGGAAACTCTAGGACAGAGTTGGGACACTGCCATTACGGTGGAAACTTATCACTGTCCTTGCTACTGTGTGTTCCATCATTTAACAAACAGGAATTTCAGACTTCCAGTTGGTTATTTCAGGCCAGTGCTCAGGAGACTACTTCAGTCCAGGGCACATGTTCACGACGTGTCAACGGGCTTCATAGTGTCCTCCTGGCACTTCAGCCATTTGGGTACCTCTTTCTGGGGGGGACATTGTCCCCATTTAAATACCGGAAATGAGGGATGTGAAGGGAGTGCAGAGCCAGCGTTAGAACACAAATAGAAGAGGCTTCAGCCTTGCCTTGGCCCTTGACAAATCGCAGTCTATCTGGCTTAAGAGATACACGTAAGCTGCCTCTCCTGCAACCCTACACCCTGTCTGCCCCCACACTCACAGGGTCCCCGTGATTTTGCTAAGACTCATGAATACTTCCCTCACCGTAGTGAGATCTGGCATTGACCTCAGTCCTCCTGGATTACCCTATCCTTAATTAATATCAACTACATTTGAAACCCAACTAGTCCACTACCTAAAGGGGTAGTACAGACCTGAATGTTCTGTGCTTACGGGGTCACCTTGTGAGACCGGGAAGCTCTCGACTTCCTGTTGGTCCCATTTTGCAAGTGAATTATTGCTTTTAGTATCCTTGGGACTCCTGGTGAACCCTAACTCTTCTGCTATCTATTTAGTAAGTCAAATAGTTCATAGAATTTTTTTTACAGCTTTATTGAAGTAAAAATAATAAAAAAATTCACACATATTTCATGCTTACAATTTGAAGAGTTTGGGTATATATACACAGTGGTACCATCACCACATTCAAGGTCATAAACATGTCCAGTCACCCCCAAAAGTTTCCAGAGACATGATGTACAATATAATGTCTGCAGTTAACAAGAAAGGATTGGGTGCTTACAAATTTAAGATTTGTAAGTTTCCTATTAAGTGTTCTTACCACAGAAACAAAAACAGATTAAAAAAAAAGGTGGGGGAGAAAAATTCATAGACTCTTCATAGTGGTTTCATAAAATCATGTGTTTCTAGCCTGACCCCAGACCCCCAATAATCAAATGTTTCATATGATGCACACTGTATTAGTTAATGACGGATTTTAAGTCACCAAAGCCCTTGATTTTCAATGATACTGTGTGATCTGTGATTTGAGGATAACTTTTCTGAGTGTATTTGTAAGGAAGAAACAATTTACATATTAACCTATAATGTAGAAAAGTATATATTATTTATTTGACTTAAAAATATATATAATTTTGATTTTAAAAATTAGTTCTTATTATCAAAATCCTAACATAGTTGAATGAGTATTATGGCATGGCCCACCACCAATTTCCAGGATACAAACTCAGCATGGTTTTTGCAGTCACACAAACAAGAAAAAATATATATGCAAAGCATTGTCACAGACAAATTCATTAGTCATTTTATGGCTAGTAATTTTAATATACTTTACTAATAAACTTGAAAGTCTAGAATGAAAGTCTAAGATGTATGTCTTTTTATACACTACCATTTATCACCGTTCTGAATATACAAGTTCCTATTATATAAATATATATGGCATGTATATCCTTGGAATTTCTTAAGAGCAGTTCTGTAACATTGAAAATATTTATTAATAATCAGTGCTATTAATAATAATTAGTGCTATTAGATTTGAGAATTTTTTTAGTGTTTATTTATTATTGAGAGAGAGAGATAGAGTGTGAGTGGGTGAAGGGCAGAAGATGGGGAGAAACAGAATCTGACACAGGCTCCAGGCTTTGAGCTTATCAGCACAGAGCCTGGTGCGGGGTTGAACCCATGAACTGTGAGATCATGAATGGAGCCAAAGTTGGACACTTCACCGAGTGAGCCATCCGAGGTGCCCAGTGCTATTAAATTTGAAAATAATCTATAAATCATAGGTTTTTATTCAAATTTACAATGTTTCTTTATGTTTGACCCACTAATCCTGAAGTGGCCAGGCCATTCCATTATAGCTATTCGAGTTTCCACAGTATATGGTCAGAATACTTTTGTGGAACTGCAGTAATTTCCGGGTAATATCACTTAAAATCTTTCTGTAAGAATTAATATAAATTCATCAAGACATGGACCAGGGGATAAAACTATTACAAAAAGATGGGCGAGTTACAAAAGAAAAAAAAAAAACCCCACAACAAACAGTACCACATACATAGAAACAATATAAAGCAAAAACGAGAATTTAAAAATCAGAGCATTAAAAGACCAATGTCACCTTCACACAAAAAAGCAAGAACTTAACCAATTTTGTCTGGTGATGGTCATTGATTTTACATCAAGGAAATGATTGATTTAGGAATTGGTATTTGAAAGGTAGACATTTTTTCACTATTTCTACCTTAGCTACAAAATTATATCTCCCTCACAGTTGCCTGAGAAAAATTATTATCATCCCAACTTAAACTGTATTTTTTCAGATGTCTCAAGTGAAAGTCAGCTTCATGCAGAATGGCTGACTTCTTAAGATTTACGCAACTTTATATAAAGTAGATGAGTGCAACTTTTATGGTTAGATTGATTCATCAGTTTTCTCTTGTATTGCTTGGTAGAAAGGTAGAAAGAAACCCTCAAATGGTTTACTGGTTAAAATTAGTTTGTGTTAGTGAGGCCTATGTCTATGCTTTATTGCCCTTTCTTTGCTTCCAAAGCAACATTCGATTCAAGTCTGTTTTCTTTCGTACTGTGTGCCTCTGTCGCACCGGAATCTGGAGGGCGTGGTTTCAGGTAAGGACAGTCGATTAGTTCCAGATCATTTAGCCTTCTTACATTTGAACAAAATCTCAGGGAAGTGAGATGGCTGTCCAGAGTCACACAAGCGATGTATGACCCGGAGACACAGAAATTTAAGAAGTCTTGCCTGCCTCCCCGGAACCCATTCACAGGTGCTGTAGTGAACTTGGCCCCTTACCTGTTGTTCTCTGATAAACACCGGACTTCTGTCAGTCTGCCAGTGGGGATAACAGCCATGTTTTCTGAAAAGGTGACTGTTCAGGATTATTTGCGAAGTTGCCTCGGTATAGACCAGTAGGAGAAAAGTCTGTTAACGGCATACTCTGATTTTCCTGAAACGATATCTCCCTCTCCCCTGGAGATCTCAGGTGGGAAAGCCTAAACCTACTCCATCCAGTATCTCATATATATTAGATTAAATCGCTCAATGTTAGATACTTTCAGATCGCCCCTTCTGCCTCTCCTCTCTTTGCATATATGACCTCCTTGCAGAGGATCAGAGCATGTGACCTCATGGGTGGCAGTCTGACCCATGGATGGACTGCCTCCTACCAGTTGAGATACTGTCTAGTCCGGTCTCTGATTTTTCTGCCGGCATTGGCTAACGGGGTCTATATTGGTGGCAGTGGGGCTGATTTCCTAGTCTGCGACAATGCCTCCAGACGTGTTGGTGGACTCTGCTAGCTGCCTGGGTCCCTCCCTGATTCTCAGTTGTATTGCCTATTACAGTAGGTCTCCCCCAGTGACTTCCGCCGGGTTCCCATTAAATGGCTTTCAGCTAGTGTCAGTTTCCCAGTAAGTGGCCTCCCTTTCCACTCAGACTCAAACCCAGCTTTCGAGGACGCTGCTTTCCTTTCGCGCTGCGCCCAGAGAGGGACTCCCAGCCCATTCACACTGTGAAAGTGTGTCCGGGCTGCTTGCTGACCTGCTCAGGCAGTCCCTCTTGACAACCACCTTGACTTTTACTTCCTTTACTGGTTTGCCCTTGGTCTAGCCATCGGGCCGAGACGAGATCACATGAGATCACTCTCTCCCAGATACCTAGCCAGGAAATAAGGGAATATACGCCCTCTGCTCTAAGAGTGCTTGCCAGTCTAATTCCCCACCCCTCTTTCTAGCACAGAGAAGAAATACCAAGATACAAGTGGCCTACCGCTAGATCTTATCTCTCCCTTCTCCCGAGGCCCACCTGGACAAGAAGAGATGCAATTTCTGTTTCTTTTCTACTCTGGGCTCTGATCTGATCAGGGAGGCGTAGTGTTTGATGTGTTAAATTGAATTAAAGGAGTTTAGAGAGCCCTCTCCTACAGGCGAGGCCTGGCTTTCAGGACCCTGATCTTGCTGCTGGGCATGGAGCTTTAATGCTCAAAGCCACGCAGTGCCCTCTGTGCAAGACCTTTCCTCCCTGAGGCAATATGCTGGTGGACTGTCCCTTGAATGTGAAAGCCTTGGAGGGGAAAAAGTTTCAGGGAAAATGCTTCATTCAAATATCTCCCCCAAATGTGTTAAGTGCCCGTGCTAAGTGCTATGTGATGAGTGCTCTCATTAACATCACTCAAGATTCACACAGCCATATAGAGAAGATAATCATGTCACTGCATATGTGGAAAGACAGGGCTGAGGTTAAGTCACACGGATGATACACCGAGGACCTGGCTGAGCAACTTTTGAATTCAGATACTGTGATCCCGGAGTGCTTATGTTCCCCAATCTGACAAAGCCTGTTTGACAGGACATATTTAAAATATCTAGTGGCAAGTTGAAACTTTTGGACATTTCAAAACACTAACAGATTTGATCTAGGGGAGAGGAGGAGGAGGTGAGAATTGTATATTTGAGAACAGAACCTTCAGACATCTTGGGAGCACACGCACCAGCTAGGCCACGTGCACTGAGTTTTCTGCTTTTTGCAGTGACCCGGCATGCTGAATTCCTCAACCTGCCAGTTCAAGAAGTGCATTCACATCTGTCTTCTGCTGGATTAGTTCCGTACATAATATTCATGTTTTTTTAAAAAAATTTATTACATTTATTTATTTTTAATGTTTTCTTTTTAAATTTATTTTTGAGACAGAGAGAGAGAGAATGCACATGAGTGGGGGGGGGGGGGCGGAGAGAGATNGGCAGAGAGAGATTGAGAGAGAGACACAGGATCCGAAGCAGGCTCCAGGCTCTGAGCTGTCAGCACAGATCCCGACATGGGGCTTGGACTCACCGACCATGAACTCATGACCTGAGCCAAAGTTGGACGCTTAACCGACTGAGCCACCCAGGCACTTCCATACATTCATGTTTGAAATAATGCTTTAGTTAATGACTTTATTCATATAAAGAAACCTGCAGTATAGAAGTTTTGTATAAAACAAGGTTGAATTTTATAAATGGATTTGGGATCAATTTCCCCATATCTAGAAAATTTTCTTTATTCTGGGTGTTGACACAAAAATCCTTTGATTTGACTTTCATGAAAGATTTCTACTTTATTCTTTCTGCAGCAACAAAACAAAATCATCTGTAAGCATTCTTCTTTAGGGTATAAATATTAGTCTGGTAACTCAAAGTTTTTGTGAAAGCTGAAGACAATTTTAACATGATCTATAAATGTGCAACCTTAAAATCACAGAACTGGGCAAGACCATAATTATCAAGGGAAATCTGCCTTGATACTTCAGGACATTTCTGATTTTGAACCTTAAATGTTTAAAGTTAACAATCTGGTTAACAGACAGCCAAAAAGATTTCAGAACAGACCAGAGTACTTTGTCGTAATATTGCCAAGAGTTTTCTCTCTCTGTGTATGTGTGTGTGCAGGTGTGCGTGTGTATTTGTTTAAATAAGTCATCTTATAGCAGAGCAAGAAAACATCTAATTTTTCCCGTGCGTAGAACAATGGAATTGAATGAGGAGATCATCGGCAAAATGGTCCTGAAGTTAGAGCATAATACACTTAGCAAACACAGACCACCCAACGCTTCTAGGACATGGGACCCCTATAGAAACAAACAAAATGCTCTTCACAAAGAGTTCTTGGTAGCACATCGTTTTCCTCCAGGTGATGAAAATTGATCATTTGCTGACGTCTGCCAGTAGCTCTCTCTTTCTGAGGTTAATCTGACACACCCATGGTGGCCTGGTCTGTCTTAGCCTGTTCCTCACTGTTTAATGTGAAAAGATGAAAATCTCATCAATAGTGTAGCCCCCGTACCCCCTGGACAGCTGCTGCGGAAATGCCCATGGAAAACAGTGATTTTTATCAAAGAATGGGGAATGAGTGATTAATTTTTAACATACCTCTTTCTGTAAATCGAAATTGCCATTCTCAGGCTAATTTCATTTCAGCAGAATTGTTTATATGCATATAAAGGTATCATTTTTTAAAGCAAAATTTCAATACATGTCTGAATTTGTTGCCAAGCCTCAAAATTAAAAAGAAATTTTCTTTATAATTTTAAATCATGCTTTCATGCTAGCTATACATCTTGGTGCACTTCTCTGAGCATCAACCTTGGCTGTTGATCAATGTTTTCGTCCTCTGCCATGGAGTTAAATATCATAGAAATATTAGTGTTGAAAACCAAATAGGTGGAATTGTAAAACATACTTTACTTAACCCAGAGGCACTAATGTTTGCCTTTATCTGCATAATGACACTTGAAATCAATCAACTGTCAGATTACTTTTAGCTGCTTTATCACAGTATGTGACATTGTTGGGTACTGAGCAACCTGTGAATTAATCTCTCCAAACAGGAATGCTGGAAATTAAATAAAGTGACTGCTTTGACCATCCTGGTTTGTAGAACACTCTTCCTTGGAAAGAATGGAGTTGAACTCCTTGAATCCAATGACTTTAGGTTCAGATATCCTACTTCCCAAAGCGTGCTCTCCAGTTCACAGGTGAATATTAAGCCCTAAGGATGAACACTTGATAATCTTTGTGTCTTCATCTCTGGAAAGAACCTGATTCCACCCATCGGCCAGCACCGGAATCAACTTAGTTGGCCAACATGGTATCCTCATTTCTGTGCCACAGAGTCTGGAGCATTTGCTTGGTGGGGGCTATGGTGCAAATCCTTCTACCCAATAATCTGTACTCTCTGTCAGTTTCCACACAGATTTCATTTTCTTTTAAAATTTACATTGGTTTTTTTAGGTCTCAGTTTTCTCATCTGGAAAATGGGTATAATAAAGGTGGTGAGAAAAGACTTCTTATGGAGCCAATGAGACTTAAGCTCCAAGGCTTCATTTGCAAGGACCCATGCAAATTCACCCCCACAGTCTGTGCAACCCAGATCTGTTTCTGCACATACTTCATGAGGATACTGTGAAGATTACATGAGATCACTTCTGTGCCCAGCACAGTGCACAGCATGTGCCAACTATTTTCATTGTAACATTTATTGCATGTTGGGTTCCATGCAGCTTGTGAGGCAGCACACTCATTTGCTATGGTGGCGATCACTCTACTTACTGCCCAGCACTGTTGACATTTACATATCTGGCTTTGTTATTTCCTGAAGGCAAAATCTGTGTTGATCTTGTTTGCCTTTCAACCACAGCCTCTAGCGTGGTTCTTAGCCCTGGACACACTAAAAATACCATGCACTAAGACATAATAAACATTTCTGTATCATTGCATATTGAATATTATTCAGAAATAATATTCAGATTGTGAAATACAATAGGTTAAGAATCAGAATTGTTACTTTATCTTTTTAAAGATGCTTTACTTATTTTTGAGTGGGAGCAAGTGGGCGGGGGCCAGAGAGCAGGGGACATGATCCGAAGCAGCCTGTGCCTGCTGACAGTAGCAAGCCCGATGTGGGGATGTAGGTACTGAACTCACAAACCTTGAGATCATGACCTGAGCTGAAGTCGGACACCCAATGGACTGAGTCACCCAAGCGCCCCAGAAGGACTGTTACTTTACAGATACCATTGGCCCTTAGTTTGTGTGGTTACTTACCCAGTGTCTTGCCCTACTTCAACTTATAATAATTTATAAAAAAAATTGTCTCAATTTTCATGGATTTTCATGAATAAAATTTATAGGCATACGTTCCTTCAAGAAACAGGCTATAATGTTTTCTCCTCATAATCCCGGGAAAATGACATTAATATAAACAACATAATTCAATATTCATATAACTGATCATTGTCTTATAATTTATCTGTTAGTCAAATACATGTTAATGATAATATTGGACTAACCCTGTGTGATAGCATCTGCTGCCTTTATGCACTCCCCATTTGCTGCTCAATCCATACGTACACAGGAACATTCAGCTTAAGGTTATAGAAAATCTGCTCAGTTTGATAATGTCAACCCATCATATTTCAGTTAAGCAAACATCAAGTCAAATGATGCATGTCACAGATACATAGATACTATGCACGTGAGAAGCACATTTCCAGCCATCAATCCATAGGAGCTTCTGGCTTGTAAACTTGGACTACATTCTTAAATTTTGGCTGCAAGAATAAACGGATTGAAAAATAACCCACGGTTTTCAAATAATTCAACCACCAATTTACCTGGAAACAAGTTTTACAAAATATTTTTTTGCATTCAAAACTGTCCTCTCCCAAAGTTATTATCCTAATTGAAAAAGCAATCATTGTGCTAAGAAGTGAACATTTTGTAGGATAGGACATATTGAGCTGTATACACATTGCACTATCTTATGATTTCTTCAAGATAAAATTAACCCATCCGTGTTCTCAGGGTTAGTTCAAGGTAATTTGAAACCATCATAAGCTGAAAATCATTACACAGTTGAACTTCATTACAAGATAAATGATTCTGACGAAATTGCCGCCCTATGGAATTGATCAGGATGAATGTCATTGCATGAAACCTTCTCCTTGTGAAAATGAAAACTATTATTTACGTTTGTAAGAAACTTTGTAAAATTTGTTAAAGTTCTGGTGTGGAATGAGTTATCTTATTTAATACTTTTCTAATCTTATTCAATAGGAAAAATGCTTTTGATGTAGAAGGTACTTGATAAATACCTAGGAAAAATGTGTTCTGTGAGGAAGGCACTTGATACATTCGGTATGTTGAACTGAATTGAATTCAGGCAAAGAAGGCCGGAGGCGTTTGTGAGAGGGAGGTTCTCAAATTGTCTCTCTGTTCCCTCCCTTTGGCCAATATTATGTTTCCTTTCCTTTCCTTGAGAGAGACAGAGAAAGACAGAGTGTGAGCAGGAAAAGAGACAGAGAGAGGGAGACACAGAATCCAAGGGCTCCAAGCTGATAGCACAGAGCCTGACGCGGGGCTCAAACTCATAGACTGCAAGATCATGACCTGAGCTGAAGTCCAACACTTAACCGACTGAGCCCCCCAGGTGCTCCCCTACTTGGTGTTTGTAAAGGATATTTCATTTTCCCATTTGGTTTAGTGACTCTTAGTTTGAGTTTCCCCAGAAGCAGATCCTTAAAGAGGATTCAAGTATATGCAGTTTATTTGGGAGTTGAAGGAAAACACTGGCAGGGTTGTGGGGAAGTGAGACAGGGAAGGGAGGAGGGTCTGCAAAGCCACATTTTCAAAGCAGCAGCTCCTGAAGAGGAAAGGGCCCCCAGTCCCGTGGGGGATACTCGGCACCGGTGCTCAGAGCTCTCCCAACGGGAGGGCGGTGCTGCTGGACCGTCTGCACATCAGCTCCCAGTAGCCTTTGGATGTTGTCCATGAGGGCTGCTCCTAGGAGGTTAATTTCCTGGCTCTTCCAGGATGCCATGGGAGTAGGGGAGTGGCCCATGGTGACCGGAGAAAGCCCTTGGGAAAAGAAGCGCACGTTGGCTGGCTCTCAGAAGGCAGGTAGTGCTGAGTGAGATGGTAGAGGTGTGGGTGTGGTAGCTGGGGTACCGACTGCAATGGCTTCCATTGCTGAGCATTTTTCCAGAACATTACAAAAAAATTATATATATGCATTCATACACACACACAATACTATATGATTTGGGGGAGATTTTTAAAAAACTGTTCATATTATGACAGAACGCTTTTTTTAATGTTTATTTATTTTTGAGAGAGAGCACGAGCAGGGAAGGGGTAGAGAGAGGCAGACACCAAATCCAATGCAGGGGTCCAGACTCCAAGCTGTCAGCATAGAGCCTGAGGAGGGGTTTGAACTCGTGAACCAGTAGATCATGACCTGAGCCGCAGTGGATGCCCTACTGACTGAGCCACCCAGGCGCCCTCAGAACCATTTCGATACTTCAGTGATGCCTGCCTATGCCTCCCTTTGGATTCTCCGAAGTCCATTTCAGAAGCACCTGCCCGTCCACACAGAGCATCTCCTCTCCCACAGAGCCAGTGCCAGAATGACCTCTGAGCCAAGGCAGCTCAGACCTGAGCATCCCATGCTCAGAATCCTCTGCGTATTGACTCCTTGAAAATCTGCTTTCCTTTCACTCGAAGCCGGGAAGCCATTGACTCCTTGAAAATCTGCTTTCCATTCACTCGAAGCCGGGAAGCCAAGGGCCTGCCTCTCACTCTGGAGAAAACACATGAAATCATAAGCTACCAGGGACTGTTTTTCCATAAAATAGCAGTTCTATTAAATTGCATTATGTAAAAATGGGAATTGTACGAAGGTTGTTTTATAGGAGGTTGGTTTATATCCTCAGCTGTTTCATTGAACATCTGAGTGGTGATGAGTCATCTATAAAACCGGCAGAGTAAAACTTGTGGAATGGCAGCTTGTGAAGTTCTCCTAAGGCTCATGAAGAGACTTGCTTCCACAATTTTGGTATTGCTCACACATTTTATCAAAAGGAACTGAATCATCATCGGTATGACATTTTAATTTGATTTTTAGGGACTTTGATTTTGAACTTCTCCTTCCATACCCGCTGCTCTTCCTTCTGAAAGTATGAGAAAGTGCGACCCATTCTTCCTCTTCATACTGGGCCACAGAAGAACAGATAAACCTTCTGTTATAAATAAGAGTTTGCAGGCCAGTCACCCATTGAGAACGCTGCAACTTTTCTAATTGTATTAAAGCAAGCAGAACATTTACTGAATAGATGTACTGTGTCAAAAATCACACTGAGTCGTGACTCCATGGTTTATGTCCATTGCCTCAGTTACTCTTCATGCCAATCATGTGACATAATTACTAATATCATTATTTACTTAGAGAACACTGAGGCTTAGGGAAGTTAAATACCTCCTTAAGGTAGAAGTTGGGAATTAAACCTACATTTCTCTAGAAGAAGGTATGCTTTTAAGCATTCCATTCTCCTGTTTTGTGAAATAACTCACATGAAAAATAGAGAGACAAAATTAATCTATCTCAGTAAAATATCGCAGTAGTAGTGACCGCTGGGTGGGGGTGGAGATTGGGAAGGGGCATGGGGAACTTTCTAGGGTGGTTGAAATATGGTATCGTACCAGGCACATGGTTATGTAGATTATATGGGGAAATGCGTGTGTCAAAATACATTCAAAGGTGGCACCTAAGATTGATGCATGGGACCAAAGGCAGATGATTCAGACACACCTCTTTAAGGTGTCTGCTTCCCATGTCTCTAGCTCTGACATCCAAGTGCAGAAGGTCAGTTGATCACCTCATGCTACCTCCCAGCCCACGTGACAGGTCAAGGTTCATGCCCATGATCCAGTCCAGCCAGTCAGAATCCTTTCCGAGGACTTGCAACACTTGAGCTGGGAGGTTTAAGAGCCGGCATTGTTTTCTATGATGACAGTTCTGTAAGGACATGAATCCTACTTGCTGACAAGCAGTTCTTTTGCTTTGTGGGGAAGGTGGATGCAGCACTTAACCATGGGACCCGTGCAACCAGGGGGCTGAACAACTTAAACTGTATTTAATTTTAATCCACTGCAGTTAAAAAAGCTGTGTGTGTGGCTAGTGGCTAACCTGTTGGACAGTGCGCGTGTAGGAGAATGAGCCAGAGAGCCACAGAGCACAGAAAACGAGAAGTGGGGGAAAGACGGCCCTCAGGGAATTGGAGCGCGCTTTAGGGCTGACTTCACCCTGCCTTTGGGATTTGGAGATGTAAACTACTGAATTACACATGTCTCTGTCTCCGCAAATAGATTCGCCCTTAGATGTCACCCTTAGAAATGACCTTTAATAAAGTAAACCGCCCTTTCCCCCACTCTTTGTGAAAAGGAGCGTAAAATGCAAATATGTGGTCCAGGTCATTGTTCCCATTTCTCTAAAGACCACATAGTCAATAAACACAAATTGCTGACTGTTGTAAACTTTCCATCTGTATAAAAATGGGAACTGGAGTGAGTATACAGAGACAGTACCAGTACCTTCAGCGTTGTAGGAAAGAAGGGGACTTCACAATTTTCTTAGGATTGGTCATGTTAAGTTGTAAAAGTCTCCGGTAAATGCAATGTGCCTGGAGTCATAACTTTGCATAATTAATGATGTGCCTTTGGGGGGGGGGAACTCTCAAATTACTTAAAGAATCTTTTCAAGAACGTTTCAACATTACTGTGACCAGTAATGTCACAGTTAGTGACTTAGCATTTGCTTATAAGGTACCTTTGAACTCTAGCATATTATTGTCAGTTTTGTAGACTGATTTATAAATTTTATAAAATAAGTTATAATGATAAAACTACTTCTCTCCAAAGATTATGGATCGCAGAATTTTAGAGATGGGAGGAACTTTAGACAACATCTAGTCCAGCCTCCTCATTGTACAGCTGAAAAAAACAAAAGCCCAAGAGAGGCAAACTGCTTTGCTCAAGGTCACAACAC
>NW_027532232.1:2453907-2480642 GCF_008692635.1 Crocuta crocuta
TCTTCGGCTTTCCAGAGTCCGCTCTCCGTGAGCCAAAACCAACGTACCTCGCTGTTCTGATTTCTGCCTCTTCGAATGATATCTTAATTGCCATTTATGCTTTATGATTCTGCAGAAAGTGACAACTTCCTCAAGACAAAATTTGATATAATCCAGTATTTTTGTGGCTTTTGGCACTGAACAACACCTGTATGGTGTGTTTATCCTTGATGGAAGTCTTAAAGGATTAAGGATAAAACCTCAAGACATACTAGCTGTTAGTAACATTATGGAGATAAACCTCACATCAATTTACACAAAATTATCTTGAAATCATTTATATCTGCCACCTCTATCATTTAAAGTAAAATAATTGTGGAAAAGGCACAACTGGAGTTGAGTAGAGCACGGTCAGAGTTCAGCCCTACCACTTCCTTGATTGCTCAAGGCTTAGTTCTTGAAATAAAGGGATTTTCAAAAGTACAGAATATTTAAAGGGTCTAGTACAGTGCTTAACTCACAGAATGAATAAATGTATGGTAAAATGTATTTATATACACTATGTAATATGTTTTCACACGGGAATCAGTATTTTAATTTACATGTGATTATGTAGGTTATCTATTTCAGTACAAAAATTATTACTATGACAAATGCTTATTGAGTGCTAGGTATATTTCAGGAACTGTTTCAGATTGGGAGTGCATTCATGGACAGAAAAGAAAAAAATTGCTGTACTGATAGAGCTTATATACTACTTGAGAGTCAGTGGGGTGAAGGAGGCACTTAAAAATAAATACGCATACATTTTGTGTGTATGTAATACACACAATGGACTATGAGTATTAAATAGGCATTTGAACAGTTATTACGTAATTTGTAAAGTTTTCTTCTCATGTCAGTTTAGGATATAACACTGATGAAAAATTGAGTGCTTTGCCTTGACTCTGAGCTACATTTGAAGCGGCCATCTTGAAACAAATTGATTTAAAATATATACATTTTGCAAGTAATTAATGACTATATGCTAATTATTCTGAAAACAATATGATTCAAAGATTTCTAGTAATTTTTATTTTGTTTTATTTGAGTGTTACTACATATGCCATTGTGCTCCATGAATACCTGTTCAGAGTTAGGGTGTGTGTCTGCATCCGTGAGAAGGTCATATTCCATGCCAGGGTGCTTGGTTAATGATGTGACTGGCATCCTCAGATTCTGACTTAGTTTGTACAGGACTTGGGGCACAGCCTTCTTTCTGAGAAGAGATGTTGTAGCTCAAGATGGCAACGAATGGTCAAGGAAGAAATGTTTTAAGAAGAAGAATGTCAGGACCAGATTACAGCTTCAGGGGAGGTGAACCTGGGAGAGGTTAGTTCATTCCCTTGTCTGGTGGGGGTGCATGGGTGAGAATGAGGAGGAGGTGTGCAGGTACAGGTAATAAACTCCATTTAGTATATTACCTAATTTCGTACCTGATTTTCTCACTGAACAGGACTGGGATATATAGGAACATAACTTTGGCAGTCTTAAACTAGAGACAAATATAGGTGTGAAGAATATCTTAACAGGTGTGAGTAGAAATGTAGGGCAAATAAAACTGTGAGGAATTTGCATTTTCCACTTTTATTTTAGTTATTATAATGTGTCTATAAAAATACACAAAAAGGGGAAATAAAGTAACCTTTCCAGTAAAGTATTCCTATTAATAAAAACTAAACACCTACCTCTATCCTAAAGAGGTTACCACCAAGTGGAGAGAAATAGTTGTAAAGTATATTAAGTATAGATAAGCCTTAAATTCCAAGACAGATTTACATAATTTAGCATAACTTGTGGATAATGATGATGGTAAAACCACTAAACATCTGCTAAGCGTTTAAAAAGCATTTTCCTTCCATTAGCATCAGTAGCCGGAAAATAACATACTTTGGCACGAATTGTCCTTAAAAAAATCTAGTTTGGGGCCAGTAGAATTTTACTGAAGATTTTACTCAAGATTTTATTTGGATTCCTTGCTTTTTTTTACCCCTCTCAGAGGGTACACATAACCAGAAGCTTTCAGCTGATCGGAAACTCATATTCCATTAAGTACACTCATTATTTTGATTATACAAGGTCAGACCTTCAGCAAATTTCATCCATCTCTATCTGGTGCACAACATTCTATTAGGGGAGACCATGTTCTGGTCAGGAAATGAACAGTCTTATGGTAGGAGGAGAACGGAAGTATAAAGTGTTACTTATTATTCCTATAGGATGTCATAATTAACCATTTTAATTGTAATACAGTAAAAATACCACGTTATTCCTAGCCCTAATTTTTTTGTGTTGTAACAGGTAACTTTTTTTTAACAAAGAAAATATTTGTTTCTCTTTAAGAAGTAGATAATTCATGTGTCTTTTATTTTGGTCTCTGTAGTGTTTCTTCATCAAAAGATATAAAAGAAATTTTTAACAAGTTTGGCTTCAAATTGGCGAGACCTGTGTAACATAGCATAAATGCAAGAACACTTTGTATTAGTGATTGATCACTCAATTAAATTCTCCATGGAAAGGAAAATCTAAGGGATCTCATTAATTTTTACACACACACACACACACAAAAGAAGTATAAAAATATCAGAAAATTGTGTAGGGAGAAAATTAATAAAAATAGCTTTTAAAAAGGCACTTTGAAACCTGAAAATGACTTTAGATCTCTAGTAACACGATTCCAAAAAATACAGAATTCTTTTAAACAGAGTCAACCACAGTGGAATCAACTAAACAAATCTAAATAAAAATACATCTCAAAGCAACCATGAGTAATAGTTTTTCCAAGCAGATTCGCCCAGTAAGCTACACTAAATAATGGCAAAAACAAGTAATCTAGGCTTCTTAAAGAAGGTACAGAGAAAAGTTCTCAAAACAACATGGCTTCCAGGAAATTTTTTTAAAAAAATTCATGAGTAAAATTATTTTACTGTATATAAATTCTTCAAGGTGGGAAATGTCCTGTCAGATGGCTTTGATTATTGGGGACAGTCAACTGGATTCCCGTTCACAAACCAGATACCCAGGAGGAATCATAGAACACATAGATAAATGAGACTCCGCATTTACTGTGAAAAGCTGAGGAAATGAAATGTGTAAGCCAATATAAACAAATTGGGAACCAGCCCCTGCGAGCCTACTATGTGCCAGGATGACACTGGGCATCGGTAGTGAGCAGACACAACTCAGGCTTTGACCCTGGTGACAGCTGGTGAATGCATTGATATAACATCTTATTGTGCTATCCTGTCCTCTGATGAGGATCATACAGTTTGAGCACCGCATCAGCACACTGGCTCATCTGCCTGACACCTGCGTCTTCTTTTCTAGTCTAATCTGCCATGACCTTGTTTGGCTTGTGTTTTATATCATCTCTCCCTCCTCAAAATCCTGCTAACGTATTTATTGCTAATCTACACTTGGTCTTCTTTGTTTGACACCTTTGACTGTCTAGCTGTTATACTGTAGTCCCATTCCTTCTAGCAGATCTGAATTTCTGCATGTTCCCAGATCTCTCCATTATCAGAGGGTTTAACTTGAACCTCATCTCCCAGAAGCATCTGGACCTGAACCAGGAATGTAGGCAGTTCCACTCGACTCTGCTGTGGCAACTCTACCCCATCGCACCCTGATTCTGCCTCAGCCCTGTCCGGGTTACGGACTGTACCTAATACATAACTTCCTTCAGCTTCTCCTGGGCAGGAGGTAGGCAAACTAAGTGAAGTGGGGAAAGTACCTTTTGAGAAAGCTTGCAGCATTGGGGTAGTTTGTAGAGCATGGTAAAGTCAGAGGGGAGAGGATGGCAGTGTGAGAGTGTGACCATGTCAAATTTGTGAAATTTAAAGTAGAATCCTCCCAGAAGTGGTGTGGATAGTAGGTTTAGAGGGAAGGGTAAAACTGAGACAGGGCTGCAAATTGGGCACGATTAGCAGTAAAAAAGGTGAGAAGTTGCCAGGGCCAGTTTTGTCTAATGTGTGGTAAAACAGTCAGGAGATCATGTGTAATTTTTATATTTCCCCTTTTATTTTGCAGTTCCCAAACTTGTTATGATAAGCACACATTCTTTTTATTGTTTTAAGAAATGTAACTTTTGAAACAAACATAAAGCCCAGTTATATCCTTTGACCTCACAGTGCTCTTACTATTTAAAAGAAACGGACGAAAAATGCAGCCAATAAAGCTGTATATAAAGCTTGATTTGTACAGAAAGCTCGTGCATAGAGAACAGGCAGAGAGATGGAGGGGATAAGGGACAGAGGGGAAGAGAGAAGCAAGCTGGAGGGAGAGATCCAAACCTTACTATGGTCAACTCTAGTCATTGACATCACACAGGGTTGGTGTTTTGTTTCCTATGCTTTTATAATTCAGGACATTTATTTAATGCATATTTCTTTTTTTTCTTTTTATAGCTTATTATCAAGTTAACACCCAGTGCTCATCCCCACAAGTGCCCTCCTCCATGCCCATCACCTCTTTTCCCCTCTCTCCCACCCCCTTCAACCCTCATTTGTTCTCAGTATTTAAGAGTCTCTCATGGTTTGCCTCCCTCCCTCTCCTTAACTGTTTTTTCCCCTTCCCTCCCCCATGGTCCTCTGTTAAGTTTCTTCTATTCCACATGTGAGTGAAAACATGTGGTACCTGTCCTTCTCTGCCTGACTTAGTTCATTTAGCATAACACCCTCGAGTTCCATCCACGTTGCTACAAATGGCCAGATTTCATTCCTTCTCATTGCCATGTAGTATTCCATTGTATATTGCGTATTTCTTTTTTAACAAGGAGAAAAATTACATTTACCTGAATATTGTGTTGATGAGTTCCCATCAGTAAAAATAACTAGAAGAGGGCAGAGAACTGAAGCTTGAAATATCAAAAGGGTCAATTTCTTAAAAAATGTTTATTTTTGGAAGAGAGAGAGAGAGAGAGTGAGCAGGAGTGGGGAAGGGAAGAGAGCGAAAGAGAAAAAAAAGGCCAATTTTTTAAATTGTTGAACCTGCAGGAATCACACAGCGAGGAAGGGAGCCTCTATGACAACTCAGGGTCTTGGCCAAATGGCTGGCACAGCTGGTGATGAAATCAGCAATATGGGAGAAGGCTCAGCAAATGTGACAAGTGGGAGTCGTCAGTGGAGGGGAGGTTGGCTGTGGGAGCCGTCGGTCTCAGAGGAGAGGAGGCTTCATTACTGACACAGTTTAGAATCGCCTGCACGTGGTGACCGTAAAAGGAGAATAGACCTTACTTGGTTTTATCTGCTTAGGTAATATTTCCTGTAATCCACGTACTCCCTTCGTCCTGTGCGCCAGAGAACACCTGTTCCCACCGGCGTCTTCCACCCCAAGCGTGACAAAGTAGAGAGAAGAGGAATTCTGTAGAACCTCTTTTTTTTATTTTTAATGTTTTTTTTTTATTTCTGAGAGAGAGAGAGACAGTGTGAACAGGGGAGGGTCAGAGAGAGAGGGAGACACAGAATCTGAAACAGGCTCCAGGCTCTGAGCTGTCTGTCAGCACAGAGCCCGACGTGGGGCCCGAAGCAGCGAGCAGTGAGATCATGACCCGAGCCGAAGTTGGACGCCCAACCAACTGAGCCACTAGGTGCCCCTGTAGAACCTCTTTTGAGACAGAGCATTCAGAGTGCTCCTGGTGCAGCTTGCAGACATCAGGCTGGGGACCGAGGACGTGTGTCTGAAACCAGTGAGGAACACGGAGAGTCTGGAGAGAATGCTCCCAAGTGTTGCTCTGGAGTGTGGGTGGCCCACAGGAAGCCCCCAGCACCAGAACCTCTGACCTGTGTCTTGCTCAAGTCCCTTAATCTTCTAAAGCCACTGTTTTCTCACTGGCAATGTGGAAATGATAATAATACAAACCCCAAAGAGTTAGAGTAAAGGTTTCACGAATTAGTATATGACACGTACGTAGATTGCAGCTTGGCACATGGTAAATACCACATAAATGTTGGGTGATATTTTCGCTATATTTTTAGTTCTACAAAGCACGGTGATCGAGTCCTAGATTAGCATCAGTCTTGCTAAGAATTAAAATCTATTATGTGTTGTACGATAGCACCCTCTTCCCTATAGAAATATTACCAACATTAATTCCCCTCTTAGATAAATGTGATTCACATTTCATCTCTTTATGTAATTTCCTTATTGTTTTATCATTTTCCTGCCATTTTCCTATTGCTCTATTCTATAAATAATGGATACACCATTTTAATGATTCTAGTAAATAGAGACCATATTTTTTTTTGCCCATGAAGCACAAAAAATTTTTTTCATAATATTTTATTTCTGTCATTGTGCCTGAGATTAACAGCACAATTTTTCATCCACAAAGTTTATTATAGGTCGTAAAAATGAATAGGATCTCCTTTCTGATTGGTCGAGAAAAGGAATTTAATCTTATGTAATTATCTTTCAAATCACGCATGCATCGGCACAATAAAACTATTAGATCACTGAAGCATTTCACATGATTTTAAAAAGATTAATATTCATATAAAATTTATATATCTCTCAGCCTTTCTCCCCATGATAGACTTTCTTAAAGAAAAACAAAATAGACCAGCAAAATGGAGCACCAGATAATGGAATTACTAAGAAAAATTCAGTGAATAGTCATGGTAACACCATCTTTTTCCTTCTAAATAAAAAGGCAGGGTACTGAAGCAGAAAATCACTGTGGGTTATAAGGGCTGGAATGTTAGACAAGACTGAAAACATTCCATCTTAATGATGTACAAACTTTTGTTTCAACTTTTTTTCCCCCAAACATGTTCTTTCTCTAGGGTCTAATTCCTGAAATAAATAACTACTGTGGAGAGAACAGATGAGGGAGGTGGGGGGTGGGAAGGTTGAGTGGCTGGGGGAGTGTGGTGGGGGTGAGGAGGTGAGCCATCCTGGGTGGCTCAGTCGGTTAAGCGTCTGGCTTAGGCTCAGGTCATGATCTTAGTTCATGAGTTCGAGCCCTGTGTCAGGCTCTGTGCTGATAGCTCAGAGCCTAGCGGCTACTTTGGATTCTCTGTCTCTCTCTCCCCTTGCCCCTCTCCCCCTCATGTTCTGTGTCTCTCAAAAATAAATAAACATTAAAAATTAAAAAAAAATAAAAATGCACAGTGAACATTTAAATTTATTTGGTTGCAGTTCTTATTCTTAACAAAAACACTCTACTTTAGAAAATCATTGCTGCTCCCCTACATCCTCTCACAAGGGAAATAAGATTCAATATGATTAAGCAAGTAAAGGTTAAATATGAGTAGTCTGGATGTGGTTTACTACCTTATCAAGTGAAAGACGTCTCTCAGGCATTCGGCACAAATAAACAAATAAACATAGTAAATGGCGGAAAGAATCATAGGCATTTTTCCAAATGGAGATTTCCACTGAAAAGAGAGGAAGTGAAAATTTCTCAGGAAGGATCTTTATGAGTTTTGATCTAATGAAAACTGGGATAAGACTTGCCGCATTAGAACTGGCACCCACTTCAAGTCACAGGGCACCTTACTTTATAGCTGTGGACATTCTAGGTCCTAAAAGTAATGGAGGTGAGGGTACAAGTCTGTCTGACACTAGGGATTTTGCTCTACCCTGGAATTCTCACAAGGATTCTACTTGACTTTTGAGCGGTCCCTGGCAGGAACGAGTGAGAGTAAATGTCACTGAACATCCTCAGAGGCAGGTGACTTTCTTCACTGCAGAGTAACCTGGCATCTGTCTCGAAGTCTCCCATGCCATGTTACAGAATGACAGAAAATTCCCCTTTTCATCTCCCCCTCATCATCAGCACGTTGTGTTGCAGCTTCTAGATAGTTAAGGTGCTTTACATTTTTCTTGTGTCAGATGGGTAAAGAATGAAAGATGCTAGTAAATAGAAAGGAACATTTTAAAGCCATGACAGCCATGGCCGTCACAGCCACTGGTGGGTGAACCTAGCAGGACTTGGGAGTGAGCTCACCCTGGATTTGAATGCTGCCTCTGTTATGTGTCATCTGTATAAATACGGACAAGTTATATAAAGCGACTGCCATCTGGCAGTATAGTTGTGAACATTAAATAGTTAATATATGGACAATATTTAGTAATTTGCTGCATTTACTATGTTTCAAAGATCCTAGAAAGCTCCCTGGAACATTGTGGGCATCCAGTAGTTGGCAATGAGCTTGTCCTTCAAGCTCTTAGGATTGAGGGAAATAGGTCCACTCAGGTTATCTCACCTTATACGGGGGAAATTATTTTGAGGATATGGATGAAGGAAGCTAGGAATCCTGACCTTGAGGCAGGTTTTTATGGAAGCCCGGAAGTAGCATATGTCTAGATCTCAGTTTAGAAACTAGATCCACCATGTCTTCTTAGTAGGCCATTGGACTGAAACTGTTGCCTGTTGTTTTTATGACTGGTTCTGCTCATCCTCTCCCAGTTCTGTCTCCCACAACCAGTCACCTCATCTTCTGACCCTTTTCAGTCTTGAACATCTGCTTACTCATATAGCTGCTGACTTAGAGAAAAGACAAGGCACAGATATGTGAATATGGAAAGTGGGAACAAAATAGAAAATATAATCAGCAGAAACTATCCCCTTTTGTTTAGGGAAACTTCTACTAGCTTAATGACTTTGTGTCCTATTTGAACCCATCAAGACAAGATCTTTTTAATGTTATTTTTAATGTTTATTTATTTTGAGAGATAGAGCCTCAGCAGGTGTAGGGCGGGGGTGGGGGGCAGACAGAGAGAGAGAGAGAGAATCCCAAGCAGGCTCTGCACTGTCAGTGCAAAGCTCGACAAAGGGCTCAAACCTGCAAACCATGAGATCATGACCTGAGTCGAAATCAAGAGTCGGATGTTTGACCACTGGAGCCACCCAGGTGCCATAGAAGGAAACCTTTTAAGCAGAGCTGTTCTACTAGGTCACATCATGGGTAACATCAGGCTTTAAACCCTCTGATTCAGTGCATCTGGGGATGGAGGGAGGCTTGGGGTCAAGTGGTACCTATCATGGCCATTTATGCTGAAGGAACTGCCTGGAAAGGGGCTATCCATGAAGCACACGTTTTAAGGCTTAGCATTGTTACAGTTTTCTTTTCCCTTCATGCAGAGAACTGACTCAGAAAAAGAGCTAGGTTAATGCTAGAACAAACACATTTATTTCTGAATTCTTACCTTTTCCAGTATCCTTCGGGTTAAATAGTTGTCATTCTGTTGCAGTTTTCATGCCCACGCTGAGGTTCAAGTAGCCATAAAAGAAGTTGACCATCTCCCAGGGGCTTCCCAAAAGAGCTTTTTCCACAGCCCTAGGTCTGGATTTCAGCCTCACAGATTCATAACTGAGAGTTGACTCAGACTAACGGAAGACCATTTTCATCATGAAAGGACTCACAGGGTCCAAGTTAACAGGAAGGTTAATACTATAAAGAAGAAAGACAAGTTACAAGAAAAAACCGTTATCAGCCCATAGTTTTGTATGACTGACTACAAGTCATACATTTTCCCCAAGGAAAAGATAAATAGAAAATGAAATTAAAACCTTTAGATTTGTTGATGAATTTGAAATTGAGACATGTGTGTCGTACACATGTTTTGTCCATACACGGATCGGGATTACTGCTGAAAGGTCCTTGAGTCTTTGGGTCAGAATCCCTCCTCTTTGGGAGTACGACTCGGTTTCAGTGAGATTTGCTGGTGAGAATCTATAATCTATTGTTCCTAGGGTTCTGTGGCTGAACACCTCTCCTCCTGTGGAGCACATTTGGCATTCTTGATATTACTATTTCAGATCATGGCATAATCTCGTTTGACAGCTATTCTACCTTCCTGATGACTCTGTGTATTTATTAATTCATACATTTGAAAACTTACTTATTCTGCACCAGGTATGTAACTGGCGCTATAGAAGACGTTAGAGAAACCCAGCAAATACTGTTCTTTCCACTGGTCCTTAGAGGGTAGTAGGGGCAGACCGATGAGAGTATGATTAGTTACTTCATCCCATGCTGGATCACATCATAATAAAAATGTGATCAGTTTGGGGGTTATATGTTACAGAACTTAACGTCCACCTGTTAGGGTGTAAAATCCTGAAACATCCTGCAAATATTTTTATAAAAATTCTATCAGAATAATGTAATAAAATGTTGTAAACACTAATGTAGGATGTTAAAATAAAAAAATTGTCCACGAAAATTGGTTTCAATTTAGCTGAGTATAACACAGGGCTGGAAGACTTTTCCGTAGCTTTGACCCTTCCATAATGCATTGGTCTCAGAGTTATTTCTCAGAAGGCAACACATGTTCAGAAATCTGACTATTTACATCAGGAACAACTTAAAGTTCTCAGATTGTGACGAGACAATGGCTTTCCAATCTGATAACAAGCAGAGTGTCACCCTGAAATGTAAAGCAGTGATTTACTAAATAAGAAAGAGAAACCTCTTCAGAGCCTAATCTGTGACTGTGTTTGAGTCTGCAAGAATTGAAAACTCACATCTCACTTTATACTGAATATTGTGAAATATCAAACGTGTACTGGCATTGGAAGCCTCACTAAGTACCATTGCCTCAAATGGTAATGTTTTCCCTTAAGAAACGGAGCATTTTAGCACCTGATTTGGGAAGGATTTAAATCATCCTTTGTCCTGACTTCATATTTAGCATGGCTGTGAGTAACATTGAAATTGCTTAATAGGGGCGCCTGGGTGGCTTAGTCGGTTAAGCGTCCGACTTTCGCTTGGGTCATGATCTCGCGGTTCGTGGGTTCGAGCCCCGCGTCGGGCTCTGTGCTGACTGCCAGCTCAGAGCCTGGAGCCTGTTTCAGTCTGTGACTCCCTCTCTCTCTGACCCTCCCCTGCTCATGCTGACTCTCTCTCTCTCTCTCTCCTAGAAATAAATAAAAAGAAAATTAAAAAAAAAAAAAAGAAATTGCTTAATAATTTTATTTACTCCTTGGGGAGTTGGAGTCCTATACAGTAAGTATTTGCAAGCACCTGGGCCAAATTATGGCGTTCTTTTCAGTATGATCTGTTTATAGGGCTGAAGAATTATAAGCAGGAAGTTGAGTAAAGATCAGAAATACACTGTTTCACTGAGATACAATGAAATGGCTATAGATAGAAAATATGTCTGAAGAGATCAGAGATGTACACCTGAAATTAGTGTAATGCTGTGTGTCAGCCATAATTCAGTGAGAAAAATGCTAAAGAAGTCAGAGATCAAAGCTATAAGAGACGCAAGAGGAAAAGTCTGAGGATTAAGATCGTTTCATTTATTCTTCCTTTTTTCCTTGTTGTTCTTTTAATTTTGGAACATAAGCATTGCATGTCGGGGGTGGGGGAGGGACTGCCCGAATCTCCTCCCTTTACTCTCTGCTTCAGTTTCAGAAAAAGTAGAGGTGGTAGAATGTCTTCACTAACTTTCAGTATTTGTTGAACTGATAAAGCCTGTTGGGTTTTTTTTTAACTGTCATCTTCTTTTTGCTTATTAGCGATTTCTCCCCGAGATTTTTACATGACAACAAATGATTTTAGAATTCTTAGACTGTCCGAGACATTTTCAGAAACACTTAAAGGAATAGCCATTTTCTGTGTAAGAAACTAGTTGGATAGCCACGGTCTTATTGCTGGTTGCTTTTAGCAAAAGTCTTTTCTTTAAACCACTACCTAAACTCTTTAAACAAATAAATAAGATTAAAACCTCTTAAAAAAAGCAAACATCAAATTTTATGTCACCTGCCCATAAGATAGATTTTTGATCAATACATTATAAATTATTAACAAATTAATTGGTCTCATATATTTTGCTGTGTGATTTTGTCTTTACTCGAAGTTTATTTATTTATTTTGAGAGAGAAAGAGCACAAGTGGAGGAGGGGCAGAGAGAGAGAGGGAGAGAGAGAGAATCCCTGATGTGGGGCTCAGACTTATAAACCGTGAGATCATGACGTGAGCTGAAGTCAGACACTTAACCGACTGAGCACCTCAGGTGCCCCTACTGTGAGATTTTCTTTTTTTTTTCACCTCACAGGAAGAAGTTCTGAGTTACCTTGCTTCTTCAAGGAGTTAACAAGTTTTTCATATTTCAGGGATGAACAGTTAAGTGTAAGCAAGAGATCAGAAATGCATTTGAGGGTCTTTGTTTATGTATTTTTGACAAGTAAGCTGATTGTTCAAAGGGAAAGTTAATATTAAGGCTGATACTGAGAGAAAAAGAGAGAAAGGTCCGAAAACAAGAGGGAGAAAAATGATTTGATGCTCTTGGTGATGAGTCCCAGCTGGTTGCAAATGGTAGCCATTCACATAGCTATGTAGGAGGCACAGCCTTGGAAGAGGTAGCTATGTGGCCTTCTGGGACTTCGACTCTGGAGCCAAGGATTGGTGTTGTCAGAGTGGATCATGAGAGAGGGGGGTGTTGTTAAAGAAGTCACCACTCTAAACTAGTGAATAGCACCTCTGCAGAAAATTACTGACCCATGGCCTTTCAAGGTTCACACATAAGAAGGCAAAGAGAGCCATGAAAAATTAGAAATGCTGAATTCTTGCTCATTGCCTCGAATGAGTAGTTTATGCTAAGTAATCTGACTTAGAAAAATTAATGGAATCTGACACACTTTGTACCTTGAGTGCTTTGGAGAAAATCTTAAATTACATGATCTTCTTGTATGAACTGAGGCCATCCACTTAAAAGAGAGATCAAAGAGGGCGCCTGGGTGGTTCATTGGGTTGAGTGTCAGACTTCAGCTCAGGTCACGATCTCATGGTTCATGGGTTTGGACCCTGTGTTGGGCTCTGTGCTGATAGTTCAGAGCCTGGAGCCTGCTTCAGATTCTCTGTCTCCCTCTCTCTCTGCCCTTCACCTGCTCACAGTATCTCTCTCTCTCAAAAATAAGTAAACATTAAAAAATTAAAAAAAAAGAGAGAAATCAAAGAGAAATTACTCTTCTAGGCCTAAGAAGTGTCTAGGATAGAATTTTCCAGAGGATGCACTAGGGCATGAATTAGGGCATGAAGTTATGAGGTGAAATGCATTTGAGAAAATACCAGTAACAGGGCACTTCTGGTGATTCACAAATCAGGTCAGCACCCTGAGAACTGTGAGGTAACCCATACATGCCTGTCTGTCTGTCTTTAACCCAGAATTTCCCAAACTTACTCAATCAGGAAAATATACTGACATTTCTGAAGAACCAACAATGTTTGAGATACTAGATACTTAGAGAAGAATAAAGAGTAACTGTACAAAGCAATAGCAACCAATTATAATTTCAAATCTAAGTGGCTGTCTTTGCCGCAGAAAGCATGATTAGGTATATAATCGTTTCTACTTCCTATGTTGATATAGCACAGGAGAGAAATATAAAATCTGCCTCCATACTAACAATCCACCAGGTCCTACTCTGGCATGATAAAGACCCTACCTTGTGTTGCGAAGGAATCATCCTTATGCATGTGGCAAATGTGTATCCTGCACGCGATAGTTTCAAAAGATAGTTCTCAATTGAGAATACAGCTCATCATCTCTAGAAAGTCAGAGGAAGGAATAAAGGGTAGTTTTAAAAATGTGTAATATGTAAGTGGTTTAACAGGACAGTTACAGGAGTAAGGAGATAACTATGTCAACACGCAGTTTCACTGTCGTTAAAATACCTGTTCTAATTTGGCATCAAACACCTAAGTGCAAAATGAAGAGCTTGGTGACCGAATCACATCGGCAGAAATGCCTAAAGGTTGGAAAGTAGGAAACAGAGGGGGATTTTAAGAATTAGAAGATGGAAGAGAAAACTGTGGTAAGGCACAAACAATGTTCTTCAGTTAGAGAAAGTAGATTACTGATTGGCAATAAGCAATGATTGATTATTTTCCATTGGTGAGGAAAAAAGACTGTATGATCAGAACTTGCTATAGAGGAAATGCACTTTGAGCATTAGGAAGAGTATGAAGCTATGGTTGGTAATAATATCTCCAGGAAAATGTGCTAGATTTAGAGTAGATAAGTGCTTAGAATGATTTCAATGAAAAAATAAAGGAATTCTGAGAGTAGCAACGATGATTCCGTTTAAATTATTAGTGATAGAGGGGCGCCTGGGTGGCTCAGTCAGTTAAGCAGCCGACTTCGGCTCAGATCGTGATCTCACAGTTCGTGGGTTCAAGCCCCGCATCGGGCTCTGTGCTGTCAGAGCCTGGAGCCTGTTTTGGATTCTGTGTCTCCCTCTCTCGCTACCCCTCCCCAGCTTGTGCTCTGTCTCTGTCTCAAAACTAAACGTTAAAAAATTAAAAAAATATATTAGTGATAGAATACAGGTATTTTAAATTCTGCATTCCAGTCTTTGTGTCAACAGCTTTTTCTTCCTGTTGCCTTTTTCTGTAGCACCAGCTTTGTGCATAAATGGATAAGAGTGATCCTCGGTGACCCATTTTCAATTCAGAATTCTTTCTCTTTCTCTGTTGATGTCTAACATGTCATGAATAAAAGGCGAAGTCCCATTTCACAACAGAATGTAATGATTGAAATGCCAGTAGCTTCACACGTCCAGCCATGTGACCGTGAAAGAGTCACAGTCCACCATTGGACACAGTTTTCTGTAGTAAAATATGAAGTTGTAGTCATGGGATAACTTTAGGAATCTTCTCACATGTTCATCACGTGGACCCGGAAGCAATCTACTTGTCACCATCCGACTTCCGTCCAGCCTGCCTCTCTACTTTGTGATCCTGTTATGAACAGGATTTCAACTCAGAGTCCTCATTTTTAAATCAACGCTGGTATATGTGACACTTAACGTCTTTTAGTCAAAGTTGGTGAGCGGTTGGTGGAGCAGCCTTGTAAATAGCAACCGTATCACAAACTACACCAGGCTCTTTTCAACATCTGCCCATAGGAGATGCAGCAGGCCTCAGGGAAACTTAATCTTTCCTGTACGTTCTCTAAGTTGGGTAAATGGAAACAAATTTTTAAAACACTAGAATATCACATAAGCTCTCATAGAAATGTCTTCATTAGCTTATGCTATCATTTAATTAGGTTTACAAAGGGGTGATATAAAATATTACAGAAAGGTTTAATATAGCCTATTAGGTAACAGTTGTGTCACCCAGTGGCCTTTATATAATGATTTACATGATCTGTTATACCTAATATTTAATATCAAGAGTCTTGAGATGGAGGAGAATCTTTCCAGGCTAACTCACTCAATTATTTAGACATTTTAAATAAATGTTTATTGAGTCTCTGTTATGTATAACTCTTGATAGTCTTACGTCCTTTTAGACATGGAAACTGTTTTTAACCATTGGGTTCTACGTTTTTTCCCTTTGCTTCTCGAAAGCTCTGGTCTAAATTTATGCTCAGACACAGAAATTTATTTATCTAGGATATCAACAGGAAAGTACATCTAAGTCTGTCTTACTTAAGATAAAATCTACATTTTATTTCCTGTTTTGTTTTATATGCTTTTAACATTGTAAGCTACATTAAAAGCCTTTGACGGAATAAAGTGGACTGTTAAGTCATGAATGAATAAATAAAAGCCGGGTATAATACCGAAAAATTAACTTGAAATAAAGCTTAATGAATCATTCTTCAAGGAAGAACTCTTCCTCTAATGAGAAATATTACTCATTATCATAGTCATCAATTAATAATTCATTAATAATGCCTTATATTTATTTATATTAAAATATGTATATTGCCTCATTATCTCACAATAACCGTAGGACATAGATGAAACAGATACATATTTTTTCTTGAATTAAGGATGAGAAAACTGAAATCCCAGGGTTTGCACCAAAGACATTTAATGCTATATAAAGTAGCATATCTCTAATATTTGGGTTTTAAAACTTAAATTTGCTATTCACCTATGATTTGAGTATGAATGTTGATGGGTATAGCATTTACATATGTACTTACACTTTAAAATCTTAATGTTGTATCTGAATTCACCAAAATGAGGTGTGTTTGCAGAAGCGAAAGTTTCATTGTGGAAATCTGTTCTCTTGTGGAAATTATAATTTATGTTCATAAGGACTTAATTATTCTACTTAAGCTGTCACATAAAAATCAGCACTGTTTATCCAGACAACAGTAATTAATTGTGTTCAGGAAAATACATGCACGCTCTCACACGTGGGCGCACACATGCGTGCGCGCGCGCACACACACACACACATGCATAACTGTTTGCTCACAAGTAAAATTTCCTTTCCTCCAGTCACCAAATTACCTTGAGGACTGGCTCAACTCTTCCCTAGACTAACTTAAAAAGACAGTTCAGGAGATAACAACATAACTCATTTCATGAGGATGCCTAAGATGTTAGCCGGACATATTTTAGAAAGACAGCATTCCACAAACCTATTTCTAAATCTTGGAGGAAATGGAACATATTATTGATATGCAGTATGTAATTACGGCCCATATTTTTTTCTTGTGTGGTGAGACTTACAACATGTTTTCAAGCAACATGACTCTAATGGCATTCCATAATTTTAAGATGAATTCAGGGACCTCTCAAAAATGTGAAACTGTGACTCAAATAAGAAGACAGTCCCTCCTGGAAGCCTGATGTACAATAAATGGTCATATTTGCTTGCACTAAAATGAAACAAGTAGGTTTGAAATTTGGTTGGGAGCATTACTTAATCTCTTTAAGTGACAGTTTCTTGAGCTATAAAATGAGGACAGTAAGAGAACATATCCCCTGAGGTTGTCGTGAGGGTTAAATATGATGAGGCATGTAAATTCCGTCACACAGGTTCTTTGTAGCCATGTGATAAAAGTTGACCATTATGATCCACAGTTCAGACATAGAGCACATACTCAAAAATATTTACACAATTGATTGGAGAAATCCTAAATGTAAATTACAGGTTCAAATAATTTTCTATAGCAGTGGATTTAATACGTATATTGAACAACTGAATTTAAAAATCTATACATTATGTGGGATGAAATACTTAAGGATCAGACTTCTAAAGAATAGATATAACAGTTGATAATATTACACTATAATTTAGTTTATATGTTGGCAATATGTTTTGTCCACATCCAGCAATTAATTTGAAGCAATATTTTGCTGCATTGTACAAATCGGAAATTGACTTTGTCTAAAGAAATTAAATTAATCAGAACCAAAACTAAACACGTCTTTATCACTTGCTACCAACTAGTGGCTAACCAGCTGACCTTAATTAAACACTTTACATTTAATAAGACATTATATATTGCAGGATACACTTTCTATCTGTAATTTCAAGATACTCTTCCCTTGTGAAGAATGTCAAGAAGTGTTTCGTGATGCTTTCTTTCATAACATTTTCGATCATTACTTTAACATTTGAAAAAGTAAAAACAAAACAAAACTTAAAGGTCTTCCTCAAAGGTAACAGGACAAAAATTTTGACAGGTATGATTCTATTGTCTCTTTTCATTCAGTCCCTACTTTCATATTCCCTGTTGAAAATTTCTCTTTTAATATACATCTTGTGAGACCAGGGAAGGAGACTTTTACCTTAGAGTTGATTAATAAGACTAGAATATGAGAACTTTCATTCATCCATTTGTTATTCAAAATGTATTGGTTATTGAGTAGAATCCTGTGAGTGAGTGAGTATGTGTGTGTGTGTGTGCGCGCGCGCGTGTGCACGTGTGCATGTGCTTATTTAAATTACGATCCGAGGAACAAATGCGAGAGAACATTTTCCCTGGAGCAGGTGGACACCGGAATTGTCTAAGCTAGCTTCTCCTGCATAGTCCTCACTTTTTACCACTGTAATTTCATGATATAATGATGATATCTGGCCAAGTTATGGTTTTGTAAAGATGTAGTGATTTCTAGTCAATGGACGATTTAGGTTATATTGTATTTCTGGCAGCAAGTGATGAAGGCAGCAAAGAAACGATTTCAAGGGAGGAGAATTCTGAAAATGAAGTAAGTGTATTTTTGTAGAATTGCGTTTCCATTCCAGAAATTAAAACCTAAGAATAATATTCCTAAGAAGGCCTTAGTCTCTGATTTAGACTCTAATGTAAGATTCACCACTCATCTGTTAAACTCAGTACCATCTCTACCCTCTGCAACAAGGATTCTGACACTTAGAAACTATTTATTTATTTATTTATTTGTTTATTTATTTATTTATTTATAGCACACAAGGGTGCCTGTTGGGAGAGGGGAAAGGGAGAGGGTGAGAGAGAATCTTAAGCAGACTTGACATGGGGCTTCACGTCAGGACCTAGAGACCTGAGCTGAAATGAAGAATTGGATGCTGAACTGACTGAGCCACCCAGGCGACCCTCTATCTGTTTGATTAATTCACAAAACCACTAGGCAATATTAACTTTCGTTTAATAGTGATTATTTGTTTTTTAAATCTCTTTATAAAGGAAAAGGATTTCTGTGCATATGTCTCTCTGATAAAGTGTTCACATATGAAACATAAGCATAGATCATAAACAACATTAAGATCATTAATCGTCTATCAATTCTGCATACTTTAAGGAGAAATAGTTGTGTTTAAGAGCAAAAGGTTTGAACTTTGACAAGTTTGATTGTGAGTCCTTTGTAAATTCTGTATTCATCTCGTGTGCTGTTTAGATTTTTAAGTTACATTTTTACATTTATATGAGTTTTAAAAAATGGATTAAGAGTATAATTTCATATTTGCAACAAATGTGCAGTTTTTGTTTGTCTTTTGTTTTTGATATTTTTGGTCACAAAATATTTTAATTTTATGTAATCAAATTCAAGGAATTTCTTAAATTCTTTATTAAAAGAGTAGATATTTTTTCTATTTTTTAGCTTAGTCTTCTTTTACCAAGGGTATTTAGTAATCTATTTACTTTTGTATTTCATAATTTATTTAGTTATGTTTAACTATTATCTATCAAAAGCCTGGCAAAATCTATCAAATCTGTCAAAAACCTGTTAGAAATTACTTTTTTCAGTTGTGCAAAGTGAGAGTCAAAATTGCTTTTCAAATAATTTGCTCAATTATCCTAATACCAATTATTGTTAAGCTTTATATTTATTCATTGGTTATCCTTCTGTTCTTTACATTAAGTCCTTATATTTAATAAGATTATTTCTGGACTACCTTTTTTGATTTATTGATCTGTGTGTCTATTCTTAAGTCAGTATCGGACTTTTTCCTTCATTGTATTGTTAAATTTTAGATCTTCTTTTTCCGTCATGCTTACATGTGAAAGGAGATAGTGAAAAAGTTTTTAGAAATGGGAGGGATATATGTTGTATGACTTGGTGAATGATACGGTTTGAAAAGCAAAATATTGTCTTTGTGTGATGCTTGTTTAAAATAGCAGGTATTAGTATTCAAAGGAAATACATTGAATGAATGAAATGATGAATTTTGGAGTAAGGTCGATGTAGGTTCTAATTTGAACTTTGTAACAATGGTTATTTCACTTTCGGTAAAATTGCTTCAATTCTCTGAGGCTTCTTCCTATCAAATGAGATTACTTTTTCCAATGTCATCAGCTTGGAATGAGTCCTAACTAAGCTGGTAAAAGGGACAAGGAAAGCATTGTTCTGTTTTGATAGTAACTGCTCCGTGGATTCAGTTAGTACATGTGCCAGGAATGCTTGCTATTGCTGTAGAATATTCTGGAGATCTTTATGTGTACTAATCTGGAAGATATTGTCTCTGATTTCACTGCTCAGAATAAATCTCGAAATTACCATTTATCTCATCACCGAAATGTGGAGATTATGTTCCTCCTCTTCCCTAAACATGAATCTCAGAAAATATAACTGTTTTTTGTTTTTCATTTTATCCTATGCTGGCTAGGGCACATGTGTGGCAAGGACCCATCAGACTCACACATATCTCCTCGCCTGGTGGCGTGTGACTTGGCTTTGAGTCCATGGCCGCAGATTTCTGTTAATTATTCACAAGTTACTTTTATTTCAAGTCGCAGTCATTGTACGCTCCTTCAGGGTTATTTTCTATTTCTAACTTCGGGCTTGGACCATTCAGTCCTTCAATGCAATGAGTTGCTTTTCTTATTTCCACATAGGTATTTGAAAACCAGTCAGAGTGCTATTTTCATTATACACTTTTCATTATTATTCTGTCATCACTGAACAAGTTTATTTCAAAACCTTTTGGGAAAAATGACAAGAAACATAGCATTTTATTTCCTTGTCCCTTCATTAGATTAGAAATGTCAAGAAAGATTTAGATTGTACTCATTTTTATTAAAAGGAATGATAGATCTTTCTTGGCAAAAGAAAAGGGAAAAATAGGAAATTTTAATTTTAAATACTACTGGAGTCAAATACTTTCGTGTGAAGGTGCTCTTTGGTGAAAAGCTTTCTCTTCATTATTTGGAAAGATTTATATTTTATTATCAAACTTCAGGCCATCTTATTCATTAGAAGATATGAAATATGGTAGTCATTCCAGAACACCAGCTACATAAATGAATCCGTTAGGTACCAAAAACAAATTACTCCAAGGTGAATCTCAACTATTACCAGCAGAGTTACTTACCATCATGCATTACGAATTTCAGCAGCTATAAAAAAAAAAAAGAGGAAGGATGATAATACCTTTGTCCGAGACATGTTGCGAGAAGTATATGAGTCAACACGTGTAAAGCTTCTAATACTGTGGGACATCTGGGTGGCTCAGTCCGTTAAGCGTCAGACTTCAGCTCAGGTCATGATCTTGTGGTTTGTGAGTTCGAGCCCCACGTTGGGCTCTGTGCTGACAGCTAGCTCGGAGCCTGGAGCCTGTTTCAGATTCTGTATCTCCCTCTCTCTCTGCTCCTCCCCTGTTCAACCTCTGTCTCTCTCAAAATTAATAAATATTAAACACTTTTTTAAAAAGCTTTTAATACTGCACATGAGGTTGAACTGGAACAAGTTACTAATATTCTAGCATTTTTGTTCTACGAAAGCATCAGTATCGTCTAGGTCACCCTAAGTGTTCCTCCACAATTGTGAGTCTCCCACTCACCCCTGGGGTTTATACCGTAGAACTGACCTCTAGAAAGGACAGGACTCATGAAGTACAGTCTAAAGTCTTACCGATAGGGGGCAAGGCAGATTTTGGGGGCAAGGCAGATTTGCATGTGGTGAACCTCTCTCTCCAGCCTGTCCTGGTATCCTGGTATCTCAGTTAGCGCGTGCTTTACCTCTCTTATGAATGCCAACTACTGACAGTCTGCACCCTCACCCCATGGCTTACCCATGGCCCTGGCTTCTATTTATTGCATCACCATGCTCATTGCCTTTGCTCAGACAGGCAATTTACGAGGTTACGCGGTATCCAGTAACCAGCCTGGCTTGCTCTGTGGGGGTGGCCATGCTGGTGGTAGGTTGATGTTAATCATATTTAATGGCCTCAAATTTATGAAATTAGGAGACATTGTATTCATTCTAGAATGAGAAGGATTGCATTTACCTGGGAGAACAGCATGCCCAGCAAGCATGTCAAGAGGTATACAATTACCGTGCACACTGTCTCAATAACATAACAAGGTCAGAGTTTAGCAAAGTCAAGGTGGTACAGAAACAACTATTTTCTGATAGTAAGAGTCACTCAGTTTTTTGTTTGTAGTAGTGACGAGTCTTCCTCCCTAGATGTTCTTGGTTAATATAGTCTTTCTTACACATGAATTTGAACTAAGGGGCAGTAGAAACCAGAATGTTATATCTAGTTTGCATGACTCTGATTACATGAAATACAGAACTGATCACAATGATACAATGATACAAAACATAATCTATTATCAGACAAATACATACAGATTAAAAAAATATCTGAGCCATAAAGATATAACCAAATTATCCTTCCTCATCAAAACTTGGCCTTTAAAATATTATTCTTTGTGATTATACGTAAGTCTTGTTACCTTAGTTTTATACAAATTATAACTTTATTATGAATGACACATACCGGATTTAGTAATTCCCTCTTATTTTAAAATTTTTATTTATTTATTTTTTGCTCCCTCTTATTTTTCTATTATATGGCATAACATTAAGAATGTTTATTTTTTCTATAGAAAGAAAAAAATTTCAAGGATTCTTTTGCCTTTCATATGCATAAATATATATAAACTTACACCCAAATATAAAACAAAAATACACATGGTATTACCTGAAATTGTAAAACTTCCCTCTTTTCCTCACACTATTTAGAACAAAATAAGAAGTAGGAAGTATCAAATAAAGAATTTCACTTTGAAGATTGATATTCCAACTTAGCTGTGTATAGCAAAATAATTGTGTAACTCATTTCCAACATCTAATAGGTGTTAATGTAGTTAACTTTATTATTTCACCTGAAACATGAAATGGGAGGGGAATGTCAATCAGAAGTCATAACTAGAGGGTTAGGCTAGAGATACCACACTGTTCTATCATGATTGATACTCAGCTGTGATTCCTAAAGAGTTTTTCAAGCTCCAATAAGTGATTCAGAGCTATCGACTGACCATGATGCGTTTTCACGTGGATTTTAAGTTCTAGAGAAAGTAAATATTCTGGTACTCATCAAGAAATTCAGAGTTGATTTTACAGTGTGATTTCATGTCTTCTCGTGGGGCACATATATTCTGTGTCAGCTTCTGTGGTTGCAGTACCACAGCCCTCAAACCTCAGAAGCAGGTGACAAGAACGTTTGTTTCTCGTTCACTTGAGGACCATAGGGTGAGTTTGGGTTGACTGGGCCCTGGTGGGCTCAGTTTTACTTGACTTTCTATTCTAGGCCTCAGGGTGAAAATAGCTGGGTCATGCAGTTTTCAGGGAAGGGGACCAAACTGGAGAGAGAGAGAGGCTGAGGTCAAACAAACAGTCACACTTAGAGGTTCCTATTAATCATAGCAAATGTCATGGCTGCTCACATCCCTTGGCCAAAGCATGTCACGTGACTGAGTCCAAATCGCCAACCTCAAATCACAATCCAAATGTGGCTCCTTACAGACTTTCCAAAGAGGATTTGTACCAGAGATACAGAGCCTTACTCAGTCGCTCTTTATTTTCTATGACGACTTTTCCCCTCCGCTTGCCATGTCCATTTGAGTTTTGTGTGGCAAACGTAAGGACAGAATATGATTGTATTCATTTCAAATTTTACTTCCCTTCCCACCTGATCCCCCAATTTCAGACCCTTCTTCATTTGCCCAAACTCTAAACTTGACTGCCTGTTGCAAACCACTCCCAATTTGTTTTTGGAAATAACTGTGGTAGCACAAGAGATGAGCTTAAAGAAAAAAAAAAAAAAAAAAAAAGAAANAGTGGAGATCGTGGGACCTGACCTCTTATGGTGTGTCAAGGGTAGGGAGATAAGGAAGAATCTGGAAACAAGCTGGTAGAGCAGATGTTGCTCAGGACCAGGATAGAGAACATTTGCTCCAAAACAGAAACAAAACAAACAAACACAAAACCAAAAAAACAAACAGTTTTGTGCCTTCATGGCCCTACCTTTTTAAGAAGAAAGAAAAAAGAAAACACTTAATAGCCAATAACAGAGTCAATGGGATAAAAACAAAGCTATTCAGACCACAGATATGATCATGTTAATTTCCTGCTCCGAATGTGTCCATTGAGTCTTATTGCTACATGGTAATGATGGTAATGATAGCAACAAAAATGAGAGCACTAACAACTGCTCTTACCATTTACTGTTTGCCGATTAGGTGCTGCACTTTATGCTACAAACTAAGCCCAGGTCTTATTCCTCACAATAAATATGAGAAAAATAACTTTACCAGACTCACATAGTTAATGAAAGTCCTTTCTTTTAGCCACCACAATACTTTAAAAATGTGTAATAATGTGCTTTCATGATTTTTGTCCCATCCAGCCTCCCCAGTTCATCTCTTGCCTTCACCTCTGCAGTTTATACACTGAATTACAAACCCACAGCCTTATGCTCCATTCTATCCTAGCTCTGCGGCTCTGCGTCTAAGAACTTCTCTGCTTGGAATGTCTTTTCCAGCCACATTGCTTTTCCCCACAACCTGATGGATTCTGTTCCTCTCTAGGAGATGGTCCTTAGTCCACCTGCTCTTGAAAGACACAGTCACCTTCTCTAAGATGCACTGTCATCACCGTGTACACGGGGTGCCGGGTTTGTCTCTGCATGCCAGCCTTTTCTTTGGCTCGCCCACGTGTTCCACCCTTGCCCTGGTGGGGACCCCTTCCGGATCCTGTTTGTTCTTATTTTATTTTATATTATAGTGCATGTTCTAGAACTTAGTCTTTCAGGTAATTTGAATGGAAATCCCAATAGCCAGAATGAGTCTTTTGCTGTATATTTTTAATATTTACCTTTATTTTTTTAACTTTTTAATGTTTGTTTATTTTTGAGAGAGAGAGACAGAGAATGAGCAGGGGAGAGGCAGAGAGAGAGGGAGACACAGAATCCCAAACAGGCTCCAGGTTCTGAGCTGTCAGCACAGAGCCTGACGTGGGGCTCGAACTTACAGACTGTGAGATCATGAGCTGAGCCGAAGTCCGATACTTAACCGACTGAGCCACCCAGGCGCCCCTTAATATTTACTTTTAAAAAAGAGTTGGAAAGGGGTACCCAGGTGACTCAGTTGGTTAAGCATCCAACTTCAGCTCAGCTCATGATTTCACAGTTCGTGGGTTTGAGTCCTTGTCGGGCTCTGTGCTGACAGCCCAGAGCCTGGAGCCTGCTTATGATTGTGTGTCTCCTTCTCTCCGTGCCTCTCTCCTGCTCATGCTCTGTCTCTCTCTCTCACTAAATAAATAAATAAATAAATAAATAAATAAATAAATAAATAAATAAAATAAAATAAAGAGGTGGAAAAAGTTAAAAGAATAATAAGAGAAAATCTTATGGATTTGATGCAGTCCTCTGAGATAATCAGATATCTTAGTTAATATTTGCTGTGATAACCATAAAAATTAAATTTTAAGAAATACCTTTATAAGGATCCTTAAAGAAACAAATCCCTAGTGAATCTGAAATATAATATTCCACTTTCTACATATACCAATGTGTACAAATATAATATTTTATTTCCTTCAAGTACGTGTCATTTCTTCTAAGGGCATTGAAAGATTGCATAAACATTTCATATTTTCAAAATAAATAGTAAAAAATATTCAAGGAATTTAGCTATTAAATTCAAGCATTGAAGCTCTAAAATATATATTGCTCTTACCACAGAGGGGGTAGTCACACAACTTTTATATGTTAATGAACTCTTCCTGAAATATTTCAGGATGAAAACGAGGCATCACAAATGCATAAATATTTACTTCATTGCACTGAGAAAAAAGAAGTCCTATGATTAGACTTGTGAAGTGGCTGGCATGATTTTACAGAAAAAAAAAATCTGTTATTTGAAGTATTACTGCATTAGTGATGGAGGGCACAGAATCTAATAAGATCTAAAAGAATGCCATTGTCAACAAAACCTAGGTAATGTATCTGAAGTTTTGTGTCTACCTTGAAAATGAATATAAGAAGCTTAACAGTTATGGGGTGAGCATTATCAAAGTATACAGCCATAATGAATGATTCACAGAACTGAAACTGCTCTTTCCCTTTAACATTTTGGGAAGAGATTGAATTATTTGTGTATGATCTATAAACAATACAGATTATTCCGATATTTTTAGCAATTAATAGTATTTACTTACCTCTTCATGGCTGTGCTTTCCCACAAGATAGAATTCAAGTATAACAGGGAAAAAAAACAGAACCCAGTTTTCCAAGTAGGGTAGATCATTTTAGAAAAAACTCTTTTAGTCTGACCGGCTCCTGAATGGCTCTAGTCATGGAAGTAGGTTTTCAGATTTGGATTCCTCATTATAGGATGGAGTGAAAGATTCTTATTTTTATTTTTATTTATTTTTTTAATATTTTTTATTTATTTCTAGGAGAGAGAGAGAGCGTGAGCAGGGGAGGCTCAGAGAGAGAGGGAAACACAGACTCTGAAACAGGCTCCAGGCTCCGAGCTGGCAGTCAGCATAGAGCCCGACACGGGGCTCGAACCCACGAACCGCGAGATCATGACCTAAGCGAAGGTCGGACGCTTAACCGACTAAGCCACCCAGGCGCCCCGATTCTTATTTTTATTTTTAAGTGCTTTTCGATTTATGGGAGAATTGCAGAGTACAGGGGTTCCCATCTACTCTTCATCCAGCTCCCCTGATGTTACCATTGGACATGACCACGGCGTATTTATCAAATTATTTATCAAAATGATGCTGGGTAATCTATAAACTATAGATTTATTTGGATTTCACCATGTTTTTAACTTATATCCTTTTTTGTTACTTTTCTAAGCATCCACATTTCATTTAATTGTCACATCTCCCCTGTTTTCTTGGATTTGCGACAGTTGTTTTTCTTTGTTCTTCATGGTTTTTGAAGAGTACTATTATTGTATAGCATCCTTCAATTTGGATCTGTTGGAGGTTTGCTCATTATTAGATCTCTAGGAGGGAAGGGTGTTAAACAACTTGTGGATACATGTTAAACTCGTTAGAGTAATTAATAAATCCCTGGGGAAGAACCCTTGAGCCTGTGTAAATATCCTGTTTTTTCCTTAAAGTACTGCTCATTAATTTTAATATTTATCAGTGGATCTTCTTGTAGCAATTATTACTGTAGTATTTTATTGGCAATTTTCAATTTCTCTCATTCTTCCTAAGCTTGTTATTTGTAATCCTTTATTAAAGAAGATTTGTCCTTTTTGTCCATAATCAATTAATTTAATCAGTATAAATTATG
>NW_027532232.1:2480651-2618151 GCF_008692635.1 Crocuta crocuta
TATATATGTATGTATGTATATATGTATATCTTAAGATATATATGTGTATATATATGTATGTATACATATATAATAAGAATATATGTATTCTTAATAAGAATATATATATACATATATATCTTAAGAAAATTCAATCTAGATACAAAATCCCAGCATCAAATATACTGCAGTATTTTCTTCAACATGCACTAGAAAAAGCTGAGCTGTAAAGAGTTAAGTAAAATGTCTAAAATCAGAAAAGAAATCAATGGCAAGTTAAAAGTTTGAGGGATTTGTTTTTTCTTGCTACATCCAGAAATACCCAGGGCATCAAGGGATTCATTTAAACTAGAACAACCAGAATGTGTTCTAGAAATGGCATCCACTGGAGAGTTTAATAGCTAATCGGAAAACATTTGTCTACAATGCTTCAAAGTATATCTTCACTTTGCTTTTAGCAATGTACCTGCATCTGAAAAGGTTCATTTATATAACCTCCATCAATTACTTGCCAATCCATTTAGCCATATTCAGCAGTTGATCACTCTTATTTTCCTTTATTTAAATAGCTAACCAGCTGCAAGTATGCACACATTTTGTATTAGAATGATTTTGTTTCAAGAGAGAGAAAATGAACTAGCTCTTGGGAATAAAGGGGTGGGTGGGATATAACACGTGTGGAGATATCACGCCAAATCTAAGAACAAAAAAGTACTGCCAGAAATTACATGTGGCCAGAACCGAGAACAAGAAAAATATGGGAACAGGTGTGACTATCAACTGTTTCTGTCTTTCTCATCTCATCTGCTTGGTTTTCCTACCTTTGTTCGGAAACCAACACGTCTTGTCCCCACAACCCCAGAATGTCTTTTCTAGTTATGCTAAGTGTACCTGACTTCCTAGCTTCAAAAATGATCTTCTGTCTGTAGATTTCCAGTCTGTTGGGCTCTAGATTAAGTCCTCGAGGGAGAGAATTTGATCCAGGGATCCTGTTGGATGGTACTTTATTCGCTGAGTAGGACGGGGTGGGATAACAAGAGTATAAGGATGGGAAACAGGCGCCCGATATGTTAGCCTAGATTCATGTTTGTCAAGCTTGAGTCTGCATCACAATCAATGGGAGGTGGTGTTAATGCACAGATTTCTTTTTTTTTTTTTTCAATTTTTTAAATGTTTTATTTATTTCTGACAGAGAGAGACAGTGTGAGCAGGGGAGGGTCAGAGAGAGAGAGAGAGGGAGACACAAAATCTGAAGCAGGCTCCAGGCTCTGAGCTGGCTGTCAGCACAGAGCCCGACACTGGGGTCGAACCCATGAACTGTGAGTCCATGACCTGAGCCGAAGTCGGATGCTTAACCGACTGAGCCACCCAGGTGCCCCAATGCACAGATTTCTAACACATGTTTAGTTTATTTTATTAAAATTTTTTGATGTTTATTTTTGAGAGAGAGAGAGAAAGAGAGAGCATGAGAGCAAGCATGAACAGGGGAGGGGCAGAGAGAGATGGAGAGGCAGAATCCAAAGCAGGTTCCAGGCTCTGAGCTGTCAGCACAGAGCCCATGTGGGCTCGAACCCACAAACTGCAAGATGAAGACCTGAGCCTAAGTCAGACACTTAACCAACTGAGCCACCCAGGTGCCCCAATGCACAGATTTCTAACACATGTTTAGTTTATTTTATTAAAATTTTTTGATGTTTATTTTTGAGAGAGAGAGAGAAAGAGAGAGCATGAGAGCAAGCATGAACAGGGGAGGGGCAGAGAGAGATGGAGAGGCAGAATCCAAAGCAGGTTCCAGGCTCTGAGCTGTCAGCACAGAGCCCATGTGGGCTCGAACCCACAAACTGCAAGATGAAGACCTGAGCCTAAGTCAGACACTTAACCAACTGAGCCACCCAGGCGTCCCTAACAAATGTTTAGATCGTGCTAATATTGCTGGTCTACAGACCTTACTCTGAGAAGCACTAGTTAATCCATAGGGCCATAAAGTTATCAGCACGAGGAAATCGACAAAATACTTCAACAGTTTGCTAACTTCACTTTTTTGTGCTATTAACTTGTTTTGATTATCCAACTATTTTTAATTCATTTATTAAACATTTATTGAGAAGTCACTATGTAAGCAAACAAAAATCGGTATATGCATAAAAATTAGTTCCTTTATAAATGTAGTCTACTTCTATGCCTGAATTCTAAATCTTTAGTACATTATTCAAGTTAATATATTTTTTTGAAACACGGTAAAGAAAATCTACTAAAACACATGTACTTTTCATTGAATTGATCTAACAACAGAACTACAGAACAATCATGATTTTCAAAAGATGCAACAGTATGTGTTTTGGACTTTGTTCACTTTTGCAAATATTTATAATCATTGTATGTCTAATATTGAAAGAACAACAAAACCATAGTGTTGATGCTCGTGAGATTTTATTTACTACAACGTTGTGTAGGGAAAACTATTCTGCACCCACAGAGTCTTGAGGTCAAGTATAAATTTTACTTCCTGTTTTTCAGGAGTCCAGATACTTTGAAGGGAGTAACCTCTCTACACTAGTTCTCTTAAAACCTTGTCCCACAGTCACATACGTTGTTCCTGGTGTATGAGTGGAAAGGCGTCAGTGATCAGTTTGTTGAAAATTGCTACTTTCTTGGAAGTGATCTTTCTCTGGGTGCATAATCTCTGATGGTGTTTTATTGTGTAGACTACACTGCAGTTATCATAGGTGTAGAGTGAAAAATTACCAGAAAGTTTTTCCTCATCATTTAAAAGTACTCAGTTATTGAGATGATCAATAGTCAATAAGTCACTAGCAACATCATTTTGTTGCTAAGAATCTGAGTATTGTTTCCCCCAGGTTTATATGCGCGATTCATTTCGAATTGGCCTCCGTGGCTGTGCTATTCTCATGTCAGTCATTCGGTTTCTCAACTCCCACGAGGCTGCCTCGTGGACAAGTGCAGTTGGGATAAATAATGTAGAATTTACTAAGGTTTATGAAGGGATGAGAGTGAGTGGTTGCACCAGAGATCACACAATTAAGCTTCCTAAATGTCCTCATTACCTATATATGGTCATTTTCAAAATTTCCTTTTTTAAGCCAGCGACCAGATCCCTTGACTCACAATCTGGCAGACAGTTTAGGATATCTGCTTCTTTTTCTCCCCAGCACAGAATCTCAAAATCCAGATAACTTCCGTACCGTACTCTGCAGAATTTAAAGCCAGCTGAACGTACTCTGCAGAATTTAAAGCTAGCTCAATGGTGTCTGGAAAACAGAAGTTCATTCTATAGCTCGAAACTCTTCTGCTCAAACATAACCGGAGAGAGGCTAACTCCACCCTCTTACAGATAAAATAGGTATCCTATCTCAAATTGAAATAAAGTCCCATTATTTACCTGGGCATAGTTTCTTTAGAAGTTTTGGGATGGATTTTATGTTTGATGGACATTTAGGGTCAATGATTCCATGGATAGAAAAACATGCATTTGGACTGATCATCCCTCTGAAAGACGGCAACAAGAATTTTGGAATATTCTAGCGCATCAGTTAGAAAAGCTCTCCAAGTGCTATTTGGGAAGTTATGGAAGAGACCCAGGAAGGTGGGAATTCTTCACAGTGGCTTTGCCTGTCCTTGCCCTCAGGTGTTGCCTCGTTTTTTGGTTTCACCCATTTGGCAGAACCTTGGCCTCTAGCTCTTTCCCCACCCATCTTGAACCCAGACTGCCTGCAAAACAGCTGCTAACCACACGAGCGAGTCCCGCCTTTTCCGGACACTGTTTTGACCACCTGATCTGGAAACTATCTTAACCTCAGTGGACCTCTCTTGCTGACACTCTATAACATGCTTGCCCTGTCCATTTTGAGTTAGAACACTTTAAAGTCTTTGCTTCCCTTCACTTCCCTTCATTTTTGAATACAGGTGTTAACAGTTCTCTGGATCATTTTCTTCCCTTAAAACATTCCATATACCCCAACCACATACTACATTATATAAGCAAAGTGATAGCTTTGTATGTGTTTCTAGAAACAGAAAGAAAAGATTATTTCGGAAAGATTATTTCATCTTTTCCGATGCATGTAATCATTTCCCAATGTATGCAAGATCAAGATTCTCACTGATAATGTTTTTCAAAAAAAGTAAAGAAACAAGCAAGGAGGCATTACTTTGGCAATTATTTCCACGAAGCATTTTGCCAAACAGCATGGAGTACATTTTCTGATGGTAACTACTATTGAACAAACTTCATAATAAATAGAAGCTTAGTAACAGCATGAAAAGGGGGCAACGGTAAAGTTAATGTCTTCATTTTGGTATCTTTGATAAAAGTAATAGACTTTGAGTTAGGACACTATTTAAGAAATGATTTCACGTTGAGAAATACCGTGTTTAAGGTAACAGTGAGGCATATGCTTGTATAATGTAGTAAGTGGTTGGGGTATATGTAGGAATCACCTTAATTATCTGATTTTTTTAAGTTTATATTTACTTATTGTGAGAGAGACAGAGGGCACACGTGGAGAAGGAACAGAGAGAGGGAAGATCCCCAAGCAGGCTTCATGCTGTCAGCACAGAGCCTGATGTGGGGCTCAAACTCAAAATATATGACAGCATGACCTGAGCCAAAGTCGAGAGTTGGCCCGCTTAACTGGCTGAGCCACCCAGGTACCACTTAACTATCGGATTCTTAAGACCTTACTAGTAATTGCTGAAAACCTACCTCACTTTGTTGAGAGGTTACTGAGCTCCCTCAGAGTTTCTATAAACTTCCAGAGTGGTTTTGTTTTTTTTTTTTTTACTCTTACATTCATCTCTGCCACAAGCTACATTTTGGTAAATCAATTCAGCCCCAGACTTCAGTCCACAGGCTGCCCATGATCTTCAAATGTTGATCTAGAAGTGGAAACCCATTCTGTTTTTAAAGTCCCACAGAATTCATGTAAACAGTACAAGCGTAGGTTTGGGGAGAGAGGTAAATGCATATTGCTATGTAGACAACTTAAATACTGACTTTAAAACGCATGTTTAAAATTATTCTCTCTTCTGACTTGTGTGTGCTCCTTTCTCTCCTTACTCTTTTTTTTTTTAAATAGTTTTATTTATTTCTAGGAGAGAGAGAGAGAGAGAGAGACAGCGTGAGCAGGGGAGGGTCAGAGAGAGAGGGAGACACAGACTCTGAAACAGGCTCCAGGCTCTGAGCTGGCAGTCAGCACAGAGCCCGACGCGGGGCTCGAACCCACGAACCGCGAGATCATGACCTAAGCGAAAGTCGGACACTTAACCGACTAAGCCACCCAGGAGCCCCTCTCTCCTCACTCTTATCCTCATTTCCATTTCTTCTCTTCTCCAACCCTAACCTCTCAGTAGAAAAACAGAAGAGAAGTGAGAGAAAAATGTAACCTCAGGGTTTTGTATCAGAGTAGTTCAGCTTTTCTAACCTTACAGCAGATCAGAACTTATATTTTCCTAGGATATATTGAAATTGTAATTTATAAAGCCGTGCCTAATTAAATATTTAGATATAAGTGCACGTCTTATGCTATCCCGAGGGTACAAACAAAGCCAGAGATGGGTCCATTTTTCTAGAGAACAGAAAATCAAGAATGATTTAGGGATAAAGTTTGGGATCAGGAGTGATCTATGAAATAACACTTGAGAAGACAACTAGAAAGAATTAAAGAAAGATCTCTAAAAGAAAATACAAAAGGAAAACAGGAAAGAAAATGTCAGTGTTCACTTACGTTTAAAAGTAGGGAAATGAATTAAAGCCGGAAAAATTCTCTGAAATACAGTTAAAATAGCTGTGTGGGTTATATTAATGCAATTAACTTAATTTATAGATAAGGAGAGTGAGGCATAGTAGTGGATATGGAGCTAACATGCAAGAGAGAAGATTCTTTGCCAGATGTTTTGACTCAATGATTGTGCACTTTTGGGGACATTAGGACCTCCCTTCTGATTTCCTTGTCAAGTGAAGAGTCAAAGTTGAGAATCAGGGAGTGAGAAAGTGGTTTCATTTTGGGAACTTCCAATGCAAAGGAGACAATAAAAACTATTTTAAAAATCCTTATATATAAAACAATTTTCATAAATAATTTTATATAAGACAGTTGGCTATGACTCAATAAGAGAAGAATAAAATATTGGCTTAGTAGAAATAGGGTCTATCCAGTAAAACTGAGTAACTGAATACGGGTTTATGGTTTTCTCCATCAACATCCATTAGTTTGATGTTTGGCACAGATGATGGTGGGAGCGATACAAAGTTTGACATGTGCGTGAGAGACCCAGGGAAATAGAAAAGACACAAGGGATTACCTGGTGCTAGGAGGGAAACCTGAAATAATACAGGGCACAGGTGCATGTGAAGGAAGATAGCAACAGAGAGTAGGCAAGAGTTGTTGAAATTATGGAGTATCAGTTACCGATAACATTGAATGTGAGAAGGACCAATGGTTCTGGAAGCTGCAAAAAGAAGTGACATGGATTCAAAGAAGATCAGGTGAAGGGTCCCTGGGTGGCCCAGGTGGTTAAGCACCTATCTCTTGATTTCAACTCAGGTCAGGGTCTCACAGTTCATCTGTTCGAGCCCCAAGTCGGGCTCTGTGCTGACAGCGTGGAGCCTGCTTGAGATTCTCTCTCTCTTTCTCTCTGTCTTTCCTTCCTGTGCTTACACATGCACTGTCTTTCTCTCTTTCCTTCCCAATAAATAAATAAACATTAAAGAAAAGCAGATAGGGTGATTACAAAATACGATGATCCAGATGTGATTGCTGAATAACTCAACTACCAGAAATAATATTCTTGTCATTATAACACAGATATGGTAAAGACCAATTATACATTACTTTCAAGGGAAGACCAGCCAAGAGCCACATTAATAGCAAGATCAAATAAAAGACTGTGACCGTTTATCTTATCACACAGAGGAAGGGCTGCAAGGAGGAAGACACCAAAGTTTATAAAATTGTAATGGCTTTATTGAATGTAAACATAGTGTGAGTCTGGGAGTGCTAGAAGTCCATAGACCTATTTTCCTTTTTTTAAAAAAAGATTTTATACACAGTCGTTACATTTTATTAGTATTATACATAAATATCTCATGTTATTTAAAATTGCCATGTATACTATTATATATGGTAATATATTATTGAGGCATGTCTTTAAACTTTAAAATTTTTTTCAAATATTTTTAATGTTTATTTTTTTAACTTTTTTAGACTACATCATCATTTGGGTATATTTTCAAATATTTTAACTTTTTTAACTGCACCATCATTGGGTATATTTTCAAATCTAGAACACTGAATTAGATACAGTTTAGTCAAATTCACTTTGGAAATTTCTATGTTGCTCTGTTATTGGAATAGGACACTCGGTGTGATCATTACTGTTTTGCTTCTTCATGAGAACTGAGCCTTTTTCTTGTTTGGAGATCTCTTACTGAGGGGTCTTGGAAGTTAAGAAGACCGTACAAGCCTAAACGGGCAAATACACTTTCTCCCTTATTCTCTGGCAAGGAATTGTAAAAGTTCTATGGGTCATATGCAAATTATCTGAATTTACTGATGAGGAAAGTGAGGACATAAGCGTACAACCTCAGCTGAGCCAACCTCAAACGTCAGTCTAAAAACCATGGAGGCCAAGGAACAAGACTATCAGAGGTCTCTTTGGGTGCCTACAGTTCACAGAGAGTTCTGATGTTTCGCAACCAGAGTTTGTACAAGCGAAAGTGTCTCCTGCTGAGAAAGTGCTAACAGTGTCTTCCTTGGACAGTTACATGGAGTGCTTTTTGCCTCTGATCTTTGCTGTCTAGATTTCATGGTTTCTTCTGGTTCTTCTGAGCTGGTATTTTATTTTATTACTATTTTTTTTTTTTTACATTTTATTGAACAGAGAGAAACAGAGCATGAGCGGGGGAGGGTCAGAGAGAGAGGGACACACAGAATCCGAAGGAGGCTCCAGGCTCTGAGCAGTCAGCACAGAGCCTGATGCGGGGTTCATACTTATGAACCGTGAGATCATGACCTGAGCCGAAGTCGGCCGCTTAACCAGCGGAGTCACCAGGTGCCCCTCTGAGTTGGTATTTTAAAGCACCTAGCCCATTTTAGAAGTTAACATAGTTAGTCTCAGGAATTTCCTTGTCTGCTCAGATCCCCCGAGTTAGTCTCTGTTGCCTTCAACTAAAAACTTTGACAAGTATAGTAGATAAGGCATAGTTTGGAACCATACTTGATTTTTCATTTTGTGAAATGAAATTTAACTTATTGAGAGACCAGTGTTCTCTATCTCTTCAAAGATTGTTTTTGTTATAAGCTCTATTCAAAAGTGAGTTGTAATGTTAAAGAGGGGAGAAAAAAGGATTTTAAATAGCTTCCTGCAGCGAAATGTGAGGTGGTAAAAAGTGCAAACTGCTTAGCAGAGAAAACAAGACAGTAGATGGAAAACACTGCTCTGAAGAGCATCTGACAGGATTGGTTTGGAAAAAATATATAGCCTGGATTTCAATGCATATGTGACATAAAAGATGTTGTGACAGGGACAGAAATGTTTCTTTACTCATAACTCCACCGTATCGCAACTTCAACTCATCAACACACACATACACACTCTTCTGAGGAAGGTTCCATGGTGCTGAATTGCTTTTTCTAGTCGGGGTCAAAGTTACTTTGGACAAAATAGTTTTTCATATACTTGAGGAATATCTAAGGTGATAGATGTAGAGATATTTAAAGCAAAGTTGGAAGAGTCTGGGCCAATGGAAACAGCTTAACAACAACAACAAAATGGCGGCAGGAGACTGGGAAGTGGAGGCAGGTGGGAGGAAGGAAAGTAAGATGGGGATTTTTCTTAGAGGGAAATTTTTTTTTTATGTCTTTTTTTTAAAAATTTATTTCTAGGGGAGAGAGAGAGAGAGACAGTGTGAGCAGGGGAGGGTCAGAGAGAGAGGGAGTCACAGATTGAAACAGGCTCCAGGCTCTGAGCTGGCAGTCAGCACAGAGCCCGACGCGGGGCTCGAACCCACGAACCGCGAGATCATGACCTAAGCGAAAGTCTGACGCTTAACCGACTAAGCCACCCAGGCGCCCCATTAGAGGGAAATTCTTAGTACTGTTTAACGTAACGCTCCCTCCATTGCTCGCCAGAAGGACATTAAAATCTCCTCTGGTCATTACGGTTTGTGAGATGTATTTGCGTAGCAGGTGATGGTGTAAAGTGCTGACACTTGCTCTGAGTTGTGCAAAAAGTGGAGAGTGAAGTAACCAATTGGACGCTGGTTACGTCTGGGCCCTGTATTATTTCAGTACTTACAAGGCCTTCCCTTTGTGGATTGCACCTGCTGACGATGCTGACTGCATGAGGACTTTGAATCCCAGGTACTATAGTAAAAACAGCTGATACCAGGGATGTGTAAATCCTCTCCCACAGTTATGCCAAAGATACCAAAATATAAGGCCAGTTACAATGCAGGGAGTCATAATCTGTTACATGGAATGGATTTATTCATGGGACAATGAACCTCTGTGCCAAGATCGAGGGATAGGGACATGAGAAAACCAAAGTCCTTGCTCTCACAGAGGTGCTTGAAGCAATAGAACTAGGAATTTCTAAAGGTGTTGCGGTTATAAACTCACTTCATAATACTCCAGTGAAAGATACCATGTTATTTCGTTGTTTTTAATCATAATAATATTTTATCTTGTGTAGAGCTCCAGCTAAATACAACAGCAAGACTTTCAAATTTAATCAAGCCTGGGAGCACTTTGAACTCTGTTTAGTGTTGAGTAAATATCCGGGAAGCTTATGTGGTACCCAGAAAACAGGAAAGGTCTGATCCTTCACAGACTAAGGTGAAACATCAGAATCACCTTTGCTCTTTTTGCTACAGGTGTTGCTGAATCTGGTCCTCTTTCATATATTAAAACCCTAATCTTCCAGGTAGTCTTCCTCATGACCCCAGAACTCCCCATGCCTGTCTTTTGTGGTCATCCTGCAGCCAGTTAACTACCTAGTCAGTCAAATAGATCTTCAGCATGAACAGGATTGATTAACTCTTTTGAAGGACAAAGTTGTCTATATTACACTATCAGTTTCTAAGCATTACTGTAACTCTGTAATAATTAAGATAGTTTTGCATCAGCGTAAGAATAGACACACAGAACAGTGCAACAGCAGACCAAAAACCACTTCCAAATATTTCAGATATATATCTGTCTCTTCCACTGCAGTTGAGTGGGAAAGATTACTCTTTTCAATATGGAAAGAAATGAACCTTGACTACTACTTCACAACATACAGAAAATTAATTGTAAACGAACCATCAAACTAAATGTGAAGAAGAAATCAGTAACATTTCAGAAAGAAAACATAACGATAATACCTTCATGTCTTTGGGCATGTATGATATTGTGATTTGTATTAAGAAGTCTACTTTGGTCTTTATATTTCTGGCACAGAACTCCTAAAACTCTTGGATGATGAAACTCCTTAGAGATTAAAGTGATAAAATGTCTTTTATCTGTCAGTGAGTTGACTTTTGGAAAGCACCTAAGGGTGGAGGTTGGTTGCTTAGCGAAACAGCCATGTGATTGGTGGGTTGTAGTTTTCAGTCCTATCCTGCTGACCTCTGGAGAAGAGGGAGAGGCAGAGGTTAAATCAGTTGCTAATGGCCAGTGACTTTAACAGCCTCCGTAAATATCCAAAAGGACTGAGTCTGGAGAGTTTCTGGGGTGGTCAACACTTGGAGATCTGGAAGAGTGGTGTGCCTGGAGAGAGTAGGGAAGCACTCTGCCCCTTCCCCCACACCTTGCCCTATGCGTCTCTTCCGTTTGACTGTTCTGAGTTATATTCTTATATAGGAAAGCAGTGATTTCATAAAATGTTTTGCTGAGTCATATGGGTTTTTCTAGCAAATTAAACTCAAGGAGGACGTTGTTGGGAACCTCTCATTTATAGCCAGCCCTAGGTGGTTGCCTATGCTTCTGACTAACTTCTGAAGTTCATGGGGGTGAGGGAAGAGGGGACTCAGTCTGTGGGACTGAGCCCTTAACCTGTGGGGTCTTACGCCATTTTCAGGTAGACAGTGTCAGAATTGAGTTGCATTGGACACCCAGCTGGTGTCCTGAGAATTCCTGTTGGTGATGTGGTGGGAAACTTACACCCCACACATCAGAATCTGGTCCCAGGACACTACTGATGACCATGCAAAGATCTTTTTTTTAAACAAGATACAAAAAGCACTGCCTGTGAAATTAGTTTGCTGAATTGTACTTACTTAAAATTAAGAATTTTTTTACTCAGAAGGCACTTTGACAGAGAGAAGTGGAAACGACAGAGCACTTGTGTACAGGATATATGAAGAATTCCTATACTTTTTTTTTTAAAGAAAAATAAAGAGAAATCTTATCTTCTATGAAGATCTTTGGGATAAGTGATTCTTTACAACATCTCAAGGATGTACAGTGATGCCCACTTTTCATTCCTGGCTATTAATAATTTTTATTTTTCCTTTTTTTTCCTACCACGAACAGGATTTAAAAACAAATGACAACAAAGACCTAGGTACCGACTGACTTGTGGGGAGCATGGCTCCTTTTCCCCCTCTGGTTGAATAACCTCTCCTCTTATAACTCTTATCTCTCAAAGTTCTCTTGCTTACTTCTGTCTAGATGTATTTCTCCACATCCATCTCCACAATAGTTTCTGGGAAGACCTTGTATCCATCCAGAAGGACACCAGAGGAGAGGATAGTTCATTTAGTTCTTTCCTTGGAATAGAATTAAGGGGAAAAATAACTCATGTTCTTTCAAGCTGGAACAGAAGACACATTAATATTTCACCATATTATCTGGAGCACATGCATAATCTACTGAATCTCCTAATTTGATTGATTGGCCTAAAAATTCACAAGAAGACGCTTCAACAGCCACCTCTCTATTTTGGGTGAAACTTAGCTGAAATAACTACTGGGATGAATTGGCTGGAGATCTATAAAGCAATGAGACTCGCGTGATTCAAAGACATCATGTTTATCCAGTGATCAGAGTCTTCAGCCTTTAATAGAGACTGTTCATAGCAGCTGGCAAAAGTGTGCGGTACTGGAGAACATGGCTTGCGATGCTTTGGAAGGGATCGTCATCCTACAGAAAGGTAAGGGAAATTGTATGTAGTTGGCATATAGGTAGGACAACTCATGGATGCCAAGAAGGGTTGCTGAATTGAGTTTTTTTTTACCCATTTGAAATTTTTTCCAAATATTGCTAATTTTGTGATGGGGAACGAATCCAAGATTTACATTACATAGTTCATAGTTGAAGAAAACATAATGCTGTAGGTCAAATTTTAAAAGAAATAAAAGCATAAGACCATATTTCATCTTACTCTTGAGATATTTGTGTTAGGATTAAGTATGAGGAAGATGAAAATCACTCGTCAAAGAACAGCGGAAAGGGTATGCAGATTTAAACAATTGTGTAAAGAAATGTGAACATAATGAATTCTGACTGACTCTGTGCACACAGTGCAGTGGCTGCAGCTGCTGGTAAGACCAATGGATACTTACCATTCGCTGTTTTGTCTGAAGGATGAGAGGCAACCGTGGCTGGCTGGCCACACCAACAGCTCCGTGTCTTCTCCTCGGGGAAGTCCACTTTTGCCTTCCCTTCTCTCCAGTTTCGAACATGGTAGTATCTTTTAGATGGTGCTGTCCTGGTAAAGGACAGGAGACTCAAAACATGTCGTGCTTTCTAGAATTCTGGTCTGTCTCCTCTTCCACATATAAGATCACTGTCTTATATCAGGCTCTCATTTCACCCTTCCTTGGGCCTTTCAGGAGTCTTATAACTGGCCTTTCTCACACTGCTGTGCCTCTCATCCACTTCATCCTCCACACTGTCACTGTAATGATCATCTTTAAGTTATAAACCTACCTGTGGGACTCTACTCCATGGCATATGCCATAAACTACTAAGTCTTTTGTATTATGCTCAGGACCCTCTGCATTCATACATCAGTGCTTCTGGTCCCTATGCACTTCGCACAGTCCCTGGCGCATAGTAGAATATTAGCAGACGAATGTCCGGGAGGGGAAATGTGCGTGGGATGTGCATGTTGGGATCAGTGAGTGATTGAGTGTCCCTTTCACCAAATGATGACCCGTTCGTTACCAGTGGTGATTTGCTCGTTTTTAGCAAATTACTTTAAAATTTTTCAGCCTAAAATCTAATTTCTTGGGGTGCCTGGGCGACTCAGGGGGTTAAGTGTACAAATTCAGTTCAGGTCATGATCTTGCAGTTTGTGAGTTTGAGCCCCACATCAGGCTCTGTGCTGATAGCTCAGAGCCTGGAGCCTGCTTTGGAGTCTATGTCGTTTTCTCTCTCTGCCCCTCCCCTGTGCATGCTCTGTCTCTCTTCTCTCTCTCTCTCTCTCAAAAAAAAATTTAGAAAATTAGAATTTCTTAATGATGAGGAATTTCATTAATTCTTCTGATTAATTCATTCCATTTTACTCTGTTGCTATGATGATCATCTATAATTAGTAGCATTAATAACTGTAATATAGAAGGAAGGAAGACAATTTATATTAGATAATTTTTCATATTTCAAAAATTTGTTGTTGTTTTAGACTCAATTATATCATTAGAACATATTCATTGAAGCAGAATTCCAGGGCCAAAAACTACATTGTTTTCAGCCTTAAGATGCATGTTGTAACATGGTTCTATAAAAACACATCAATGCAGACCCAGGTGTTTAATGTTATAATCAGATTACTCCATTTAATTGTCCCAAAGAAAATTACATTGCTACACATACTACAATGTATTCTCTTAAAAAGTTTGACATCTCAGTTATCACAAAAGAAAGATTCATTCATTCAATAAATATTTCTTGAACACCTAATATGGATACGACACCATCCTAGGTAAATAGAAATATAAGGACTACCGTTTGATGGAAAACATGATTATGTAACAACCAAGGTACATAAATTAATTTGGAATCACATCAGAATGCTTTATTCTTCACAAATATCGTGGCCTCCGTCAGCATTATTCTCTGGTGGGACTTGCTGAATATTTCTTTCTCAAAATGTGCTATCTTGTGATTCACTTCAGACATCACAGGTTTGGAAGAGGAGTCTAACACCTTTTTCTACAAGAAGTTTTTAAGCTATAGTTAGTCATTGTGACCAAATTTATCAAATCTTAGCACTGAAACCAACCAATTTCTATGGATTTTAATTACAGTTTCTATTTACATCTCAACAGTGTCAATCGACACCAGCAGTTTCAAGTGGTTTGTACAAAACACTAGGATATTGTTTTGCTCTATGTAATCTTAGACTGTTTAACGAGCATATAATTTAAAGAATTCCACTTCTTAAGTGGAGGTAACTCCTTAGGTTCAAAGGATCCCCAAAAGAGTGAGAAATAATAAAATATATTTTAGTAAGTGTTTAGCTTTTTGTAAAAGATTTGCTTTTATTAAGCCACATCTTAAGGAAGATTTTGCAACAACATACTTCATAAGTGTTAAGTTAAAATTGTTCTATCTCAGGTTTGATGTTTTGTGGTATATTTGGTTTATTTTCTTCAAGGAGAAATACTAAATGAAATACCCATTAATTTTTATAATTTCTAAAAATTTCTTTGAGAATCATAATATTTTAGGGTTCAGATTTTTAAAGATCTGTAACATTTGAAGCCATTTCTTGATATTTTAATATATAGCTTTTATTCAGATTTCATGCTTATCTTTGTCTCAGTTAAATTATTGCTAAAATTGGGGGTGCCTGGCTGGCTCAGTCAGTAAAGCATGTAAGTCTTGATCTTGGGGTTGTAATTTTGGGTTCCACACTGAGTGTAGAGGTTACTTAAAAATATAAATAAAGGGACACATGGACGTCTCAGTTAGGTTTAGGTCATGATCTCCCGGTTTTTGAGTTTGAGCCCTGCATTCAGCATAGAGACTTGAGCCTGCTTTAGATTCTGTGTCTCCCTCTCTCTCTATTCCTCTCCCACTCATGCTCTGTCTCTGTCTCTCTCTCTCTGAAAAATGAATAAACGTTAAACAAAATTTAAGAATTCTTAAAAAGTTATTGCTGCAATCTCTATCAAAATAACACCAGCATTCTTCACAGAGCTAGAACAAACAATACTAAAATTTATATGGAACCAGAAAAGACCCAGAATATCCAAAGCCATCTTGGAAAAGAAAACCAAAGCTGGAGTCATTACAATCCTGGACTTCAAGCTGTGTTACAAAGCTGTAATCATCAAGACCGTATGGTACTGGCACAAAAACAGACACTCATATCAGTGGAACAGAATAGAGAACCACGAAATGGACCCCCAGACGTATGACCAACTAATCTTTGACAAAGAAGGAAAGAATATCCGATGGAATGAAGACAGTCTCTTTAGCAAATAGTTTTGGGAAAACTGGACAGCAACATGCAGAAAAATGAACCTGGATCACTTGCTTACACCACACACAGAAATAAACTTGAAATGGATGAAAGACCTAAATGTAAGACTGGAAGTCATCAAAACCCTGGAGGAGAAAGCAGGCAAAAACCTCTTTGACCTCGGCCATAGCAACTTCTTACTGAACACATCTGGAGATAAGGAAAACAAAATAAAAATGAACTTTTGGGACCTCATCAAAATAAAAAGCTTCTGCACAGCAAAGGAAACAACCAGCAAAACTAAAAGGCAACCAATGGAATGGGAGAAAATATCTGTAAATGCCGTATCAGATAAAGGGTTAGTATCCAAAATCTATAAAGAACATATCAAACTCAACACCCAAAAAACAAATAATCTAGTGAAGAAATGGGCAAAAGACATGAACAGACACTTCTCCACAGAAGACATCCAGATGGCCAACCAACAGATGGAAAATTCTTCACCATCACTCGTCATCCGGGAAATTCAAATCAAAACCACAATGAGATACCACCTCACATCTGTCAGATGGCGATCATTAACAACTCAGCCAATGACAGATGTTGGCAAGGATGCAGAGAACAAGGATTTCTTTTGCACTGCTGGTGGGACTGCAAACTGGTGCAGCCACTCTGGAAAACAGTATGGAGGTTCCTCAAAAAATTAAAAATAGACTACCCTATGACCAATGAATTGCACTACTAGGTATTTATCCAAGGGATACAGGTGTGCTGTTTCCAAGAGGCACATGCACCCCGAGGTTTACAGTAGTGCTATCAAAAACAGCCAAAGTGTGAGAAGAATCCAAATGTCCATTGACGAATGAATGTGTAAAGAAGATGTGGTATATATATACAATGGAGTATTACTTGGCAATCAAAAAGAATGAAATCTTGCCATTTGCAAGATTATGCAAGTGATAGATAGAACTAGAGGGTATTATGTTAAGTGAAGTTAGTCAGAGAAAGACAAATATCATATAACTTTACTCATATGAAGACTTCAGGATACAAAACAGATGAACATAAGGGAACAGAAGCAAAAATAATATAAAACTAGGGAGGGGGACAGAACATAAGAGACTGTTAAATATGGAGAACAAGCAGAGGGTTGCTGAAGGGTTGTGGGAGGGGGGATGGGCTAAATGGGTAAGGGGCACTAAGGAATCTACTCCTGAAATCTTTGTTACACTATGTGCTAACTAACTTGGATGTAAATTTTAAAAATTTTAAAAATATTGCTAAAATTGGGTTAAAACAAAAAATATTTTACAATTGCTTAAAATAATGGATTATTTTAGATGTTTCACATTGGACAAGTTGAAAACTTTCAAGAAACTTATACTGGCAATTGGATCTTATTCTGCCAGTACATCTGTAAAAATATGTAAAACTTCATGAGCAATCAAATCAAATAAAATTAATATAACATTGTAAAACTACTACTTTTCTTTACCAAACTGTCTTAGTTTTAAACTATGGTAATATCCCACTGTCAGCAATGACCTAGGAGTTATTCTTGCTCACTCTTAGCAGTATACACCCAGGTTTCCTGGAGTGCTTAAAATGTTACATACCCTTTACCCCAACAATTCCACTATTAAATTAATCGTGAAAAAGTAGTAAGCTTTTCACAAAGGGTTTGTGTGTGTGTGTGTGTGTGTGTGTGAATGTGTCTGATTGTATGTGTGTTTGTGGGTATGCATACACACATCCACAGACATGTACATGCCCACATGGGGTGTGGTATGCAAAAAAACGCCAAAGGCAATGGGCTGGGAAATAAATGGGAACAAAGACCGTGATTTTAGCATTTGCTCAATGAGCTAGCGTCCAAGAAGCTCAGTATGAAAGACAGGAAAGGAGAGTAAACAGATTGGTCGCTACATAGGGAGATAAGACTGAAGAATAACACTTATATTGGGGGAGATTTAAACCCGTTTAACCATTAATGAGAAAGAAACAATAGCAAAAAAAAAAAAAAAAAAAGGAGTATTCAGAGGGCACATGATGGAGGAAGTCACCGAGAGGCATGGGTAGGGCAGTACCTGTGACAGTGGGCTGGGAAGCAGTTGGCCACGGATGGGGGTGTGTGAGAGGCTAGGAAGGGAGCCTTAAGGGGCAGAGGATTTAACCAGCAGCAAAGCCACAAACGCTCTCCTGGGAAATGAATTTTTAATAACAAGTGCCTCACGTTCAACATATTTCAGACCGTATTCCATTTGCATTATGAAGACTGACACTATTCTAAGCTTACCTAGCAATTAAAAAAAAAAAGATTTATTCAAAATCACACCTAAGCCAGATATGAGAATGGAAGAGAATTCCTTTATCGTCTAGAATAGGAATTGGTGTTTTTTCCTTTTTTCCTGTAAAAGACCAGAGAGTATTTTAGACTTTGCAAGCTGTGCAGTTTATGTCAGGACGACTCTGGCTTTGTAGTTGTAGCTCATAATCAGCCACAGACAAACCCGAAACAAATAGAGGCAGTTGCGTTCCAATAAAACTTTATTTATAAAAACAAGTAGCAGGCCAAATTTGGCCAGTGGTCCATAGTTTGCTACTCCTGCTCTAAAACACAATCCAGTAAAGGAATTCACAGTAGTAAGATCAAGCCTTTACTCCGTCAGCGTATTTTAAGCTCATGCTTGAATTGTCCTTGTATATTTTATGTGTTGAGATTTCCTTCTGTTTATAACAGAATATGGGAAAGAGCCTCTGTTTTCTAGGGAGTCTGGATTCTGGGTAAGGTCCTCCCACTTCTACTTTTGTTATTCAAAACTTTGTAAAATGGAATTCTTGCCTTAGTTGCTGCCTTTTGAAAATGGGGGCAGTGACCCTGTCTTTAATCATTGTAGATCATAATGAAGAAGACATGCATATGTGTAAATGCTCTGAAATACTGTTACCGTTCAAATGTAAGAAAATCACTATCATTTGCTACAGAATCTAAAAAAAGTTGGTTCACTGCCTATATGTAAGACCGTGGTGTGTTATATGTAGTCCCTACCGCTTAACTCTTGTAGGTATTAAATGAGATAAGAAGGTATGTGCTTGGGGCGCCTGGGTGGCTTAGTCGGTTAAGCGTCCGCCTTTCGCTTAGGTCATGATCTTGCGGTTCGTGGGTTCGAGCCACGTGTCGGGCTCTGTGCTGACTGCCAGCTCAGAGCCTGGAGCCTGTTTCAGTCTGTGACTCCCTCTCTCTCTGACCCTCCCCTGCTCACGCTGTCTCTCTCTCTCTCTCTCTCCTAGAAATAAATAAAACATTAAAAAAAAAAAGAAGGTATAAGCTTAGCCTCGGTGTCTGACATGTAGTACATGCTCAGTAAATGTCAGATGGTGTTATTAGTTTTCAAAAGACCATCAACATTGTCAAGTGATTCTGCCACTGAGCACCGGCAAGGACAAAGCCAAGTTATTCCTCTTCAAGGCTGGCATTGTCATTCACAGGCAGGGCGGTTACACCAAAAACTCTTTCTATTAGCCTCCCAGGGCTGCTTAGCAAATGGTGTAAAAAATGGATATTGACAGTTTATGGAGGCCAATGACTCCGAATCAGATTTTCAGATGGATGTCAGGGGAGCGTTTTCATTCTTCTGTGATTTGGAAGCCACAGTCCCAGAATAAACAGAAGGAGTCTGTCTGATCCTATGGTAACACAAACATAAAGAGGCCAGATGAGACAGCATGGCCACCCCGGGGCAGCTTTAAATTAAACCGCAAATGTACCCATCAGTCCTTGGGAGGAACATTTGCCCCTATTTGTTCAGTATGTGCAGTTTGTTCACCAGACCAGGGAATGCTGGTTATTATGTGATTCCACCCCATTAAAGTTCTTCAGGCCACACAGGAGGGGCAGGGTAAGCATCAGTCCGTTTTCCATGGATGAAGAAGGATTTAATGAGGGAGAAATGTACAGTGCAGGTGTAATTCTGCCTCACTTCTGAGTGAGTAGATAGGAAACGTCGGTGGTCAGGTGTGCTTCATCAGAAGGAAAAACAGTCCCTGTAAGAGTCAACCTACATTTTAAGGAGAGGGTGGGCTTTATCTTTTTCTTTACTTTTAAATTAATTTATTTTAAGTGGCAGCTCTTCCATTGAAATCAGTGGGAATTAACACCGATGCAGCCTCATGCAGTGCTCTCTAAGCCTCTGTCTTCACCTGCAACATTGTTATTTGCAACAGTGATGATTAGGTCTTTGGTGGTTAATAAGCCAGTTGTCTTTAGAATCTTAAATCTGTGGCTTCCACTGAGATTTGTTTCTGACATAAGGTATTTATTAAGCCTCAACGTCAAGGCTACACGTGCATCAGGGGTTCAGTCAAATACTAGATACACCTGAATGCTTAGTGTCCACTCTCTCTCATGTCCAGTATCAAATAGACATAATTTTTCATGTCCCTTAGTGATGTTCATAGTCATCACCTTGAACATTCATGACACTGCTTAAAAGGTTTCATTTTTCATCTTTCAGTTACAGATTTTTTTAATGATGCTGAAAATAGTGACTTAATGTTGCAGTGGCTGTGCCCAGATTGAATGAGGATTCAAGCTTGTGTCTTCTGACTCCACACACCACTCTTGTTTGTTTTTAAAAAGTAATATCTACTTATTTTTTTTTAATTCAGAAAGACAAAGTATTACATTAAAAACATGGAACTAGTGATATAAAGATTGAAAGAGTGATATTTTGTGGATTCTGCAGGAATCTTGCTTCAGTCTATAGTTCTGTAACAGTTCTTTTTTTAATTTTTTAGTGTTTATTTCTGAGAGAGAGAGAGAGAGACAGCCAGCGTGAGCAGGGGAGGGTCAGAGAGAGACGGAGACACAGAATCTGAAGCAGACACCAGGCTCTGAGTTGACAGCACAGAACTCGATGCAGGTCTCGAATCCACAAACCGTGAGATCTTGACCTGAGCTGAAGTTGGCTACTTAACCTACTGAGCCACCCAGGCACCCCTTTAACAGTTATTTCTAAAGCTCAAAATCAGGGTAAATTCACATGCATGTGTGTGTGAATGCGCGCACACACACACACACACACACACACACACACACACACACACACTTTTGCAGTAAAATGCATACAGCATGATATGTTTTAAGCCCCTTTCTTCTACTTGGGTACAAAAGATCCCATAAGTCTTGAGAGGCTGTTATATCAATCAAGAAATGGAAGCCATTGAGTCATATTCTTCTGGTACACAGGCTATATTAAGTTCCAGTGTCCTCTTTTTGACAAATTGGCTGTGAATAAGAGCAGTAAGCCACTAGGTTCTTAGAGGTTGGTTTATAGGAGCCTCTAGACCTTCCAACCTAAGGACACAGCCATCTGTAACCACAGAATTGGTGGAGGCACACAATGAGTCTATGTTACACTAACCCAAGACTCTTGTTTACAAAACTAGAGGTTTTGTGTTTCTCATTACTACCTAATTCAGCACTTCAGATTAACAGAATTACTCTCAGGGCAGTGGTTCTCAACTGGGAGTAATTTTGCTCCTCAAGGTGTATCTGGCAATATCTGGGGATGTTTTTGTTTGCTACAGGAAGTGGCATCTGGTGGGTCAAGGTCATGGATCCTAGCAAATATGTTTTAACACACAAGTCAGCCAATAATCCTCCTTCTAAAGTGTCAGTGGTATCAATGGAAATGAGGGCCCACATGTTAACCACATTCCCAGAAACCAATGTTTATGTATAAAATGCCGAAATTAAGGGGCGCCTGGTGGCTTAGTCGGTTAAGCGTCCGACTTTCGCTTAGGTCATGATCTCGCGGTTCATGGGTTCGAGCCCCGCGTCGGGCTCTGTGCTGACTGCCAGCTCGGAGCCTGGAGCCTGTTTCAGTCTGTATCTCCCTCTCTCTCTGACCCTCCCCTGCTCACGCTGTCTCTCTCTCTCTCTCCTAGAAATAAATAAAACATTAAAAAAATTTAAAAAAAATAAAATGCCGAAATGTCATGATGTCATGTTATTAATTGGCAATGATAACTACATCTGTCAAGAAGACCAAGATAATGATATCTGCTAATGAAAATATTTCTTCCATTTAGAAAAGCTACATGAAGAGCTGAATCAGAATCCAAAATTTATTCACTAAGCAAAACATCAGTTTTAAAGGAGACAATTAGATAATCCTCAAAGAATATGTCACAGGTGGGGTGCTTTCTGAGTTTGTTTATCTCTACAATAAACTTCCTGTTATTTCCTAGAGGCATATGTACCCCAATGTTTATAGCAGCACTCTCAACAATAGCCAAAACATGGAAAGAACCTAAGTGTCCATCAACTGATGAATGGATCAAGAGGATGTGGTATTTTATACAATGGAAAACTACATGGCGATGAGAAGGAATGAAATCTGGCCGTGTGTAGCAACATGGATGGAATTTGAGGGTGTTATGTTAAGGGAAATAAGTAAGGCAGAGAAGGACAGATACCATATGTTTGCACGTGTAGGTGGATTAGGAGGAACTTAATGGAGGACGAAGCAGGAGAAGAAGAGGAAAAATAGTTGGGGAGAGGGAGGAAGGCAAACCATGAGAGACTCTTGAATGCTGAGAACAAAGTGAGGGCTGAGGGGGGCATGGGGAAGAAGGGGAGGGGGTGATGGGCACGGAGGAGGGCACGTGTTGGGATGAGCGCTGGGTGTTATGTGTAAACCAATTTGACAGTAAACTAAGGAACAAAAAGCTTCCTGTTATTTCCTAGAGTTTCAGCATTTTGCAAAGAAATAGGAGTAGAGGCTCTCAAGAGGAAATGATGAGCGCTTTAGTAGAAAATAAGTACAGGATGCTAAGGGAATGCCTAAGAGGGACTCTTAGTCCAGATTGGAAGTTCAAGGGGAGTCTTGTGGATGAAATTGGTAAGGCATCCCTGACGTGTTTTGAAAGTCGAGTAGGTACTTTTCAACTGCCCAGTAAGAGATGGAAGGACAAGGCAGAAAAAGAAAAAAAGGAAAAACCTAAAGCAGAGAGACATACAGCCATTGGGTTTATCGTCTTCCGAAGAGCATCGGGCTGTGACCACGTGAGGGAGATAGAGACGCAAAGGTCACTGAGATATTACAGCCCGCAGATTAGAATACTTTCTCCCGCAGAGCGTTTCAGGCTTCAGGATAAACAGCCTCTTGAGACAGTTGGTGGGAGTATAGCTTTAGATGGGCTCCTGTAGTTCTACTTCTATGAGATTATTTCAAAGTCACTAACTCAATATTTTTGAAATTCTTTCCCTGTACTGGCGGCAGATGTCGTTTATGGCGCTTCCTTCCTGATTTTTAAGACGGAGCCTATATTGGAATTTTGAATGTCTGAACAGATAGGGAGGCAAAGCTCTCTGTTCTTTTCCTCCGGAATTTGAGTGAATGCCCTCTGTGCGACATGTGGCATCAATAGGAAGACTACTCATTAGATTGGAAATCCAAAAAAAAAAAAAAATTAAGAAAAAATATGTGAAAGAATGTAATGAAATAGAGATGACCTCATTTTTAATCCCTTTGAATCCCACCAATACTAGTTAATTTCTTTGGTTACAATTTATTCTGTCTCTACTCCGTGCCAGCCTCTGTGCTGGCACCTTAGTATGAAAAGATGGCTAAGAGAACATATTCATCCATATATAAATTATAATTTGCTGTATTTTGAAGGTATCATTTGGCCTGACAGTGTGAGCAAAAAGCAGAAAATAGTGATTGATTAATCTTATTTTCGGGTGATGCAGAAATCTAATAAACTCAGAATGTGGAGAGAAATGAAGATCAGGAAATTGAAGTAATCAATATTTCGAGTTGGCGCTCGCTTTCATTACAGTGCTAAAAGTCATCATCGAAATAAGAAAGGATAGATGAATGCCCTGATGCTCTGGTTTAGCATTAGGACAGCTTTAGACCCCTGTGTCTGGGAGAGGGAAGGCACAAAGCTGGCATAGCCTTAATGCATGGGATGATTAAAGGTAAATCATTCAACACTCTGTCCTCCAGGGTTCTGAGTCCCAAAAGAAAAGGAGCAAAGGATGTTGGGAGTGTGTGGTTTCGTCACACGTCTCAAAAACAATAATTTTCTAAACCCTCTAAAGAATATTGTGGAGTGGATAGAAACCTCTTGAGAAACCCTGTTGTGATTGTATTTTGAAAGCCGTAGTAAATCACTTTCTGCACTTACTCTAAATAATGAAAACTGCTCTTTTTTGTCATTCTTGAGATACAGGTAAAAATTGCTATCACACATATTATAATACTGTATTGTGTTGTTAAAATAAAAACGGCATCCCAGTACAACAGAGTTATGCATTAGTTTTTGAAAAACCAAAATGTAATCATATAAATGTATAGACACTGATTAGGAGAAAATCATTCATCTTCATCATAACAGTTTTTGCTCATAGAAGAAATACACTTGAAGACAAACACACATATGTAACTATAAATAAAAAAGTCATATTGCTGATTCTCAAACCCTGTTAAGATGTGTGTGTAGTTACTCTAATTCATTTAAACATTTTTATAATTATAACTCTAATTTTATATTATTTTTCACTTATATCAAACTTCATGTTATATCTTTTCATGAATTTATTTTAGAAGCTGTCTGATGTCCTGTTTTATATTATATGATTACTGACTGATAATATTTTAGAGATGCCTATTTGTTTTTTATTTTATTTTTTTAAATATTTTTATTTATTTCTAGGAGAGAGAGAGAGACAGCATGAGCAGGGGAGGGTCAGAGAGAGAGGGAGATACAGAATCTGAAACAGGCTCCAGGCTCTGAGCTGGCAGTCAGCACAGAGCCCGACGCGGGGCTCAAACCCATGAACCGCGAAATCATGACCTAAGCGAAAGTTGGACACTTAACCGACTAAGCCACCCAGGCGCCCCTGCCTATTTGTTTTTTAGAACAATAGAAAAATTATATCTCTACATTTAAATTAGCTTTTCTTATTATTACTACAGTTGAAAGTATTTTAGCAACTTTTATTTTTCTTTTATAATTTATTATTGTTACATCTTTTCCATGTGTAAATTGTGAACACATTGTACTCACTAAACGAATAATATTGCTTTTTAAAGTAATATTACTTTTTAATCTGGAAATCTCTAATAAAATTGAGTAATCCTATGGAATTATGGGTATGAATAGGAGAATACAACGTTATCTGTTCAGAGATCTTATTTACAGCATTACATTAGGTTTATGATAAATTATAAACAACATATGTGTTCATCACTTAGGGATTGGTCAAATATATACTGCCACAACTTATTGTTAGAAAAAATGAATTTGACGTGTAAAGACTTAAAAACCTAGATGAAAAACATGAATTAGATAAACAAGAGAAATAATATTTTTATAACAGCACACAGATGTGGAGGAATATATACCCACATGTCAGCATCCTAATCTCCAGAGGATATGGGAGGGCTTTTGGTTTCTGAAGTATTTATTCATTTTTACAATCAAGGAAGATACCAAATAGTTTTAAAATGTCTTTTTGTAGTATTTCCTATATTTTCACTTTTTTATTTAGGGCCCTTTTTTTTGAGAGTTGGATATTTGAAAAGGCTCATTTCTTGTCTAGAGGTTTCATTTTACTCCTTTGCCTATCTCTTCTTACATGAATACTGCACTGTTAAATACTGTGTGCTTGAGATGTGTTAAATATTATGCAGAAATAATTCTTCCTTTTTATTTTTACGTGTGAAAACTGTTTTAGCTAGACATCTCTATGTTCTTTTGGCTAGTTTTTAGATTAATATGGTTAAAGACATGCGTGCACAGCTCATTGAGCCTTTCATGGGTGCTGCAGCAAGCATAGACTTAAGTGTGATTTGATTTTTTTTATGTTTATTTATTTTGGGGGGGCAAGAGAGAGAGAGGGAGTGAGAGAGAGGGAGGGAGACACAGAATCCGAAGCAGGCTTGAGACTCCGAGCTGTCAGCACAGAGCCTGAGGTGGGGCTTGAGCTCATGACCTGAGCCTAACTTGGACGCTTAACCACTGAGCCACCTAGGCTCCCCTCTGATTTGATATTTTTTACAATTCTAAAACTTGGACTGTCTCTCAATTTATCCATGTCCTCTTTGTTATGGAAATAATTGTCTTTCTCAAAAAATTATTAATTTGACAAAGCCTAAAAGTCCCAAGTGCAGCCAAAATATGACATGCAAATGACAGTAGATGAGAAAGTACGTTTTGAAAATAGTTTAGGTAAATGGAGGTTATAATAATAGTTATTATTGTTACTGTAATTATATACATAGCAATCTAATTACTACTATTAAGAATGACCCTTAAGTGAAACAGGGAATAGGACTTTTATATTCTCCCCTCCTATCCTTTTTTCCATAGTCTTCCTCCCTGTGCCTGGACGCCTGCCTTTTTTTCATCTCAGGATATTAAAATTTCACTTCCTTCCTGACATCAGTCCTTGCTCTTTGACACTAAGGCTTGTATCATGTCTGTGTCTCTCCTTCCCTCCACCCCATCCCTCCTGTTCTCATACAGCCCCATGGATGAAGTGGTAGATTATTCCCTATTCCTCTGTTCCAGAGTCTGAATCAGAGTGATTCAAATTCTGGCTACACATTTAACATCATTTGGGGAGGCGGTTTTTATTTATTTGTTTGTTTGTTTGTTTGTTTGTTTGTTTTTGTGTGTTTGTTTTTACAAGTATGACCATCAGCTGTTCGCTGTATGCATTTCTTCACCTCCCTACCCCTTGATTCTAATCTCTCTTGTGTGGGATGTGACCCAGACATAGGCATTTTCAAAGCTCCTGGGTTGTTTGAAGGCCCAGCCAATTTTGCTAATTTCGAATCTAATCCTGTGAATATAATGCTCTCCCCCTCGCCAGAGTTCTGTCTTCAGGGATCCCCATAAACCACTCCATGAGTGGCCAGCCTCAGTGCTGCCTAAGAAATTCTTTGAGCCAGTGAGATATCATCAGATATTGGCTGAGGGTTTCTTAGCAGGGGGTGAAAGGGGGAAGCTTCCTTTCTCTCTGAGAAAGTTTTCCGAAGCGACGGTCACTCTTTCTGAAGAGTGTGGCCATCCTGCACTCTCGCTGAGGATGATAGCTACCGAGAGGAAGGATACAAAAATTACAGAGAGGAATCCAAGTTTTACATGGACCCTGCCTGGTCACACTCTGCATCTGGACGTTTCAAGTTATTTGAACCAAATACTATGTAGTGTTTGCATCATCTCAAGAAAACTTGAGATGTTTTCTGCCAACAGAACATTGTAACCGATGCAACTTTCCTTGACACTGAGGTCTAAGACATTGATCTCACTTCATAAACCAGCACCATTTTTTCATCTTAATAAAGGTTGAGTAGCTCCCTGCTAAAGAAAAAATCTTATATGGTAGAATCTCAGGCATCAGCCAGAAGATGAGATACAGATGGTACCTTCTTGGCATTCCTGTCGCCACGATTTTTATCTAATTGAATATTTAACAAAAACACATTGAAATAAAGCTCAAATGTGTATCTTTGTACTAGCTTTTCATTTACTACGTGCATGATTTCACTTCAATTAGCTGATTTCTTCAGGTTCTCTTACCATTATAAATGTCCCTATATCATAGGGTTATAGTAAGGATAAAATGAAAGAATGCATGTTAAATTTCCTAACAAAGAGGCTGGGACAATAACAAACATAGGCCGTTCTGTATTAATACAGAGTAAAGGATCCCATGCAATACGTGTATGTTCTTCGTTTCTCCCCATTACAGAGATCTAAAAGCCTTAAAACCTGAACATAAAAATATGGAGAAAGAAAAGTTTGTTAGCACTGCTGTTTGAGTGTCCAGAGATGTGGGTACAGTGCTTACCTGAATAACCAATTTTTGGGGCTCGATAACGTGTAGATCGATGAATAGAAGCCGATTCTGTGAAGACTCATGGGAGTGTTTCTACACCTGAGTGATCCTGTCCCATTCTTGATCTTAAGCTGGGATTTTATACCTTTTGCTCCCAAAGTGGCATCTATTGAAATGCAAGAGCAAAACGCAGGAAAGCTCCTAAGCTGTTAGGGTTCTGATGCTTGAAGACACCGCCTACGAACCTCGCTCCACTCACTTATCTGCTACCTCGTGTGTCTCCCCTTCTGATGTGAAGGGTTGGATAGAACCCGCCTCACCTCACCCGCCTTTGGAATACAGTACACAACTTTAGGAGTCTGATGCGTGTCAAAGCAGGTTTGCTGTGAGAAGTCCAAATCCAGACTCACAGGGTGCAGAAAAAAGGTTCAGGAAGGTACATTTAAACTATTTCACTTGATGTTAATGCAATTTTTAAAAAGAGTATTATGGGGTGCCTGGGTGGCTCAGTTGTTTAAGTGTCCGACTTTGGCTTAGGTCATGATCTCACAGTTTGTGGGTTTGAGCCCTGCATCAGGTTGTGTGCTGGAAACTCAGAGCCTGGAGCCTGTTTCAGATTCTGTGTCTCCCTCTCTCTCTGCCCTCCCCCGCTCATGCTCTGTCTCTCTCTGTCTCAAAAATAAAGAAAAAGCATTAAAAAATTTAAAAACAGTATTATGAGTAGCAGAGTGCTATTGGTCTGGTCTTTTCTCAGGAAGACAAGGCCAATTTCTAAGATAGGAATAAGTTCCTGAGACACCAGGTATTTCTGGTCAGAGAAACCTCTCACCTCTAGCGGTAGGCTGTACTTTTTATTTTTATTTATTTTAAAGTTTGCTTGTTTATTTTGAGGGAGACAGAGACAGTCTGAGCAGGGGAGGGCCAGAGAGAGAGAAAGAGAGAATCCCAAGCAGGCTCTGCCCTGTCAGCACGGAACCCGACATGGGGCTCAAACTCACGAAACCATGAGGTCATGACCTGAGTGGAAATCCAGAATTGGACATTTAAATGAGTGAGCCACGCAGGTGTCCTGAGGCTATACTTCTTAAATGAAATCTTATGTTTGAGATTCATAAGCAGTAGATATACTGGCCATATTCTCAAAACAAAGTATGGTCTGATTAGAGGTTAGAACATTGGAAGTTTTGAAATGTTCTAGAAAAGAGAACCACACATAGTCAGGGCTTCTTTTGCTGTGTGGCCAGATTCAGTGCACGGATCCAAGAAGCAATTTTATTATTAAAATTTTAACTTTTTGGACAATACTCACATGATTCTGAAACTGGAATATTAAATCTTCAAATATGTATAGGATGCGTATGTGATAGGTACTATCAGTTATTATGAAACAGATAACTCTGCCTGTGTTTTTACAAAAGGACAAGATAAACCTTTATGTGACTCTAACCAGACATCACATGATATTTTATTTTTGTGTTCACTTTAGTGCAAGTGAACACAAATTTCCCAACTACGCTGCTATTCAAAATAAGCCTCACCTTGGTGAGTGCTTCGTAAATTCAAAGTCATTTTTCATAATTCGGTAATATTGTGAAATTTCAAAGCATCCAGTGTATCTGAAAGTTTTTAGTGATGTTTGTCTCTTAAAGAGGTCAGCGGTGAATCAGATTTTACATCTTAAATTCATCTTCTTTTTATCGTACTAATGTCCTTAGTTCTAAATGGAGTAAAAATCATCATGTGAGAAAAATAAAGGGCACTGGATATTTTTAAAGAATTTAAGATCTATGTATTTGTTTTATTGGCAACTCTTAGGGTTGCCTGGGTGAGTGGTCCCCATCGTAAAGATGTTAGTAGTACATTAAGTGTGGCATATGAGACACGGGAAGAAAAATTTACATTTCCTATCTTTGTTTATTTTTATATAAAAATAGAAATAAAGCTTTACTTACTACTTTACAGTAGGGTCTGTACTTGTCCTGATCTCATCATATTTTATATTTGCTGTCAATATGTCCTTAGCAGAAGAGAAGATAGGTTGAGAACAAGATATTCCATGTGACTGTTGACTCTCCTAAAATGAATAGGTGGCTACGGAAGAGTCTTACAAAGAATTTCCATCATGAATGCTATACTACACGTTCAAGCACAAACAGCAACAAAATGGAAAGGTTGATATTTACAGTCTCCCTTCCTTGGCCACATTATGATGTAAAAAAAGAAAAAAGAAAAAAGATTCAATGATGATTTAATCAGATCTGATAAGAAATTGGCCAAGGAAACAAAATATTATCCAGAAAGTAATTTGAAATGTGGATAAATCTGCTGTCATTAATTATAAGCCCAGCTTTGTGTATGCCGTTGATGACAACTTTGTAGTAATTGTTTATATAGAGACTTTATTTTAAAAAATTCTTAATGTTTGTTTATTTTTGAGAAAGAGAGAGAGACTGAGCATGAGCGGGGGAGCGGCAGAGAAAGAGAGGGGGAGACACAGAATACAAAGTAGGTTCCAGGCTCTGACCCGTCAGCACAGAGCCCGACGCGGGGCTCCAACTCAAGAACTGTGAGATCATGACCTGAGCGAAAGTCGAATGCCTCACCGACTGTGCTCTTCGACATGATTTTTTTTAATCCACATTTCAGGGGAGTGCAGACTCAAAATTATTTTATTGACAGCATGAAACGATCTAAAATATTTGGAGGGACTGATGTAGAAGAAAAGTACCGGCTACTCCAGTCATTTCACATAGTTGCTATAATAAAGCCAAAGCATTTATATATGTTTTATAATTTATCAACCTCTTTCCAAACATATTATATGTCAGCTTATATAAAGGCACTGTGAGATTGATGCTATTTTCCCCATTTCATGAAATCAAGTTTTGAAAGATTACAAGCTGTCTGTGAACATAGTTAATAAACACAGTAGCCTTAACCAGATCCCCTATTTTCTGATTTCAAATTCTGTATTCTTCCAATATTCCCAGTTTGCGTGGCAAACAATATGCTTAGATAAAATTGAATTCAGTTAACTGGCAGCCAAGATGCAAAACAAAGTCCTTGTATTATCTGATGTTCTCCATTTTTACTTTTTAAAAGTAATAAAAATGTCAATATTGTATCGACAGTAAATTCACCAGCCATTCATGAGATTAACCTTCCTAAAGGATGATCATCACCTTCCATGGAGGGAGCCTGATGGAGTTTGACAACTCAATTTATCACTGAACAGGGTGCAGGCAGGTGAGGTATAACACTCCTTGTCTTCTGCGAAGACACTCATTTGTGTCATCTGGACTAGCACATGATTTCCCTTCCAGTCTCCAGACCCCCTCCCAACAGGCTCTAAAGTCTTCTCTTGCAGCTGATGGCTCACTGCTGAGTTGTGTTAGCGACTTCTTGAATCTTGGCTTCTGAATGAAGTTCACCCAATTGTTCTCTAAGTTTCACGTTCCCTGCAGCACTTTTAACAGCCAACCAAGGCCACCGAACATTTCTTGGAAATTTATAGAATGAAAAGTATGTAACTCATTTTCCTATAATAGATAATGTAAGGTAAGCTCACAGAAAGAAATGACATTAGCATACTTAAAAATTATCCTCTCTTTATAAGCAAAGTAGCTTTAAAGAACCTAATTGCTCACCCTGGAGATAATAACTTGATACAGACACAGGTATTAATATATAAAATAGTGATCTCAAATGGGTTTGGGAAGCAGGTATAACGTAAATCCCTAATTAATGTTGACTATCATGAGCATATCCCCATTTCCACCTCCTTATGTTTCATTACATGGGAAACTACCCAATCTGTATTTCTTACATAGAAACATCTGAATTAGGCACAATTTGGTTTACACTGATCTGTGCTAGTGAAAATTGTAAAATTTGTCAACCAAAGAGAAAACATTTAGAGTTTTATTTAGAAGTCAACCATTTTTAGATAAAATGGGATTCTTGGGAAGAAAATGTTACATTTTCCTTTGTCATGTAAGCATCAGTAATAGACAGGAGTTTACCATTATGCCAGCCATATTAAGGCTATCTCTCACAGAAGTTCTAAAATGATCCTCTGAATACTTAATCTCCCAAATACTCTTTTTTAAAAAAAATGTTTTATTTATTTTTGAGAGACAGAGTCAGCGTGAGCAGGGGAGGGTCAGAGAGAGAGACACACACAGAATCGGAAACAGGCTCCAGGCTCTGAGCTCTCAGCACAGAGCCTGACGCATCGCTTGAACCTACGAACTGTGAGATCATGACCTGAGCCAAAGTCGGACGCTTAACCTACTGAGCCACCCAGGTGCCCCTAATCTCCCAAATACTCTTAAGATTTTTTTTTTAAGGAGCTGAGGCTTCCTAAGTATTTGATTTATCAGGAGACTGTCTAGTCCATCGGCAATGACGTTTCTCAACAGAGAGACTGTGTTCTGAGGTAAAAACAACATGGAGTTTGGAATCATACAGAGCAAAATTGACTCTCGATTTAACCTCTCATTTTGTCACTTTGAAAAACTGCTTTATCTGAGCCTTATTTCCTCGCCTGTGAAATTTGAACAATAATATCTTCCTTGTTTTTTGTCTTTGTTTTGTTTTGGGGGTTTTTTGTTTTGTTTTGTTTTTAGTTTTGAGATTTAATTGATTTTGCATAGAACCTCAAGCATAAAAAGGAAGTCCAGGGGCACCTTGGTGGCTTAATCAGTCAAGCATCAGGCTCTTGATCTCAGGGTCACAGTTCGTGAGTCTGAGACCCATATGGACCTCTGGACTGACAGTGCAAACCTGCTTGAGATTCTCTCTTTCTCTCTGTCCCTCTCCCAGCTCATGCTCTCTCTCTACCTCTCAAAATAAATAAACTTCAAAAAAATTAAAAAAAAAAAAAGAATGAAGTCATCTCAACTTGTTTCTGACTCTGTAAAGCTAGGCAGTGATCAGTTTACCAAGGTAAATGCCACACAGCCACTAAAGTCTTTTCAACAGAAACTTCTGCAGGGACAGACAGCCTACCCTGATTTTTTTTTTCTGTCCCTCTAGGCAATTTCCCAAATCATTAAGAGTTTTGCTTTTCTCAACACTCAGCCTTCTTCTTACTCAGCCAGAATGAGCTTTTCAAATGAAAACATGATTGTGTCGCTCCCTGCTAAAAACCCTTGAATGACTCCCTATTGTTCTGGGATAAAAGTGCAAATCTTGACGTAACTTCAAGGGCCCAGGTAGTCTGACCCTGTCCGTCTGTGCAGAATAGAGCAGCAATTCCCGAATGTGCTGCTGTCTTCCACCCCCACCATAGTTAGTGCCCCTCCTTCACTCTTTACCCGATGCACGTCTGTGACTATATGTCATCATCAGAACGTCTGGTAATGGACAGATGACACCGTTAAAAACACAGGCGATTAGAGCCTCCCTCTGAAACAAATCGGAAAATCTCAGTAGGAACAGCAGGTATTGCTAAGAGTCACATAAAGGCAAATGCAACATTATGTGGGTTTAAAGAAAAAAAATCAAGCGAGGCAGAAGGGACCCTTTCATGTGTTGCCACCTTTTCCTAAAGAATGAATTGCTTTCCAATGATTCATTCTGCCTTCCAAAAAAGTAACAAAATTTGCTTGTCCCAAGGGGGAGATGCCTCACGCTGCTGAAACTCACACGAGATCAGTACACGGGCCATGCGATCAATTTAATAATTTACATTGGGAAATAACTCTTCAAAGTGTGTGTGTCCGCCCGGACACTGAATTAGCATCAGAAGGTTTGCTTGGCNCCCCGTCTCTGCAATCCTCATTTGCAAAGGTATGAGTTTATTTTCCTACTCATTCTTACCCCTGAGTTGACCTGGGGAAAAACCTGCCTGCAACGGGGAAAGAGCTTCCCACAGACACTAATCATTTTGTACGGCTTGTGACTTGCCATCACGTGTTTCCTCTAGACACACGCACGGACCCAGATACTGCCTCATATGGGGAGATTTCATATACATTTGTTTGATCACAAAGAAATAATGTGACAAGAATCTCAAACCGGGCTGTGTTTAAATTTTCGAGAAGTTTGCTGCTTACATAAAAGGTTTTGCTAATGTGAACAGGACAAAAAAAAAAAAAAAAAAGTCCTGATTTGCAACTTAAAATTATAAACACGTAAAAAGTTAGTGTCCTTTACCTGTGAAAAGATCTCTGTAAAATTTTAATGTTACATCTGCTTAAGGAGAAATACAAAAATAGTTGAGTCTAAATATTTAAATGACTATTAAATTCCCCTACCATTCTTAGAAAATTGATTCTAGCACACATAATTATGTGATAAAGGATTTAGATTTCCTTGGCTCAACCACTAGGGTGCACATTAGGTTGAAAGATTTAGGGACATGAATTACTTTTTACTGATTTTAGAATATGTTTTTGAAAAATTAGATGACTCTTATGGATATGAAGATTTGTTGATTGTCTCAATGAATAAAGCTTCTGAATAGAGAATGTTAACACACTGTGTATTCATAAAATTAGGAAATTGTAAGTGCTACTATACTTTGTACAATTGTGGGTAATTTAATCACTCTTCTGCCTACAGTATAAAGACAAATAATAGAGTGAAGTTAATGTATTTTGTGCTATTAGACTTCACCACTCACTCCGACAAATGGGAACTGATGTAGTCAGAGGAAAAAAGGCCGCTCATTTCCTTTCACCTTGGTACAGATTCCTCCCCTCTTCTTGTAGAAAGAGCAAACTTCCCAGAACAAAGACAGACAGATTTCTAGGTTTATAAAGCACATAGCACTTAACTAATCATACAAAATATCAATTTAATTGGAAAAATAAAGATAATCAAAAGGCTGAAGGTAGAGGGTTGCATTCTCGCAGGTGACTTACGTATGCGTCCATGGATTTTAAGGCAACCTTGAAAATATGGTCTATGTTTCTGTATCTTTCAATCTTCATATGTTTTTCTGCATTGATTTATTTTTTTCTTTTAAAATCTTGTTTGAAATTATAAAAAGCATATGTCTGTCCTTAGTAGCTTTCAGTATTCACCACAGTGGTATAAAAATCAACAAGTTCAGGGGCGCCTGGGTGACTCAGTCAGTTTAGCGCCTGACTTTGGCTCAGGTCATGCTCTCAAGATTTGTGAGTTCAAGCCCTGCATCGGGCTCTGAGCTGACAGCTCACTCTGTCTGTCTGGGTCTCTCAAAAATAAGTAAATATTTTTTAAAAAATTAAAAAGCAACAAATTCAAGTGAGATTAAGCATTGCTGCCTGCATTGTCCCTCAACACTACCCATGAGTGATGCAGGCCTTCAGAAATAGAACATTCATCTTCCAAGTCATAGTTAATATTTCTCATTATTTTCACTTACTCTTTTCACAGGAAAAGACACATTTCACACCCATGGTCTGTTTTATTAAAAATAGAAAATTCACTCCAGGAAATTACCTCATTTTGTACCGCTGAGCAGATACATGAAGGTGAGGTGAGTCTTTAGCACAAAATACATTTCCATGTCAAATATTCTAAAAGAGGGCCAATTTCATTATTTCAGTATTTCTAGTATGTATGTCTAGCAGTAAAACATGGAACTCCTACTATTTTTTTCTCTTGTGCTTATTTGCTATTATAATTTTAACAAATAAGTGGATACTTTTATATACCATAAACTCGAAGATAACTGACAGAATATGATGAGTAAGAATCTTACCTTAAAATATTTAAACTGTAATAAGTAGTAAATATGTACATAACCTAATTTATCTGTTTAAGGAGAGGAGAGAAGGGGCGCCTGGGTGGCTCAGTCGGTTCAGCGTGTGACTTCGGCTCAGGTCATGATCTCTCGGTTTGTGAATTCAGGCCCCACGTTGGGCTCTGCGCTGACAGCTCAGAGCCTGGATCCTGCTTCAGAATCTGTGTCTCCCTCTCTCTCTGACCCTCCCCTATTCATGCTCTCTCTCTCTCAAAAATAAATAATTATTAAAGCGCAGGCATTTTCTTTTTTTTTTAATTTTTAAAAAATATTTTTATTTATTTCTAGGAGAGAGAGAGACAGCGTGAGCAGGGGAGGGTCAGAGAGAGAGGGAGTCACAGACTGAAACAGGCTCCAGGCTCTGAGCTGGCAGTCAGCACAGAGCCCGACGCGGGGCTCGAACCCACGAACCGCGAGATCATGACCTAAGCGAAAGTCGGACGCTTAACCGACTAAGCCACCCAGGCGCCCCAATAATTATTAAAAAATAAATAAACATTTAAAAAACTAAGGCAAGGAAAGAAGCATGTATGTGCGGGGAGAGTGTTTCATTATGGTTCCGTTTACATCACAGCCAGCCTTACTTGTCACCTTGTTCAGGTCTCCAGCTTGAACTTGGATGCTGTTTTAAACCGACATGCAGCAAATGCTTCCCCTGACCTCAGGTGTGAGAGAGCAGACCTGTTTGGTGTCTCCATCAGCCTAGGAGATACAGAGCTAGGAAATGCTTCTGCAGGACACCGCCACTTGTTAAGCTGGTCATGTGCAAAATTGGAACAGCTAGCACCCAGTTCTCAAGTGGAGCAGAGCTGTTTCTATATGGGTGTTAAGTATTTATAAATGCAATGAAAACACTTTAAATTCCAATCAAGTTGGCACTAATTACTTGTGAACTTGAAGCTGAGATGCTTGGTTTCCGACTTACTTCTGAGAAAACCAGGTTTGAAACTACTTGTGTGATCTTGGACAACCTTACTGAACACTTGGAGCCTCAGATTTATGCATGGATTCCTTAGTTTAGCCGACTGATCTGAATTTAATGGCTCCTTTAAGTGAAAACATACAGTGTCTGTATGTATCCCCAGTATACTCAGATATCTTAATTGTAGAGTCGCGAGCCAAGAATGTTGCCTGCATGTAGCAAAGCATTGCTCAAATGAGCTGAGATTTGTTTTATTGATACATAGTGGTTGTCTTAGTTTGGAAAACTGTTTTTCTTAGTCTGCCATACTCCTTTTTCAAATAGAGACAGCAGAAATTACAGTAGAGTTCCCTTGCCAGCTAGAAAACGTTCCATTTTATTCCATTTTGTTTTCTTCCCCCGTTTCCTCGGATCAGTTACATCGGTTTGGAGCCAAGTATACTAAGATGGCAAATCATGAAAATCCATGAAATAAAAACTTGACGATAAATCCTTAAAAAAATTGTATGAGAGAGGTCCATGAGACTTCAGAGGATAGGGAAATATTATAGAGAAATATAAATCATGTGAGAAAAAATGTTTTTAATACTATGAACCGAGGGTCAGTAAACTACAGCTCTAAGGCTAAATTCAACAAGGTTCTGTTTTTCATTTTTATTTTATTTTTGAGAGAGAGGGCACGAGCAGGGAAGGGGCAGAGAGAGAGGTGGACAGAAGATCCAAAGCAGGCTCTGCACTGAGAGCAGAGAGCCCAACGTAGGGGTCGAACTTAGAAACCATGAGATTATGACCTGAGCCAAAGTTGGATGTTCAGCTGACTGAGCCAAACATGTTTAAATAACAGAACCCACAAGGTTCAGTTTTTGTACAGCCCCTAGCTAAAACCTTTTAAAAATGATTTTCGAAAATGAAAGCATATTTTATGATACATGAAAACTAGATGAAATTCATGTTTTAATGTCCATAAAGTTTCATTGGAATGCAGCCACGTCTATTTTGTTTATGCATTGTATATACACTCCATGTATAAAGTGTAGTGGCTGCCATACAGACCATATGTAGCCAGTGAAGCCTGAACTACTTGCCACTTAGACCTTTACAGAAGACATTTGCTGACTTTGGCCAGTAAAGAGTTGAAGGCAGGGACAGTATTCAATCTTAGCACCTCGTTGAGTGTTTGGCGTAGAGGTCTGCACATAAATATGTGATGGCAGAAAGAATATTTAAAAAACACTGAGATTATTTTCTCTTCTAGAAATGAGCAAATATAACTTTTAAAAAGCCAATAAAATTGTGTTTAATTATAACAATGAAAACAATATGTAAATGACCAGCACAATCACTGCTTTTTAGAATTTGTAATGCCATGAAAAAAAGGAATTTACACGAGAAAATTTTAAGCTTCTGAGACTATAATCAGTGAAAACTGTCAAGTTGGCCTGCCTGCCTGCCTGCCTGCCTTCCTTCCTTCCTTCTGTACATCCATCCTTTTGGAAATTTTTCAGTTTTAGATCTGACTGAATTCTGCCTTTCATTTCTCTTAATGAAAATGGAAAAGAAACTCATTCCGTGTAATTGATTATTTGACCTAGGGATCTATGATTGCTTACTTATTAGTTCAAGTCCAGTATTGGCTAATAATACCACGGAAATACCTGTAATACAAAGTATCTAATGGCAGATCTCTTCGTAATGGAGGTATACTTCTGAAAACAATATTATAATTGTATATCAACATGTAGCACAAATATATGAGTGTATTTTTTTTCAGACTGTGAATTTCCCTTAGGAGAGAAAGTAATTTTGAATCCATCCCATCTGTCACTGAAATTTTGTCAAATACAGGAATGTAAGCTCTCCAGCTGTTGTTTTATTTTGGATTTTTCTTTGATGTTTAGTTTGGTTTGTGTTTGCTATTTTTTCCCCTCTGATTTATGGAATTTGAAAAAAATTACTGTTAATATATACTCTCATATACTGAAGGACAAATAATATACAGTTTGAAAGGAATTAAAAAAGTAAAAAAAAAAAACAGTGTGATGAGGTTTGTAAGTATAAAGGGTCATTTTGTTTACCTACTCTTTTTAAAGAGTCTTCCCCTATGTTCTATATATTTCAAAATTTTAAATATTATATTTCAATATTTATTGAATATTTATAGATATCAAAAATTTAAGTATATATTTCAATTTTTATGTATATCCAATATACTATTCAGTTCAATATATATAGAAATATATGAGTATATGTTTCAAATTTTCCATATATTTATTTCAAAATAACTATATATAACAACTAAAAAGTTGTGCTAAACAGGTCACTGATCCAGTTACTAGAGAGATTTTCATAACTTGTGTAATGAGAAGAAGAGAAAAATCTGCCCCATCAGGGACTGGCCTTCACTTCTTTCTGGGCTGGACTTTTTTCTGCCCAGTGATTAGAGTTCACTAGCAACTCAACAAAATCACAAAGTGGGGAAGCTTTGCAAACTTAAATTGAACATTAAGTCATTCATTGTAAACATTGTTCACAATTCAGAGCTTCCTGAGATGCCCAGAACCAAGGAATTTTAAGCAAACTTTACTGAGAGCCAACTTGGGCCAGACTGTGCTAAAAATTAATGAGTGAAGAGGGTATCTGGACTCTGCCCCCCAGGGAAATGTGTCTGGGGAAGGAGCAGTCACTAAGAGACTAACCATTCCTTCAGAGGGAAGGGCCCGGCCCCTCTCCAAACAGCTTGTTGCTTATGGCAACCCTGGTTTGTGCATGTCAGCGCCTACAACGATGTTAGCGCCACCTACTGGTCAGTGGCAAACACAGCCTCCTCCCGCTACAGCTTGAGATAAGTAATTGTGCTTGTCTTTGGATTAATATATGATTGACAAAACTTCTCTCTTTTACCATTTGGGATTTTAATCTTTAGATTAACATCCAAAAACAAAGCCTGACCGTAGAGATTTAAACTGACTTAAGGCTGAAGGGTTCACATTGAACAGTTTACATATTTCTTCATGTTTTGAAGTAATTCCAGAATGTGATCACTCATATTGAGATACGATATATTAATTTTGTTTTTAGGTGCAATGGTAGGACTCAGCTATTAAAATAGTAGCTTTGGGGCTCGCGGCTGGCTCAGTCAGCAGAGCATGTGCCTCGATCTCGGGATCATGCGTTCGAGCCCTGCCTCGGGTGTAGGGATTACTTTAAAAAACTAAAACGGGTGCCTGGGTGGCTCAGTCGGTTGAGTGTGTGACTTCAGCTCAGGTCGTGATCTCGTGATTCGTGAGTTCCAGCCCCACATGAGGCTCGCTGCTGTCAGCGCTGAGCCTGCGTCACATCCTCTGTCCCCCAATGTCTTCTGCCCCTTCCTTGCTCATACTCTCTCCCCTCAAAAGTAAATAAACATTAAAAAGAAAAAGATGTTGATAGTCTAGTATTTTTCTTTCATTTTTTAAACGTACAAATACTAAATTATCATCAAGATGAAAATAATTGATTTTATTATGTTTTTAGTTAAATAATTCCTGGCTCAAGTATCAGACAGAGGAAATCATGTTTTATATCTAAAAATTAATCCAATAGACCTAGCCCCCCCATCATTGCAGCCAGCAAATACTTAGGGAGCATCTACTGTGGATCAGTCACTGTACTGAAGATAAGATGCGTCTGACAAGGTGCATGAAAGTCACTACCATCATTTGTACTGCCAGCCTCAGGGAGAGATAAAGAAATATAGGTGTGTGGGGTTGAGGTTGCCAGTAAGAATATGGTTTCAGTGAGAGCGTATGGGGTGGCATTTTTACCCTCTGGTTTTCCAGGCTGATTAATCTTTGTAACAGTGTCCATAAAGATATGTTTTTGTAGATAAGCACCATGTCTCGAACTCAAGTTGAGAATTATTCTTGTTGAGTATTTGAGTTTCTAGAGATGTAATAAACTATATCTGTCTATACAATTATGTCTATAACATATGTTATGTATATATTTTAATTCCATATAAACATAGAGTATGTATGTGTACATACTTTTTGTAAATAAGTACCATGTGTCAAACTCAAGTTGAGAATGATTCTTGTTGAGTATTTGAGCTTCTAGAAATGTAACAACCTGTATATGTATATATATACACATATATATATAAATAGATGTACATAACATAGTATGTATGTATATATAGTATGCTATATATAGTATAATATAGATGTAATAACCTATATAGTAGTTTAAGTAGATATTACTTAACATAATATAATATAAAGTAATAACCTATATATATATATATGTAGATATTATTTCTCTTATCACCTATAAAATGCCTATTTCTGCCAGTGTGAGAAAAAATGTTTTCTGTCGATGCTCTCACCCCTCAATAATGAAGACAGGAAAATTTTTCCTAAGTTTTTTTCAAATACGAGTCAGATGAGTCTTACAGTCCTAGCTTAATTGTTCTCATTCCAGAAAGCTTAGAATTATTGTGCTGAAAGTAGACATAAACTTTTCATGAAAATGGGAAAAATTGTCTTCTGTGAACTTTAAGTTTTGTTTGCTGGGGAATGTTTAACAGAGCACAGCAGCATTTTTCTCTCGAGGATGTACTGTGCTCTCAGACTGTTCTGATTTCAGGAATCAGGTTCCAGGAGGTGACATTTCTAATCTGCTAGAACAGTGTCAAAGGAATATGCTTCCTGTTAAATTTGGACATTGCCTGGCTGTCCCAGACCCCATTATGCCACACATTGTTGCTTTGCCCTGATAATTTAGCCAGTGTCCATTAACAACACAAACAGTACAAATTAGTGTGGCCCCATATTTTAGTGTGGATGATGCAGCTGTGAATCAACCTGTCACATAAACCTACAGTACCAAGATCCTGGTGAACCCAAAAGGTACACAGTTGAAGTTGCAAAAATTGCATATATGTGAAAATTGAAAGTTCAGTTTTGCAAAACAAAAGTCTTAAGTATTTATAGAAAACAGATCAGCAAAGTAATGTGTACTTTTAGAAAAAGAGTAAGGGAGATATTAATACCTATAATATTTTTATGTATTCCTGGAATGCTACTCTCATATTAATAGAAACAATAGAAATAATATCCTCTGTATTACTTTTAGAATATAGTAAAAGCCAACAAATAAAAGTGTATCAATTCCCAGGCTATTACCTCACCTGTTTTTTCTCATATGAACATATCCTGTTTATATCACATGTTCAATGTAACACAACTTAATACTCGTATGTAATACTATCTATACAGAGAAAGAAAGAAAATTTAAATTAGGGATCATTGCTCTATCAGTGCGATCTCTTAATATATCTATGTTCAGGTTTTATATGTGCTGACATTTTATAAAGTAAAGGATATCTTTTGATAGTAAAAAAACTTATATAGACATAAAATTTTATGGAACTAATCATCTCCAATGTTAGGTGTATATTTTAATTCCATTTTACAGCCATTTCGGGAGACTAGAAACAGGAAGAGAAAAGAGAATGAAATCCTAAAGGTGTAGGAAACAAACATGAGAAAGGTATGGCCGGTGAAGAACATGGGGAGGTAAGCCCCGAAGAGAAGAGACGTAGAAGCAGACCCAGCGCTGGGAACAGGAGACGGTAGTGGGTAGATGATATGGATACATGTGAAAGGTTCCGTAGAAATTACCTGGATATCATTTAGGGAGTAACCGTCAGAGCGTTAGGACTTTCATATGCTTCTTTTCGAAATGTCTAAACACAATACTGGTAGACTTCAGGCTTCTCTATCGAATTATTGGTAGCTCTGCACTCATAAGTGTAGCTAGAGTAAACATACTCTTTGTGCAACAGGCCCGTTGAAAGCTGTAGCTGGTATCCCTAAAAATGCTCGTGTAAGTGTATGCAGACACGTGCGCACACATGGCACATGCATAATGAGAAATGTGTTACATTAACTGCTAATACAAACAAGTATATTTTGTTTGAGGGCACACCATGATAAGCCCCTTGTCACTTGATGTAAGAGGTGGGATGCTCTGGACTTGAATGGAGGTGGCCATCAACATCCCAAAGGAAGGGAGGCTCCTTCTGTGCAATCAGGAGAGGGTAGTTGGTTTTGCTGCTGAAAGGGAAAGATAGGGGGAGAGAAGAGGAGGGGAAGATGGGGTCTGGGACTTGGTGAAGAGCCACTCTTTGCCAGTGGAATGTGTTGATCTGGCTCTTACTGAGTCTTGCCCTGTCTCTCTTTACCTATCTGCAGAAGGTCTGTGTGTGGGGGCCTCTGGTTGGCTCAGTTGGTGAAGCGTCAGACTTTGGCTCAAGTCATGATCTCAATGTCCGTTGGTTCGAACCCCGCATCAGGCTCTGTGCTGACAGCTCAGAGCCTGGAAGCCTTCATTCAGATTCTATGTCTCCTTCTCTCTCTGCCCCCCCTTTGTGTGCTTTGTCTCTCTCTGTCTCTCCAAAAAAAAAAAAAAAAAAAAACCCCACAAAAACAACAAAAAATCAAAGGTCCGTGCTGTTCACAAATGCTTGCCGTAGGGGATTTTCTGATGGAAGGTGAGACATTCAAGCATAGAAGTAGCATATCCAGCACTTTAGTTCAAGAAACTGAAGACCTCATTTGCAAGTAAATTATCCCACTGCCCATCCGTTTCAAAAATTCTAGAAAAGTTCCTAGAGGACTTGGCATCTATAATCTATAGAATTGGGTGTGATTATGAGGTCTCAGGTCAGTTTTACCTACATTTCTGAGGAGGTGGGTGCTGTAAGATTGTAGAGATTTTTGTCCAGATCTCAGTTTATTAAGTTATTTGGAGTTTTGTTTTGTTTTCCCTTATTTCATCCATTTTTTCCCACAAATTCTGCCCAAGTGTTTGACCCACAGTGGGTGTGATAAAACTGTGTTTTTAAATTCATGTTTCACACCAAAGGCAGTAGGTTGGGCTTTTCTACTTGGTTGTGTTCCAGTGGTTCAAGTGGAAGAAGTCAGAGCAAGAGTGATGTGCCATCTTGAAGAAGAGTAGTGTGTTAACTGCTTTGCAGGTGAGTAAGAGCATGGCCTTGAGTGTCACCAGATGTGGGTTTGCCTGTCAGCTCCTCATTTGGGGCTCAGGCCACTTTCTTTAATTTGTGGATGCTATAGAGTATGGATGAGACTATTTTCTACTTCGAATTTTAGTGTGGCTATTAAGAGAAATAGTGCACATAAGTGCTTAGCAGATTATTTGATGGACAGGTACGTGGCCACTATTATTATCAGTAGTAGTGTTAAGTGGTTAAAAAACTCTCAAAGGCAATGGGGATTTAGGGTCCAGCGTATTTCCCAAGTATGGAGGCAGTAAAATTTAAATTAAGCCTTAATTGATGTGTAGATTTTGTGTAGGTAGAAAGAAGTAAGAATCTTGGTTCATATGTGAGGAAGAAGTCTGTGCAACTGTAGGGATTAACATAGCACATATGGGGGTGGGGAGGGGGTGCGGTCTGGTGAGCATTCAAGTTAGATACATGTTTGTGGTGGCAGGAAACGAGATTAGCTATGAAGAATGGCTCTATGATATGACAGAACTTGACCTTCATAGGAATTTTAGCTCAATATGACAGGTCAGAATGAGCCATTATATTCTTTCTCTATATTATAGATATATAGAGATAATATAATATACATATATATATGTATACATAGATATACATATATATATATTTTGGAGCATGAAAGTATTCAATGCTGGTCTCAGGAAGTTTAGTCAATTGTATTATGTTAGAGATTCTTCAAGAAGATGACTAGAAGGCTCTGCGGTTGTCAGGGAAGGAGGTGAGGATAATTTGGAGTGATTTTGGCTAAAAGTAGAATAAGCTTTGATATAAAGCTACAAGTCTATAAGTAAAGAAGAAAGACCCTGTAAGAATCCATATGTGCAAAACAAAAAATAAGAATGTTTAGGGAAAACAGTAATGGAAGAAAGGCATTATGATTTATCCATAAACTTAACTCAAATGTCCTTCATTTATTACTGAAGGGTCTAAGGATTAACAAATAAATATGGCAGACATCTTATGTTGTGGAATGAAAGCAATCTCTGTGAGTTTAACCAATGGGAAATTGATCCTGCTCGATAAATAATATGACCTATGCTTAAAGCATTACGAGAGAGAACATTAAACTAAATAGATATAATTTTGAAAGTTCTACTACATTAAAATTTATGAACATCTTTCTAAAAACAGATTGACTTGAGGGTCCCATATTGTACAAAAATGTTATCTTTTTAAATATTGGAAATGCTATGGCTGGTTGATTTTTATGGTGAAAAATAACCAGAGTCTTTTAGGCTGGCCATGTAGTTTCAAGTTATCAAAAACGAATGTATTTCCTTATTTAAAAGTTACACAGACTTAAGAAAATTTTAAGTTGCACGTATAGATAGCATCATAAGATATTAAGAAAAAATCAAAGTAGGTACAATTGAAAGGCAACAGGAGAAGTGCTTATCGGTAGGACTAAGTATTTATTAGTAGGACTAACATGGGTTGGTTCTGAGTTTCCTGACAGCTAAGACAAAAAGGGAAATATATTTCATTATGGATTGTTATAATGTTTATAAAAATCTTTGAAATTTGATCTACAGAGACTTTTTGTTTGTATCCAAATCCAAAACATTTATTGCTCAGCATGACTGATAATTATCTNTTAATTTTTTATTATATTTATTATAATTTTATTAATTTTATATTAATTTTTTATAAAAAGTAAGATTACACTTCAATGGTAGCATTTCTTTATGTTATGATAATAGAAGACCTCAACATTTCAACAAAAATCAAAATTAATATTATTTATAATTAGTGCAATTAAGAGGTAGGTGTAGTATATTTAAATGACATTTCTGAAATGTGTTGGACTCTATACAGCTTAACTGAGAGAAAAATTGACTTAGGGTGAATTTGGAAGGTTAGAACAAATTGATGTCTTCCACGTGCCCTTTTACAGAATGTTCTCTCCTTTCCGTTCAGAAGATCTACCAGATATCATGTAAGCAACACTGAATGCCTATAAATATCTAAAGTTCTATGGGTGATCTCAAAATAGATACACATATATATTCACAAAAGTGCTAAGAACTTTCTGGAAGGAACAAACATGAGCCAAAGAGGGTATAGCCTGTGTACTGGGTGTGGAAGTAGCCAAGAAAATGGATGTGGTGGTACTGTGAAGGCTAATGGTAAACCTCTTCTCAACTGAATGATTGTGGTTGAGTTGTGAGTCCAATCTCCTTTTTTATTACCAGCAGTGGGTAACACTGTTGGTCTTGTGAGCTGGTGTTGCCCTCAAGAGTTTCAGCTTCTTCTGGGGCGCCTGGGTGGCTTAGTCGGTTAAGCATCCGACTTTCGCTTGGGTCATGATCTCGCGGTTCGTGGGTTTGAGCCCCGCGTCGGGCTCTGTGCTGACTGCCAGCTCAGAGCCTGGAGCCTGTTTCAGTCTGTGACTCCCTCTCTCTCTGATCCTCCCCTGCTCACGCTGTCTCTCTCTCTCTCTCCTAGAAATAAATAAAACATTAAAAAAAAAAAATTTCAGCTTCTAAGGGTAGAAATATGTAAGTTCACAATTATCGTCTATAGTAATAAGCACTAAAATAATGATATTGAGGATTCAGAGGTGGGAGCAGCTGTGTGCATGCATGTATTTGTGTGTGTGTGCGTGTGTGTATGTTGGGTTATGGGAGGCACGAGTGGGGGTACACAGAGGGTTCAGGAAAACCCAGAGGGATGTGGATTCAGGAAAGAAAAGGATAAACTTAGGCAAAATCTTTAAATAACTTTATATTTGAACATAAAATAATTGAGAGCGTAATAAACAGTTACAAGCAATTTGCCAGTCTGAAATTATATACCCTCCCTCAACTTTAAACAAAATCATGTTAAAGTCCATATAAAATACCAGACTGTCTTTTATACCCAATGTTAATATTGGGCTTAATTTTATATACCAAGCACAGGTTGGAGAACTAGATAGTGAGAGGAGATACCCTTGCCATCGTTGGAAATAACCCAGATGTTGTTTTGGCTAAGATGATTTTAAGATTCTTGCTTATTGGCCACTGAAATTTTACAAATATTTCCTACGTTAACTTTGGAGATCACTGTGGTAGTGTGTTTTGCTGAGTCTGCAGACTGTGTGATTCATTTTACCAGTGCTGTCAAAGGTGCTTTGTGTGTTTTTGTGCCCCGAGGAAGGGATCCTGGCTCAGGCAGTATGTGTGAGCTGAGATGGAGCAGAAGCTCACCACCCCCCCCCAAGAATACGGGGGTGCGTTTCTCATTTGCAGCGAGGTGTCTCAGAGGCCCATGATCCTGGCTGTGGCAGCTGGAACTCAAAGCCATTTCCTGGGGTTTCTGGCTTGCACACTGGTTCTAAATCAGACTTCTGGTAATAAAGAGGAACTGTAATTTGACAATCTGAACTAAATTCAGAGAAATGTGTTGGCTGCTATTTGATGTATAATTGTGATGTAGCACCAGTGCAAACAGGTCATTGGGTAATGCTGATGCCAAGTGGTTTTCTGTTTGATTATCTAATATCCTATTGGTAGTACCACACAGTATGTCAAAAATTAAACTTGGTAGTTTTAATGGTTAAAATGAGCAAACACTAATCAGAATGCCAGCAGGTACAACATCTTTGAATGAAAATACCACATTCAAACAGCTGTTTGGATTCCTTTTGAACATGGTCTGCATAGTTAGCATGATAAATATGAATAGAATTTTCATACTGACATTTAATTAAAACAAAATTACCTATCATTGTTACCCACTACACAGGAGCTATTATTTATGTTGATATTATTCTAATATCATATTAGGCTGAGACTGAGTTTGTATCTGTGGTTTTTATGATTTGAATTATTTCTGATTACTCAGTTGTTTTTTTTTTTAAAAAGCCAAGAAGTAGGTACTTTTGCATTGTGCACAGATAGAGCGTATTTTCCTTTTCTTTAAAGAGTTAGAAATCGAGTAGTTCTGTGTAACTTCAAATGCATACTGCTTCCTGGTTTGTCCCTTTTGGCTTCTTTGGATATTTTGGTGCTTTTAATGTGTCCTGTGTTGATTTATATTTTAATATCTGAGCTAACATTGAGATCATTTTTAACTATTAATATCCCCCATCTAGTCTCCCATTATGTTATTATGGTTGCAATTTTTTTTTAACTTACCACAGTCAAGATAGCACTTCATAGTTAGTAGAAGAGTGATATTTATGGTCCATCCATCCACCTACCCCCCCTAGCATCCATCCATGCATCCTCCCTCCCTCCCTTCCTTCCTTCCTTCCTTCCTTCCTTCCATTCANGGCTGTGGATATACAGGGCTAACTTGAAATAAATCTAATTAGAGTTTGGTGCTGTATCTCCATTTTGCCAATGGCCGTACAAACCCCTTAATATGTGATTCAGAACCTCCAGATACTTTGTATTTTAACAGTTGCTTCTGTTGACTATTATAACAGCAAAATACTCTGTAAAATCACTTTGGCAGAAGTATTTGTTCAAGTTTTAGTTCTAAGAAAATAGCACTCAGTAGAAACCAGGAAGAAATGTCTGTGGTTTACACTGTCCTTAAGTTAAGCAAATCAACTCAATGTGATTCTAATTTTCTTTTGGACAGATAGTATTATATTGATAACAAAGCCATAAGATGGCACAATATTTGTATCCACTAAATGTGATTATAAACTTCGAGAGTAAACATATTTCTGCTTACAAGTCATGTGTACATCTTTAATTGGGAAAATAGAGGCAAAGCACATTTCTCAGATTGAAACTCATATTTAAGGTTGAGTTTATTACAGTTTAACTTAAAAACAAGTGACCGGTTTCTTTCGACACAGTAAATAATTAAATTAGCAAATATTATGCATCACTTGATTTTTAGGTTGGAGGAAATAGGCTGATTCTAAATCATTGATTATAGTAGAATAAAAGCAGAATATATGAATAATAGTAAGTATTCATCCATTGGATGGCACATACCAACTAGGGGAAGAAGGGGAAAGGCAGTCAATATGTAGAATATAAACAGCTACCCCAGTCAGTTGATCAAACGTTAGTTGGCATTACCTGTTTTAAGTTCTTATAAGGATTTTCAATGAGAAGAGAATCATTTCCTACCACCCAGCCTGTCCTGAGTTCTTCTGAGACTGTGAGCAGGAAATAAACTTTCAGTACTTTAAAACCACCTTATCTGTCATCTTAAAATTTGAGATAAATGGAAAGGAGCTATGATACAATTTTTTTAACCTCCATGACCTTGAGCAGCTGCCTGAAATTTTTGACATTAATTTACTGCAAAGGAAATGTCTGATAAGATGATAATAAATGTTAGAAACTTGTGTACCTGACAGATGAGGGTTAGTTGATGAGTAGCCCTGGATTTTCAGTATCCCCAAATAACCAGTAACACATGTTTTTTGTCATATAGCATCATTTTACTGTTAGGCTCTAATGTGATGGGAATTTTTGACTGGTGTTTACTTACATTTTGTGCATGCATTTGCTTTTTAATTAGTGATGCCACAATACAAGAATGTGGCTTTATGCTGTCAATTATGAGTAGCCTTAGGTTAATTGCTATATTTAATTTCCTATTACAGCTACAGATTCTTGTGACTTAGAATTGCCTTAGAATGTAAAAATTCTAGAAACAAAAGAAAGCAGATTGAAATGGACCAGCGAGTCATCTGTTCTCTCTTTTTAAAAAGAGCAAAATAAAAAAGTGCTCATAATTTGAGGCGTTGCTACCCAGTTGAAATAATAAACAGCCTGTAGATTAAGACATAACTGCTTGTTTTTCTCAATTCTTTCAAACAAATCAAGTAAACTATAGTCAGAAGATAGATGATCATTTGTCTTATGATTTAATTTTTGACAGTGCCTTTTAATCTTTTGAGTTCGTTTTAAATTAGAGGCCACTTGCCTTCCTTATTAATTGTTTTGTTTATCAAATGATCTGTAATTATTTGTGGATAATGATAATGCCTTTTTAATGTAGCTTTTTTTCTATACACTTCAGCTTCAGAACATTTTTATTATTATTTTCTTTTGATCTTAAAGTGAAAGAGAGAAAGCCCAGTGCTCCACTTTCTTCTCAGTTATAGAAATTAAAGGAGAAAGGGGTTGCAGGACTGAGTCAAGGTCAGAGTATGTGTCTCGTCAGAGCCTTTTATGCAAATATTGAGCCCTGTACTCTTTTAATGACCTTTCACTGTTGGGCATCCTGATGTGCAAAGCAGAGAGGAGACCAGAGCAATACTGATTTTTTAGATAGAGACTGGAACCAAAATGTAGGGCTGAGAATTTGGAACATGAGTGTGTGATTACAAGTTGAGTATGAAAGAAATACCATTATAAATTCACCCATAATGAGAGAGAGGATCACATGGCTGTGTTTGGCTCGGAGAATGTGTTAGATTTGACTACTGGATTATACTGAATATATCTCAGTGAAATGTGTAGACTCAAGGAGAATGTTATGTATTTGTAACTGTTTTGTGTATCACAGAAATTACTTTTCTTTTTTTTTTAATGTTTTATTTATTTCTAGGAGAGAGAGAGAGAGAGAGAGAGAGACAGCGTGAGCAGGGAAGGGTCAGAGAGAGAGGGAGTCACAGACTGAAACAGGCTCCAGGCTCTGAGCTGGCAGTCAGCACAGAGCCCGACGCGGGGCTCGAACCCACGAACCGCGAGATCATGACCTAAGTGAAAGTCAGACGCTCAACCAACTAAGCCACCCAGGCGCCCCAAATTACGACTTTTCTTAAGAAAATGTTTTTCGGAAATACTATTCTAACTGTCACGTGGCTCCCCGAAGCCTCCATTCTTTCAGAGCTTGAACCAGAAGGTTCTACAGTTCTTGTTCTAAATACTCAACTAAGAGAGACTATCCATGGAAGGGCATCAAATCCAGAGGGCCGTGGGCCTTGTTTATTCATTCATTCATTTGTTCTTTTTTTAAAATTTTTTTAATGTTTAATTTATTTTTGAGAGAGAGAGAGGAGAGAGAGAGTCGGGGGGAGGGGCAAAGTGAGGAAGACCCAGAATCCGAAGCAGGTTCCAGGCTCTGAGCCATCAGCACAGAGCCCAACATGGCTTGAACCCATGGACCGCGAGATCATGAACTGAGCCGAAGTCGCACACTTAGCCGACTGAGCCACCCAGGCACCCCTCATTCATTTATTCTTTTAACACATATTACAGGCAAACTGGAATTTTTTAATCAGGTGGAAAATTTCATTGTTTACCACTTTCCACTGTGGATAAAACTACATCTTCCTGTCTCGTAGAGGGAAGATTGATAAACATTTGTATTTTCTTAACCCTTTTCGTGTATTCGTATGCATTTTAAGGTTTAAGTGTCCTACTGTTTGAATTTCCTAGGAGTCTAAGATTTTTTTTTTAATAAATGTAATGCATTGAAATTGGAAAGTAGCAGTTGACTTTATAAGAATAATTAAAATTTATAATCATTCAGAAAACACAAACAAAAAGGTCATTGTACATACTAGGCTCTAAATTTCACGGAGTGTAAATGACAATATACTATCCTGTCTTTTCGTGTAATCTTCCCAAGAATCGTTGTATAATTTGACAAGAATGTGAAGACTAAAGAAAAGAAAAAAATCTTCATTCATTCCTTTTCTGGCATGGTGTGCTGGGGAGTGGTTTGTTTTTTATCCTTCTTTCTTTTCTGAGACTCCTTTTGACTATTCTTTTCAGCAGTAGCGATTTATTCTAGTAAATAGGCACTCATCACATGATCTGGAAAGTACTGATTTCCTCTCAATCTGCTACAAATAACAATTAAGCTGTTCTGTTTCCAGGGCCAGCCACCCCTGTTTTCTGAAATAGGAGGTCTCTAAATTTCTAGTTTGAAACTAAGCTATTCTTTCCTAACTGGCTCTTTTGTGTTGGATCAAAATGTGCCATAAAGCTGTTGTCATACTGGTAGACAGAATTTCCAAAAGTTCAAGTTCGTATTGCTCATATCAGCTTTACTTATAAGGTAAGCACTTAGTCAAAACAATTCAAAACCATTGTCTCTTGAGGTATTTTATAAATGAGAAAGGAGACTAACATGTTTCATCGCAGTTCTGGCGATAAATTATGAGTATCATGATTATTAAATTTATAGTAAAATGGATCCTGTTTTTATATATTTAGTTCTATTTCTTTAAGCTTGTTAATCTATTTTTGAGAGAGAGAGAGAGAGAACACAAGCAGGGAAGGGAGAGAGAGGGAGGGAGAGAGAGACCCAAGCAGTATCCACGCTATCAGCGCAAAGCTCGACGTGGGGCTCCAACTCATGAACCGTGTTATGACCTGAGCTGAAATTGAGAGTCAGACACAACCAACTGAGCCACCCAGGCGCCCCTAGTTAGTTCTAGGTTAATTATATTTTTCATATGGAGAAGAAAATGTTGAAGTGTTGTGAAGTCAAAATGTCAAAAACATGAGTTCTCTTCTCAAAACAGATTTTGTCACTATAGGTGATTTTATTGCCATGCCAATAATAATGTCATGTTACTTCACTGTTAATATAGTACGCGGGTACAGTAGGTGAAACACGTAGTAATTTTTTAAATTATAGTATAGGCTTCTAAAAAATCACCTACACATGCTGTAATTTTTCTATGAAACCAAAACAGATACTTTGTAGTATTTGGAATAATTTTACAACTTATCTTAATGGTTTCTCTTCCTTATTATATATATCCTATGTTTGGAAAACACATATTTTACACACTGTAGGTATTCGGAAATTAAACTGGTCTTTTTTCAAGAGGTAGGTGGAGAAAGCATCTACCACAGTGAGTTATCTCGACTGGGATACGAGTGGGGCAGAGGTGGATAGTGTATGAATTCTTGGAAACATTTTGGGAAAAACTTGAATATTTCTATCTGAAATGTCCTGTCTGAACCTTTAGTTGACGAATTTAGCAAACACTTTTGGAGTACATACTCTATGCCAGGCACTGTTGTGTTTGCAGAAGTTAACTGATTTGAGCCTGACGGCAGATACTACTATCATCCCATTTTACAGTTGTGAAAAGTGAGGCACAAAAGGTAAAATAATTGCCCAAAATCATCGGTGTAACACCGACGTAACATCGGTGGAGCTGGTATTTGTACCCAGGTGTCCAGTTCTGGAAACGTCTCTCTTGACTGCCTCATTCTGCTGCTTCCCTGTAAGAAACTGTCACGGAATTGTCTTTATCTTCCAGGTCAGAAAAATTTACTGTTCTTGGCTTTGGAAGTTATTCTGAGACTTTACTGATTTTTTTTCTCAGCATATATGTGAGTCTGAATATCAGATCCATTCTTCCCCATGTCCTTTGTGTAGGTCCACAGAGATAAAAATACTTTAAAGAGACTTCTCACACTTATACACTGATAAAGGAATTTTGTTCATCATATCGTCAAATTGTATGAACTGTTATATTAGTACAAAAATTAGAATACAATGTAAAAGCCTTAGTTTATGTGTCCAGGTAAGAGTTCTACATAAAGCCAAAGAGATTTTAAGAGTTTTGGATTGTGTGTTAGATTAACAAATGTTAGGAAATAGCTCACCACACAGATCTCAACTCACTTCTTTAGCCAAACTTGTGAAAGGTGTACAGCTCATAAGTTTGGGTTTGCATCACTTTGACGTCTCCTTGATTTGCTTTCTTACACCCTTTGAAGCCAGACTTGACCCTATGTGTGTATATTTAGGACTCAGTTCTCTTCTATGTGAACTGAACATTCTGCTTGATGGTTGTTAACATCAAAAACTTGAGAGAGCATTGAATCTGATTTTATTTTAGTATGCGTTCATAAAACCAGCTTTCTGTGTAGCTCGTCTAATGTAGCTAGATAGCAGAATAACAATGCCTGAATTTTCATCAATTGGGCTGTCACTTACCAATTAATATCTGCCTCAAGTTCCTGCTGTATGAAGGAATGAAGAGGCAAACCCACTCGTTTGATTTTACACAAGCTTCCATTTCCTCTAAATGCGGTTCATAGGTAAGCAATATTTTTATAATTTTGTAGGAAGAGGCACCAGAGTAGATAAAACCTTTTGTTTGTTTGTTTGAAGTTTATTTACTTATTTTGCGAGATTGAGAGAAAAGGAGAAAGAGCGATTACACATAGGGAAGGGACAGAGAGAAAGGTAGAGTGAGAATCCCAAGCAGGCTCCATGATGTCAGCTCAGAGCCCGATGTGGGACTCGAACTCAAAAACTGTGAGATCATGACCTGAGCTAAAACCAAGAGTCAGACACTTAACCCAACTGAGCCACCCAAGTGTTCCTAGATAGAGCCTTTTGAAATGTTTTATTTATTTTTATGTTATGCTTACTTGCAGAGTGGATTGATCTTGTCTACTGCTCCCCTCCAGGATCTGACTCTCTGATCAGAAATATTTTTTTTTTCTCTTCCTTGAGCACATTGAAGGTATAGACAGTAGTTCTCGTGGCTTTCAGAGTGGGAAATTGATTCAACTGATCAAAATTTAGAGTCATCTGACTCTATAAGCATGAACTTACATAGAAGTTTTCTATTTCCACTCATAAAATTCACTCAACTTTCTTTGATTTTCTGAGTTCAAACATTAGAGCTATTCAAAACTCAGCAATGTCAGGAAAATAAAAGTTATTTTCTAAACGCCTTCATTGCCAGGGAACAGGTAAAAAAATACTCTTCTAGTGAAAGATTTTCTGAGTTTTAGATCAGGTACTAATTAAGAAGCATTTACAACCTGACAGGCAAATTTAAAAATGATCTTCAGAAATACATCATAAAGTATTAGCATGGTGAGATCTTAGCTGATAATGTTTTGCCTAAAAGATGATGACACCCTCATTAAGAAAACTGAGAGGAAAAATCATGGTGGCTTGAGTGAAGACTAGGTGAAGGCATCCCAAAGTCCTGAAGTTCTTTACGGGACCTTTTTCTCTTTTGAGTTATTTGATTGCCATAGAATCCGATGTGAATTTTGGAACAACTGAAATGGGGTGTCACATGTTCAATTACCAGCAAGTAAGTAAGTGACGTTCTGCCTGGTTCTCACATCAGAAATGCAGGGATTTCTGGCTGAACCTTTGGAGGAAGAAAGACCTCACAATGCAGAACACAGGCCTCATCTTCAGTTTGCCTCACAGCGCTTCATGGATCCTGAGCCTTGATCCCTGCTGAGAACAAATACAAGCTATTGAATTACCCTCCAAAGCACCACCTAACAGACTCCTTGGAATGAGAATATAGCAATAACAGCATGTTCACAGCATGCAGCAGCCTCAAGAATGGAGAAGGTGGGAGGTGTAATGCAGAGTGCACCCCATGATGGCCTTGCCCCAGAATAGTTATGTGGCTCCGAGCAAGGCATAACCATGGCTTGTGGGTGTGATGGGCAAGGCCAAGAAGAGGGATGCTGTTCCATGCACAGTGAGAACACAGCAGCACTCTCCAATCTGTGGATGCTTAAAACCTTAAGTAAAATATTATTCATCTGTGATCATAAAGACAAGACTTGAAAATATGTACAATGGATGGTAGCCTCCATGTAGGATTAGTGAGTTCATTTTTTCCCATCAGTCTTAGACAAGACTGAAAGTATATAGTCGAGATTCCTCTCCTTTGTAATGTGCAATTTTTCCATTTTTAAAGGTGCTGCTTAAATACACAAAAACATTCAGAGAAATGATCCCATTACTTTAGCACTATTCATAGCCCTCCAAAAATGAGTTGACAAGGCCACATGGAAGTAAACCTATAAGGAGGGCAGTGCGGGAAAGAGAAGAGTATCTGGAATGAAAAGGAATACGTCATATAACCTTCAATTCTTTTTTTTCTGACTGGGGTCAGTACTGATGGTTACAACCCAAGTGGCATCAAAGTTACGGTACATTTAAGAGCTTGTCATTGGAGTGCCTCGGTGGCTCTCAGTCAGTTACGCATCCTACTCTTGATTTTGACTCAAGTCATAATCAGGGTTTGTGAGCTCGAGCCCTACATTAGGCTTCATGCTGGGGTATGGAGCCTGTTTGGGATTCTCTCTCTCTCAAAATAAATAAATAAAACTTAAAAAAAAGCTTGTCATTAATAACAACCTAAGATATTCATGTATTTTGATCAGTAGGTTTTTAATTTCTTTTCTACAGCCCAACACACAGATGATGCTCCCAGGGCAGCACCGAGCTATAGATTTGAGTGAGCTCAACAGCTGGACCAGTATCTGTACTTTCAGTTAAATGTCATCACTTGCTTCACAGTCAAGAAATTTCCTTTCCAGTTCGTAATCATCAAATCGCCAACTCTGATGTGTGAGTTCTGGTGGGAATTCATTTGGCTTTTGAAACTGTCCATGATGTTTAGGGCCATTTTATGATTTTTTTGCAGCTTAGTGGTTACTCACATGTTCAGGAAAGGCTTTTTTCCCAATCAAGGGTATTGTTGGTACTCTGGAATTATCTCATGCATGGGTGTAGTCTCAGAATGAGATATATACATTTGCATTTGGGAAATCTATTGGATCCTCTTTTATTTTCAAGCACTTTTTTTTTCCCTGTGAATAAGATGAGACTCTGTCTTTTTTACTTCTAGTATGATAGTAACTGACGGTCAGTAGGGCTTCAATCAATGCTTGTTGACTGAATACATGAAAACACAGTGAAGAATGAAAATAGAGCATACAGAAAGATAGTAAGAGTGCTCCTAATGACATTGTGGCCACATGATGTAGAATTTACAAAATAGAAAATCTGACTTTGGCGGATGGCTTACCGTACAATGCACAGAATAGGACATGAATTGGAAATGAGAGGATGTGAATTATTTTTATTGTAGTGAGAGAGAAAAATTGATAAGCGTAGGAAACAGTAATAGAAATGAGTGATTTTAGTGTTTTCTTGGAAAAGAATTCTATGGTCTTCCTAATATTTTGAATAACATGGTGTTGTCTGAGTCCTTGGATATTTAGAGTGACAGGAGACTTATATACCATCTTATTAAACTTCTTTTTTAATGTTTATTTATTTTGAAAGAGAGTGAGCGAACACTGCATGAGTGGGACAGAGGCAGAGAGAGAGGTAGAGAGAATCCCAAGCAGGCTCTGCACTGTGAGCAAAGGAGCCCAATGTGGGGCATGATCTCATGAACTGTGAGATCATGACCTGAGCTGAAATCAAGAGTCAGATGCTTAAAACTGACCTAGCCACCTAGGTGCCCCTTTCTTATTAAATTTTTTAATTCACATATGTTTGGGAAGACATTCAGGAATTTTCCTTGGGTGTGACCCAAAGTTCCTTAGAAGCACCATGTAAGTTTTTCTTTTTATGGGAAAAGGAAGGGATAAAAATTGTCAGATTAAGCAGAATAAGCCAGGAGTCCACCCCTGTGTTAAGAAATCATGAAATGTCTCTTTTGTTGAGAATTTTTTTTCTCTTTTCATTAATTATGCTTTGTCTTAATGGTTCTTTGTTGAAGCCCTGGCCAAAATGTGAAATTGTAAAAAGGAGAGTAAAATCTTTTGATCTGTGTCTCCTGGTGTTAATGCAGCATCTTTATCACTGAGATCAAAACAATCAGAATATCTTGCTGGCCAAAGAGAGGCTGAAGCACTGATTTGGGAAGAGACCAGAGACAGCAGACAAGGAAGTTACCTGCTGTATGTGCGTGAGAATGACAAAATCAAAACCAAAAAATAAAACCATTGAAGGACTTTCTACTAAGCGCCCTTGCTTCCATCAATGACCTGAGAATTCATGAATAGATTCATAGTATTATCCATAGTATGAATCCTTGATAGATCCATAAATAATATTGTCCAGGAGGAGAGAAACCTCATACCTTCAAAGAGAAGCTATAGTTCAAGCATATTCCTAGGAAGGCATTAAAATAGACTTTTATTAAAAATTCTGAAGGAATAACTTTGCCCATTCTAGAAAACTAGAATCCTGAAAGCACAGAATTCCTTATTTTTTTAATGTTTGTTCATTTTTAGAGAGATACAGAGAGGGAGGGAGGGAAGAGAGCATGAGTGGGGGAGGGGCAGAAAGAGACAGAGACACAGAATCCCAACCAGGGTCCAGGCTCTTAGCTGTCAGCACAGAGCCCGATGCAGGGCTCAAACCCATGAAACTTTGAGATCATGACCGGAGCTGAAGTCGAACTCTCAACCTACTGAGCCACCCAGGATCCTTAGATTTCCTTATTTTTAAATAAATGCTTCATTTATTGAAATAGATTCTCCCTCTTTAGTATGAGAATTTACGAAGGCAACGAAGTTTATCTTTGTTACGATGCACATACATTTCTATTCTCACCAGTCTCCTTTCGTTATAGGTATTTCTCATCTTAATTCCTGAAGAAATCCCTTTTATAAGGCATGCATTGTAAACTAATTCTCAGAAGAGTTAAAGTGATTTCATGCCTTGCCACTCCAGGGGTTACTTGTGTTTCAAAGACACGCATAAAAGAGAATAATGCTTGACCTGAGGTTTCTGGTACCCTGATGCCTAAGTGGAGTTATTCTGGGTTGTTAGAACTGGTTGTGTACTCTGTCAGCCCAGACCAAGAAAAAGACACCACACACACACACACACACACACACACATGCACGCACATGCACACACGTATGCACGCACACACACATTCCATGATAATTCTGTTTTGTGACTCTTATTTACCCTCCAAAAAGATTACCCTTATGTCTCCCATTTATTTTGAATACTTACGAAATAATGAGGTCAGATTCCTGTTTTTGTGAGTCTCAGGCAAACGCACCTAGCTTATATCTTCTCCCCATCTCCTGATCTAGAATGTCAGACTTACGTGGCTTACTGAATTCTGTCTTTCCTTTTCCCTATTTTATATATAATAATATAGAGCTGTCTGTATCATTCCAGTTGAGAATTAGAATTTAGAATTCCAGTTGAGAGAGCGAAAGGGAAGACATACACACGCGTGCATGCGCGGACAAAGAGATTAAATGTGAAAATGTGAATATGAGGTGAACATTAAATACCTAACAAACAATAGGTGATTCATTTCCTTGTTTCCGTATTTCCTCCCATCCTCCTTCTTCCTTCCCTGGTGAGACAGGTTTTCAGTAAAAATCGCCTAAGTTAATATGGGGCCAGTGAGACAGACCATGTGACCATGGTCAGGTAACAATCAGTAACTTCCAGTTTAAATACAACTTCATTTGGAAGACGTTAGAGGCACTTATTAAGATCATGTAGGTATTCATCTGGCTACAACCCGAGCCTGCCTTACCAATCTTCAAAGGAATTGCTCAGATCAGAAAATTTTGACACTCTTTTCTGTTGATGTTGATTAACTTCTGGAGATTATACTTTGACTAAATAGTATTAAGATCTAAGTTAACTATTCTGCCTACAATTATATGTGCTTATTGAGCACTTAACACAATGCTCAGACATGACACATTTAACAGACATTATCACTGGGCTCTTCCTCAAAATCCAAATTCTATTAAAGATCATACATACACACACCTGACTGGTGATGAATAGGGAAAACCAGGGATCTGTGTTTAGGCCAGGGAAGGACACTTACATTAAATTTTTTACACACCTGCCTATACATGATTTAAAAAATCAACAAAAGATTATTTCTGTTTGTGCTCTCCAAGTCCTCTAAGAGAATTAACACAAGCCCCTTCAGAGTGCTGAAGCCAGCCTTGCAGATCTCCTCCGTGGATTCTCCTGAGTCTCTAATTCCTGTCAGAAGTGCTGTGAATCAGTTGCTTGGCAGTGGGTGTCATTTGCTGATAGCAAATTAATTCAAACGGCCCTCAGTCCATGTAGGACAAAACTGTCACATGCCTCTTGGCACTGCTCTTTGTGTTATAAAGTGAGGGATTTCGGCACTTATGATCCCATTTACAATTTTGTATATGTTGATGACACATCATAGCCACGAGGAACTCTTAAAGTGCACAGGGACAGATATGTGCACAGATCGAACCTTTGCCCCAAACGCTGAAACCCCCATAGATTAGAAGAGTGATGACTTTTTGTATTTAGCTTGTGACAGCTGTGGACAGCACCGCCGGCATCCAACTCACAGGCCTGTTTCACTGTCCACTTTGTGATTGAACCAGCTTGACACAAGGTGTGTTAACCAAATGTAAATAATAAGTCTTAGCCTGTTGGGTCCCAGGCCTGCCGCTGGAAGGTCCAGTTTTCTTGAGGAAAGAAAGTCACATTTCATTGATTTTATTCTTATTTAGATGTCCAGTAGGGGGGATAAATTCTTTCCTATCCTATGCATAAAAGTAGTTTGATGCATTTTTCCCCCCTGGGGAAAACTACAAAAATAGAACAACTTTTAGACAGCAAGCCCTGAAATGTGACTTGATGATAACATTGTAGCAAAATCTCATTGGGATGGAGTGAGCAAGGGAGCAATTTCACTTATTTCTTAAACTTAATTCCTCAAGGTTATTTGGAGAAAAAAGTAAGACATATAATATATATGGGGCTCAGTGGTTCCATTCTGTTGAGTCAAGTCTACACAAAATCTTGATTTAAGGGCACTCCGAGACAGTCAGATAATAGGGGGGAACCATAAACAATATGCTCTGTACCTTTTTGTACACAGTGATCAGCTGTGTTGGCTAAACACTAAATTTTGAAAGCATTAACATCAGGTAGATAGCAGAGGGCGCCTCTTAAATAATAAACACAATTGTGTATCTGATTGCACAAGAACAATGGAACTTTTATAAATACTTGAAAACACTATCCTATTCACTCTGCACAATTTCACACCTACAATATAGCACCTGAGATACTTCAAGTGAAATTAAAATTTAAAAACCTGCCTCTATGACTTCTAGTTCATCTAACAGGCAGTCCATTCATACTTTGATTGCTTATCAACAAATGAGAAGGCTATAAATGCCCAATGCATTTTGAAGGTCAAGTTTTATGGCTGCATAATTTTAAACTAGCTTAGTCCTCAGTGGCTATTGTAATAAAAAGGAAATGAATTAATGGCCTCTTAACTAAAGTGAACTTTTGATACAGAAACAGAAGGAATATTAAGCATGCCCTGCCATAAGTGAAAAGATTAAGAGCCTTATTCCGTGGAATAAATTGGGCAGGACCTAAGATCTAGGATTTTGCGTTGATATCCATGATATGAAAATGGTGATGTTAAGAGAGGTGGGCATTGACTGCTGTTGGAAACAGACACAGAATGATGTGGTAACAATGAACCACAAGATCTTCACTGTAGCCGGTAGTAGCCACAGGTTGTGCCTAAGCACCAAAGTGATGTTCTGGGTCTTAGCTGTGTCTTCCAAAGTGTCAAGCTGTTCCCTCCTTAGCAGAATTAGAATCAAACTGTTTTTGTCAAGAATTTAAATTCATCATGCTCCAAAGAAGCGCTGTTCAGTATTCTGGAAATACTGCAAAGTCCTTGTATCATTTTTTTTGTGGGAGAAATAGTAGAATGAATGGCAGTCAGACTTTTTTTTTTTTTTTTCTTTCTCATAGACCATAGAGTCAAGGGGATGGCTCAGTCCGTTAAGCGCCGAATATAAACCCTGAGCTAGGTAGGGCTTGGCCGGGCGCTCTTCCGAGGACTCTTCGGGTGCTCAGGAGGGGCCGTCCGGCCGGACTAAAATAAACCTGAATAACCAACTCCTTTTGTGTTTTGTGGGCTTTGTCCTCAGTGATTCTCCTTTGCAAAGGGAGGTCTAACAAACCCAGCAGTTCGATTTCTAACTGCCTCAGTCATTCAGAATAGAGACGAAAGCTCACAGTAAGCAGAGATGGTCTTTGAACATTGCAGGGAAAAGAACATTTTTTTAAAAAATTGGTAATTTCCAAATCCAGGGTTCACTCCCACCACCCCCTTGGGAGCGGAAAGGAAGCACCTAGGTCCCAATTTAGAGTCTATTGATCCCCAGTTAATTAAACTCAGTTTATCCTAGTCACCTTGAATTTATTTTTGGTGTTCTAATTATCTATTGTGGTGTACCCATATCCCCTGAACTTAATGTCTTCAAGTAACAATTTCAATTTGCCCATGATTTTGTGGGTCAGAAATTCAGAAAGGGGGCCGATGAGCTATTCACTCCTGATTCATGTGGCATCTCCTGGGATGGTCAGGGCTGAAAGATCCACTCCTCAAAAGAGGGGTTAATCCCTCCCAGGCTTCGTGTCTCACTGCTTTTTGGGCTCCTTCTCTCTCTATGTGGCATCACATCCAGGGACCCTCCACCACGTGGCCCGGTTTTCATGTGGGATGGTGGCCTCTGGGTAGTCAGACTTCTTCCATGTTGGCTGACTTGCCTCAGAGCCAGTGTTCCAAGGGGCCTCCGAAGAAGCTATAAGGCCTCTAACGTTCCACATCATTCTACCTGTCAGTGAAGTAGCACATTTGTAGTCACCTTTAATATGTCACTCAGATCATGCAGAATTTAATGATGACAGTATGGCAGAATAGGATGATGATATACATGAGGATGCCTTTAATCTTCATGAAAAAAGTTGAAGTATGTTCAAAACTTTGTCAGTGAACAAGTTATCACATATTTTAAAAGGATTTTCATTGGAAAAATTAAAATTATCTTATGAGTTATTGCTTCCTATATATGTAAATGCATAGTATATATACATATATACATATACATATACATAGAGAGAGAAAGATCCCACTAATAAAGTGAGATGATATTTATTCCTAAAAGTGTGGCAATATTTATATTACTAAAGGCTCAATGTGACTCAAGCTATTAAACCTTATAACCAAATGCATATTTTTGTCTTGGGATTACTTAATTTATTTTAGAACCATTTGCTCAAAAAGTAAATAGAGAGGGAAAACAACCATAAAACTCTTAGGTATTCATACTGCTGATACCCCCTGAAAAACACAATTGGAAACATCAGGAAATCAATTGCCTAAAGGAAAGTTTAAATTAATTATAATGTCTTAAATATTTTGTGAGGCGTAATGAACCTGAAAACGTGTGCCCTTTATCGTGGTGACTTTGAGCCAACTGTTCTTCTCATTTAATAATTTCTTATTTATTTACCTCCTCAATCAGAAATCAGCAGTTACCCTTCAAAATACATCACGTTTTTAGTTATCTGCAAATGTGAATTATCAAGAGGTCTCAGAGCAATTTACAAATGAAGGACTGCATTTATGAAAGAGGCAAAGTGAACTGTGAATCTAGGCTTTCATTATCTATTCATCATCCCTGAGAATTATCCACCACCATGCTTCATTTTGAGGCCGACAACACGTATTACAAACGTGAAAATAATTATTTAGCTTTACTTTTATAAATACTCCATTCCTGTTTGGTTATTTTGCTGTGAAATATGCCCCCAACCTAGGAAGTATCATTGATACACAGGCCCGTCTCTCCATAGAGGTAAATGAAGGATGCAGTGACAGGCTCCCGGAATGATTGGGAAGTAAAGTCAATTCCTTCATTTAAAGGAATAGATGATGTCACCCTGAAATTTCTTTAGACTTGAGGGGATGTGGCTATCATCTCAATGTTGTTGCATAATCAAGGTGATGGTGCTGATTAATGTTTGCATTTTCAAAGAATTTTCATTGACCTAAACTATAAGTAAGGATGTGCTGCTCAGAGAAGGCAGTTGCTGTGAAAGCATATTAAATGTCAGAGTAGAAATACATCCTCATCTTCAGGCCCTAAAACAAAAGATAAGTACACATATGCATATGTGTATATATGTAAATATATTTATATACATTTTTATATTTTGTATATTTACATATATTTATATTATTTAATATTATTATGTATTATGTAATATACATAACATTTATATTAGCTATAAATAGGGGCGCCTGGGTGGCTCAGTCGGTTAAGCATCCAACTTCAGCTCAGGTCATGATCTCACGGTTCGTGGGTTCAAGCCCCGCGTTGGGCTCTTTGCTGACAGCTAGCTCAGAGCCTGGAGCCTGTCTTCGGATTCTGTGCCTCCCTCTTTGTTTCTTTCTCTGACCCTCCCCTGCTCATGCTGTCTCTCTCTCTCTCTCTCTCTCTCTCAAAAGTAAATAAAACATTTAAAAAATTATATTAGCTGTAAATAATGAGTGTACATTATATACATATGCATATGTATATGTTTACACATAACATTATATTATATTCTATGGCTATAAATACAAATAAATGGAAATTCCATATATTTTATATATATATGGAAAAAAATACACACACACACACACACACATGCATAGTATATATAGTGCTTATTTAGGAGAATGAATGCTTGCTTTGAGCTTCCTGTTTAAAAAAATAGATATTTGTAGGGGTGCTTGGGCGGCTCAGTCTGACTTGGGCTCTGGCTCAGGTAATGATCTCACAGTTTGTGAGTTCAAGCCCCACACTGGGCTCTGCACTGACAGCTCAAAGCCTGGAGCCTGCTTCGGATTCTGTATCTCTCTTTCTCTCTCTCACTGCCCCTCTCCTCTTAAAAATAAATAAACATTAAAAAAATTTTTTTAAACAGGTATTTGCAGATTCCCTTCAACTTTGACAAAAGCAAAGGGTTTGCTGTACCCTGGCTTTGAGGTTCTTGGCATACGGCGCATTCAGTTATTCCATATGACCTATCCTAAGATAATCCTCATCTTCTCAGTGCTGGAAGCGAAGCACTCCCTCAGGCGGTGTTGGTTTGGGGATCTTTGATACTAGTTACATGAAAAGCATATGCTTCACATTAATCTTGTGTATTTTATCCATTCCAAGTCTGGTGATTGGTTATACCAAGTTTTGTTTGTTTATATTTGCATAGTTCAAGAGTTACATGAAAGTAGTACTGATTGTTGTACAAAGTGTATGATAGAAAGGATAAAACATTTGATGAATTTCATATATGTGTGTTTCAAACTTTAAAACAGTAATCATAAGAGACCCTTGGAGAGTTACTTATTTAAGTTTTCTGGAATTTTTACTTGGTATACATTTATTTTATTACTTAGAAGTCAAATTTTGGGGGACACCTGGGTGGCCTGACTCAGTCATTTAAGCATCCGACTCTTGATTTTGGCTCAGGTTATGATCCCAAGGTTGTAGGACCAAGCCTGCATCAGGCTCTGCGCTGAGTCTGGAGCCTGCTTGAGATTTTCTCTCTTTCTCAGGCACCTGGGTAGCTCAGTTGGTTAAGGGTCAGACCCTTGGTTTCAGCTCAGGTCGTGATCTCATGGTTTGTGGGACTGATCCCTGTGTCAGGCTCTGCACTGACAGCACAGAGCCTGCTTGGGATTCTCTCTCTCTTTCTCTCTCTGTCTGTCTCTCTCACTCTCTGCCCCTCCCGTGCACACATGCTCTGTCTCTCTCAAAATAAATAAGTAAACTTAAAAAAAAATTTTAAAGATTCTCTCTTTTTTCCTCTGCCCCTACCCAACTTGTGCTCACACGTGCGTGCATGCACACATGTGCGCTCTCTCTCTCTCTCTTTCTCTCTCTCTCTCTCTCTAAAAAAGCTTTAAAAAAAGAAGTCAAATTTTGTGGATAATTCCAATTGCATGAGTAGGCCTATCTTTATATAAAATGTATCAAATATAATGCTAAAATTCTTACAAGTCCTTGTAGATGGCTAAAAATGTCTATTGTTACAGAAAAACAGGAAAATCTTAGAGTGAATGGACTATGTAGATATGAAATGCATCAGAAGGAATCTACGTTTTGAATGAGGCAATATTAATAGTTAGTATGACAGGAAGGGACATGTTGCCATTCCCTGTGGAAAAGTATCATAGAATGTACTTTAGGGGAAACGTGCCTTCACTGACTCTCAGCGAAATGTAAGTAGGTTGGTGACATGACAGCTCGTGGCATTGGAGAGTACTTTGGCCCAGACCGTATGAACATACCCCTGGCTTTAGTGACTGGTTAAGGAACAGACACATGGCTCAACGTAAGCTAGTCTAAACTAACACCTGGTTTTGCTTGAAGGTGCCAGTAAGAATCATCACATATTTTCTGCTTGACTTAAATATAGGAGGATATCTAACTAAAGCTCCTGGAAGATACCTTAGTTTTATCTGGAACTTATTAATAAATCAAATGGAAGTGAACAGGGTCAAGAAACTCCCTAGTTCTAGAATATGAGGCTCTTACTCACGCATTGCTTAGATTTACTGTGACTGTGTGTGTGTGTGTGTGTGTGTGTGTGTGTGTGTTGCATTTTGTCAGTCCAATGAAGCCAAAAATACCTTTCTCAAAATAACATTTTTAAATGCTTAAAATAGGGGCTCTTGGGTGGCTCATTTAGTTAAGCATTCAACTCTTGGTTTCAGTTTAGGTCATGATCTCATAGTTCATGGGCTCCTCATTGAAAGCGCAGAGCCTGCTTGGGATTCTCTCTCTCTGTCCCTCCCCTGCTCATGCTTGCTCTCTCTCTCTCTCTCTCAAAAATAAATAAATAAACTTTAAGTAAATAAGGAAAGCATAAAGGGTTATAGCGATAGAACTAATCATATGACACTATATTAAGTAATAAAAAACATTTAGCTTAAATAAGTAGCAATTATTGCATAGAGTAATCTTTTAAATTTTTAAAAATATGTATTCATTTTTGAGAGACAGAGTGCGAACGGAGGAGGGACAGAGAGAGGGAGACAGAGAATCTGAGCTGTCAGCACAGAGCCTGATGCCGGGCTCCGACTCGTGAACTGCAGGATCACGACCTGAGCCAAAGTCAGACGCTTAACTGGCTGAGCCTCCCAGCTAACTGCATGCGCCCCTGTATAGGGTAATCTTATACTAAAACATTATCTGTTATTTATCTGAAATTGAAATTCAAGGATCATTCTGTATTTTTATTTGCTAAACTGGCAACCCTACTAAAACCAACCTAGAGCTAACAAATTATAGAGATCAACTGTCATAATCATGCCCCAAGGACGTAGTATCATGTCTTTTAACATTCTTCATTCTATTTGAAAAATATCAGCCTCAAGAATTAGTCTCAGAGCTGTCCCTAGATTATGTTTTGTGAATTCTGGGAGGCAAATCTTTGCTCAACTAAGTTTTAATTCTGTGTGCCTTAATGTTTTATTGATGATAATACAAAAGTGGATAAAAGAGTATTTCTTTATTTTTACAAAAGGCAATTAAACATACTAATTAGTATTTTCTCAAAGTATCTGCCTAGATTTTAATTCCAAGAAGAAAACATCTCTTCCAAAAGTATTTCTTGAGCCTACTTTTATAAGCACAGTGTCATTTACTGTATTTTCTCTTTTTGCTTTCTGCAGAGGGCTATGATTTCAGTTATAATGCTTAATAATGATTGAAATCAACTTATACTTCTGTTTAAACATCATAGCATTTCCCTGTTTTACATTTAAATGACCTGTTTTGATATTATTTTAAGTTTGATCACTTCTTCCAAAGTGATCAAATTATGTCAGAAATGAAATACCAATAATCTGAATAATTTCAACATGTAAAATATTGAGAAATTTTTACAAGAAAATTGACATATATCATGCAGGAATTATAGGTCTTAAGTCACAAAATATCTCTAATTAAATTATTATAATGTTTGTTATAGTAATTGTGGTTGAGTAAAGATAATAAGTGCCATTGATGATATTAAAGACTTGGAACCAGTTTTGATTAGTAGGTATATTAGCACAAATGAAATAGTGATGCGTGCAATGAATCAATATGTCAACTGTAAGAAAGGCATAGAATGAGCGAAGCGTTTTTGTACAATAACACTGCAGTTTTGGTTTAAAAATAAAATTCTTTTATCACTGGTAATTTAATAATAACACTCTATATTGCTAGAAAAAAGGACTTTTTAAATTCTTTAAAAAAATTTTAATGTCTGTTTGTGTGAGAGAGAGAGACAGACATACACAGTCTGAAGCAGGCTTTAGGCTCTAAGCTGTCAGCACAGAGCTGGACACAGGGCTCAAACCCACGAACTTTGAGATCGTGATCTGAGCCGAAGTCGAACACTTACCCAGCTGAGCCAACAAGATGTCCCAGAAAGAAAGGAATTTGACAGTGAATTTAAAAGATTGAAAAACAACTTGTGGAAGAAGTAGTTCTAGTATTTCATTCTGGTGGTAATTTTGAAAAACTAAGAGAAACCTAAAGAACATAACAAAAAACCACCCTGCTAAATTATCTACGAAGTATTCATCTTTAGGGTACTATATACGGAATAGTGAGTGCTTCATAATTTAAAAAATTTACACACCTGCTTAATTGCATTTATACCCTCAAAACACCTGTGGCAGGTGTTATTATTTGTTACTTTAGATAAGAGGTTGGATTTTTTTCAAAAAGTTATTTCTGTACTTCTGGGGGGAATAGTTCTTCTTTTTCAGCAGTAATTCTTGGTATCTGTAATATGCTAAATTGTATTAATTCTAAGACCTTTCTTTTCACCAGAACATTTACAAACCATGAAATCTAAAAGTCACGGCCACACAGGCTATGCTCGCCGTTACCTGCCTGTGTTCAAACCTCAGAAGCCCAGCATGAAGGCTTGCAGGCTGATGTGCCTGTGGAAGTTTTTTCTCCAGACACAATAGTGGAGCATTCTTTAAATCCTTAATGGGGGATCTGAATGGTGGGAGTAATACTTGAAGGAGGTGATGAATCAGATATGCATACCAATAATGGTCTGAACTGAAAGCAAAATATGGCTAGTCCTACATGATTGCAAGTCAGAATTCAAATGTCAAAATCAGTACCTTTTTCTTCAGAAATACCACATAACCAGTCACTCTTAATATCTGAAAGTACCTCGTTGTGTGGAGAAGCAGAAGATCAAGAACAGTAAATCTAAAACTGACTTAGAAAAGTTTAATTCCACAGGTATAGAAATTATAGAATGTAATTAATTTATTTTACTTACATATATTATATGTGCATGTAATGAAATCTACCTCTAAGGGTAAATATGTTCTTTCAATACACATAAATATTCTAGATACTAGAGAGCATATAATTTAATTGGCTAGGTGTTTTTTTCTCTTAATGGGTGGGTCTACCAAAAGGTGATAGTTCAGATCTGAGTAATGCTATGCTAAATACTTAGTATCTGAAATGCTGGTTTAAATTTTTTTTTTATGTTTTTATTTTTGAGAGTCAGAGAGAGAGAGTGCGAGAAGGGAAGGTGAGAGAGAGAGAGAGAGAGAGAGAGAGAGATACAGAATCTGAAGACAGGCCCCAGGCTCTGAGCTGTCAGCACAGAGCCCAACGCAGGGCCTGAACCCAGGCACTGTGAGATCATGACCTGAGCCGAAGTCGGACGCCTAACCAACTGAGCCATGCAGGTGCTTCTGAAATGCTGGCTTAGATGTGATTTGTCCCATTTCTCTGACAGTCAACACTAGTACCACAATATTTTAAATACTTAATGCTTATAGCACATGCTAACATTTTAGGGTAAGACATTACTTTTTTACTGTTCTTCATTTCTAAAGTACTTTTGGCTACTCTTGCTTGTTAATTTCAAATTTAACTTCAGACTCTCAGTCCCCTTTCAAGCAGCACCCCCACCAATGAAATTGAACTGTAGTCATGAATAATTGGTATTCGGCAAACACGGAATTGAGAAACACAAGATGATTTTCCATTCTTTCAAATGTTATTGTATGTTGTTGGGTGAATTTTTTTCCTTTTTTGATATGGGTTATACATCCTTCATGTTAACTTTCATCTCTAACTGATTATTTTCTCTGTTTATTACTGAATGATGAACAGTAAATGTTAGGAAGATTTCTTGAGTACAAGCGGGTTAAAATTGTGGTTACAAGGTGTTAGTCTTTGGTTGTATGGATCACAGGCTTAGAGATCTGGCCACAGATCTGAAGCTTAGACATGAAGTTATGAATGATCTAATTTCACACTCCTCTTCTTTTTCCCCCAAGAAAATAATCCTATATATTGTGCCCATCAGATTTAAAATCTTATGTGTGTAATGTGTTTGACTCATCCAGTGTATTTACCCTGTGCTACAGTGACCTTCAGAAGGCAGAATTAGCTCCTGTCATATATATTTGAGTTGTCCATGCAAACTCTTTTAAAGTATCTTTTAAAATGTGAAAGAAATCACCAACTGTAATTGATTTTTAAAAAGAGAGACAAAGAATTTGCTTTCATATTTGAAAATTGAAGCCGATGGTTTAGGAAAACATACTGCTAAAAGAAAAATTACGTATCTAATTGAAACTAATCTGAGGTAAGTGAATTAATCTGAAATTGTCCAAAAGGCAATTTAGAATTTTTAAATTGGCAATTAATGTAGGAAATTGGTTGTTTTGTTTGTTTCACCCTGGAACGATTGCTTATCTATGAAAGTTTAGGAGAAAGTGAAGGCTGTGTTTCAGACCAGTGACCGTTCTTTTTCCTACCTGTACGTAATCAGTAAATGAGAAGAGTGCCTTAAAATATTTATTGAGATCTTCAGGCTCTTAAAAAGTGAGAAATCTAAAAGCAAAACAAATTTTGATTTTTTTAAATAAATAGTGCGGGGCTCCTGGGTGGCTTAGTCGGTTAAGCGTCCGACTTTCGCTTAGGTCATGATCTCACGGTTCGTGGGTTCGAGCCCCGCATCAGGCTCTGTGCTGACTGCCAGCTCAGAGCCTGGAGCCTGTTTCAGAGTCTGCGTCTCCCTCTCTCTCTGACCCTCCCCTGCTCACGCTGTCTCTCTCTCTCTCTCCTAGAAATAAATTTAAAAAAACATTAAAAAAAATTTAAAATAAATAAATAGTGCAAGTAAGTCTTCTTTTGAAATTATGGGCAGCAGAAATGAGAATCTTTATATTTTTGTAGGTTTCAAAAAAAAATCACTTTTGTGGATCTCTGCCTAATCATAAAAATGACTGTAAATGACTAAACACATAGGAAGGAAGGGAATAGAGAAGATACACTCTTATGAACTTTGAAGAGCAGTGTGTTTCTGCTGTTTTAATGTTCAGACTTTATGAACTATTTCCCTTACAATAATTTTTCACTGTATATTATCCAGGTTTTGAAGAAAATGTTCAGCTGTAGTGCGTCTGTTAGCATAGCCATAGATCAGTCAGTCACTGGGTTCTAACTTGTCTTAACTGGGATGCAAATCCCAATAGATTATTTTTACCAAAGTAAATTGTCCTTCCTGTGGCAAATATTGGACACCCTAAGTGATCATCACTTACTTAAGAAAAATATGTTGAGGGGCATCTGGGTGGCTCAGTCTATTGAGTATCCACTCTTGATTTCAGCTCAGTTCATGATCCCAGTATCATGGGATAGAGCCTACATCGGGCTCTGTCCTGAGGGTGGAGACTGCTTAAGATTCTCTCTCTCTTAAGATTCTCTCTCTCTCTCTCTCTGGTCCCCCCACCTCATGTGTGCACTCACTCTCTCAAAAAAAAAAAAAAAAAGAAAAGAAAGAAAATAAAAAGGAAAACATGAAATATAATTACCTCGTTATATGTGTCTTAAATTGATAAATCAAACATGCCTGCGTCTGCAGGTCTGACATCTGTTAACCAACCACATTTTTAATTGGCTAGCATTTCCTACAGTATTACTTTTGGCCTCAAAGGGAAACATTTGAATCCACTAGGTAGGTATCTTAAGAGCCATTAGGGAAAACACAATAAAGTTACTAAAAATTTGAGTGAAAATAATACCCGTATTAGAAGGGTGAAAATCTGGCATTCATGTGAAAAAGATACTAGAATAGCCTGGAGAATAAGATGTATGAACATGATAATGCAAGATCAGTGAACTGCTGGTTCTCCATTTTTACGAAGACTACGGAGTGGATTGGATTTAAAACTTAGCAAAGGCTTTTTGTTTGTTTGTTTCAGCAAAAAGCTCTTCCTTAGGTATCTGTTGTTACCATAGACGAGATGGTGACATTAAGGAATTGATTGCTAAATGTTCCTTCAAGCTGTACTATGTACTAGTAATGAGGCTGTCATTAAAAATTTTTTTTTAATTTTGAGAGAGAAAAAGTGCAAGCCGGAGAAGGGCAGAGAGAGAGAGAGGGAGAGGGAGAATCCCAAGCAGGCTCCACGCTGTCAGCTCAGAATGTGACATGGTGCCTAGTGTCACGAACCTCGAGATCATGACCTGAGCTGAAATCAAGAGTCGGAGGCTCAACCGACTGAGCCGCCCAGCGCCCTGGATGCTCTCCTTTGTTTGATGGCTTATGCATTACTAAGGATTGGTTTTTCATTTCATACTTCCTAATCAGTGTTCATTTTTTCTCCTCTTCTTTGTAGGATTCAAGACTTTAAATGAAAGGGTGGAATCTGGGTAGAGGGGGGTCATTCTTAGGGCATGTTGGGGTCCTTTTGGATTAATTATAAGAAGTTGCCTGAAAGTATTTGATAAAACTGTTAGGAGTTATCATGAGGTTGACGTTTCTTTCTAATCACAGTACTCCAGTGAGCAAAGGCCAAGGCAGATATAGCTTCCCCACTCTTTTTACAGCACAAGATGCTATACTGAAGCAAGAAACAGACACACACACACACACACACACACTCTCTCGTGCCTACACCCACACACAACCTGTGAAGTCTGAAATGCCAAGAGTCACACAGTTTGTTAATGACAGGGCCAGCGTGATGCCTTAGAACCGCTCATTTGTTTTTCCTACTTCACTACACTTTCAATCAGCAATTTCAGTCATCACAGGTTTTTACACCAGGGCTTCACAGAATGTCCTCTAATTACAATGAGAACACAAAGGAAGTTGAAAGAAAATGGCATTTTGCTCTGGATACTAAATACATTCAAAGAAACAAAACCCTTTCGTGCTGGTGCGGCTGAGAACGCGGAGGAGAAACAGATGTCAGACGCACAAGTCACGACTGAAAAGCGAGCGTTATCTCATTGATGATATCGTGTAGCATCCATGAATGATAAATGCATATGTTTGTTCTCAGTCCCTACTAGGAGCTTTGCAGTGCTCAGATTCTGTAAAAATGAGATTACAGCACTGTTTTCATAGGGAGGATGGTAGTTTAGGGACCTGAGTGAAAATACGAATGCAAGATGAACATATTCACGGAGAAGATGTGAGTTCACCCAGAGGATTGATAGGAAAGAGCCACTAACTTGTGTCATGATAGACCGAAGGGTTTTTATGTGTTTTTGTGGAGTTCCTTCTAAACAAGGAGGAAGGGGATAGAGGAAAAATGCCTTAGCACAGAGAAGCGTGGGTAGAATGGCAGAGAAGGAGGCTGATGTTCCCACACTGGGCAAGAGGCTCTATTTTGGGTCGCTTTGGTGCATCACAGTGGAAAGCCAGGAGATTATGGTTAGGAATCCAAACTCTATGACTAAATCCTGCCCTAGTCATTTGACATGCTTATTTCAACCTTTTTGAATGCTGTTATAACAAAAGATGGGAAAAAGAAGATTTCAGAGCTGGAAATGAAGCAGGAAGAATGTCCAGGCAGAGCCAGAGGCAAGAAGAGAGCAGGGAGCATTGGGCAGATATTACTAATATAAATCAGATTCACCACAGTCCTAAACTTCCAGCTGATAAAAAAGGCCTGAATGAGATACTAGAAGCAAAGCTTCCTGAAATCAAAAGTGCTGGTAGAGGTCATCTTGTCAACTTTCTGAATCATTATTCTGTCATTAACCTTATGGGTCCTATTGACTGGCAGTGGTCTGGAATATTCTTCTTGGATTGGCAATGTATAATGCCAAAACACACCAAGTTGTTTATCCCTGTTAAATTACCCAGGGGACATCAGCTTTTCTTCTTTGTTTCATGGTAAAATACCATATACCTACAATAGAAAATTATTTCACCTTGAAGGTCAGAGGTACTGGAAGTCTGCCCCTGAAGCACATATCACCAGATGACAGACTTTTATTCTTGACTTTGGGAGAATAAAATTCTGTGGCCTTTTGGTTTGGCTCAGTGCTCTGAGGATTGTGGTGAGCTGTGGCTACTAAAGCCATAACCTTCTTAGTATATATTCTTTTTTTCCACACTGGCTCTTAACGGTCATGAAACACTGATTACGGCAAAATTAACATATGTTAGTTAAAGTTAAAACCAGCTAGGATTCTAAATGTCCCTTCTAACACATTCTTCAGTGTTCCCTCAAATGTAAATTAACGTAATTGGTTCAGAAGTTTTCTTTTGACAGGTTTTTCTGGCACGTGTAGCTCTTTTCTTGTTTATGCTGTAAATTGTCATTGTGTATGTTAAAGTTACACATCTTTGGAATCCTGGGTTTGCTTACACTTTCCTTTTGATATATTAAAATGATCTGCTTTGTATCTTCTGTGAGCAGGAATATTAGCAGACTGGTCTTTATGTCTTGTCTCATCAGCACCAAACAAAATAGATATTAACCAAGATAAGTTCTTTTTAATTTTTTTTCATGATTAAAAACCTACATTATGGAGTTTTCAAGTATAAAAAATTTGAATGAGGGAACCTGGGTGGCTCAGTAGGTTAAGCATCCAACTGGATATCGGGTCAGGTCATGATATTATGATTTGATTCATGAGATCAAGTGTCTCATGGGACTCTGCTCTTACATTGTGGAGCCTGCTTGGGATTCTCTCTCTCCTTCCCTCCTCCTCCACTCCTCTCACTCATGTGCTCTCTTTCTCTCCTTCAAAGAAATAAACTTAAAAAATTATATGAAAAAGTTGAATGATGAAATGATTCCCTGTGTATCCAACATTTAGTTCGAAAATAATCTTGAATTCATTCTCCCTGCCTTAATTTTGTCATTGCTTTGATAGAGCATTTTCAAATAGAGCTGAGATTCCAATCAGACTAATATGTTTAATATGTTCTCTATTGCTGGATAACACATCACTGCAAAGCCTGGATCTTTATTCAAAGGGTTCACCTAATTAGGCCAGGCCTATCAAAATAATCTCCCTTTTGATAAATTCAAAGTCAGCTACTGAGGGGTCCGTCCATATTATATCTAAAACATCTCTTCACCTTTGTTGAATTCTGTTTGCTGGAAATGAGCATTAGGTTCTTCCAGGCTTCCTGGTAAAGCACTAGGAACAGGGGATTACACATAGGAATCTCAGAGATGGGTACCATGGAGCCCATCTTAGAATCTTATATACCATGCCCACGTGGACTAACTCAGCAACAGCCTTTTACCCCAAATAGTGTTCCTTATTTCTATTTATTCCTTGAACTTCATGTGACATACTGAAGAAGGAAAGGAAAACCTAATCGCAAACTTGAGCGTGTATGAAAAATTTCAAGTATATGAAAGAAATACTCAGGATCAAAAGAACTGAGAAAATAAAGTAAGTTTCCTTGAAAAGGAGTTGTAGCAACATTTGATTTCAGAAGAACTGGCCTGTCAAATAAAACACACAATGTGTACATAAAGGAAATGATGCAAAATTATTAAGGTTACCAAATTAACATGAGTTTTTATGGTTGCTCTTTTTAAAAAGAAATTTAAGACAGCGCAAATGTGTTTTGTATATAACTTGCATTAAATCACCATTAACTAAATGACATCTGTTGATTTATTAGAATTCTAACCAGGTAAAATTAATTCTTTTTGTTTTTTTTAATATTTTTATTTATTTCTAGGAGAGAGAGAGACAGCGTGAGCAGGGGAGGGTCAGAGAGAGAGGGAGTCACAGACTGAAACAGGCTCCAGGCTCTGAGCTGGCAGTCAGCACAGAGCCCGACAGGGCTCGAACCCACGAATTGCGAGATCATGACCTAAGCGAAAGTCGTACGCTTAGCCAACTAAGCCACCCAGGCGCCCCGGTAAAATTAATTCTTACCTTATCAATGTTTTAGAAAGATTACTTGGTTTATTAAATCTCTTCACTAAACCTCTTTCTTTTTTTAATTTATTTTCCCTCTCTTTTTACCTCAGGTATAGATTGTTGAATAAATGATAATTCTTTATTATAACAAAATATGAGTCCCATTTATCGTTTTAACGTACTTAATACTCTTTGTCAACTGAATGGCTCCCAAATTATCTTGTCTTGGCTGTTAGTATTATGTAAGTTTTTCTGAACTTTCTCACTGTGATGTCAGTGAGGAAGGAATATTGCTTTCTAAAGTGGCAAATGCCACTCACCAAGAAAGACCAATGTTTGGTAAGTGCTTGTTATGGGGCATAGGATAGTAATCATTTCTGTTCCCCTCCATGAAAGCTACAGTAAAATCTGTATCACTTTCTTAGGCTTAAAACAAGTTAATTTATTTGAAAGGAATTAAAGTGACTTGTCAAACATTGGTGTTTCTTGGTTAAGTGTCAAAAAGAGCCAGTATATGCTAAGGAAGGTGAGATTTTCAAAGATTAAGTACATTTTCAAGGTCACAGACCTAGGAACTGGCAGACTTACGGCTCTAGTAAAGAATTTAAGAGTCCATATTTCGAACCAGTTGTTTTAGTTTGGTTTTGTTTTTGCATATATTTACATGTGGTGTGATATTATGAAACAGCATCACAGGTTTTCAGATGAAATATTTTTAATTTTTGTATGAATACAGCTACAAGTACAAAGGAATACTGCACAAAATCATCATAATTAATAACTTTAAAGCTGTTCCTTTTAGAATAGTTTCCTATGGATTTTGTATACTTTTTCCAACAATTCTGTAATTGATTTAAAAAAATTGAAACTACTTTAATAGTCACCTTTTCAGTATGTGTTCTATGTGTTTTGTTGTCTTAAGTATATAAAATCTCCAGTCTTTCAAAGTAAGTTTGATTTTTAGAAATAAATCTAAAAGTCATTAAGAACAGATATGGGAGATGAAATATATAATGAAGATGAGGAGTAAATTGTTTTTTTTTTCAAAACTATTTCATAATCATTAGAATGTGGCTAACACCTATACTGCCATAAAGAGTGTGTATAATCTATAAAATGTCTATATAATCATCTTTATCTTTGAGGACTAATTATAAATAATGACAGCTTAAATCAAAGAAAAAATCCTCATAATCTCAGACAAGATGTAATTCTCCCATATGAGAAACATTTTAATAATTTATGCTGTTGCATTTTATTTTCAAATCTTACTTGAATTATATCATTCATAATTTATTAATGTTTTCCTCGAATTCAGTTTTTTTCTCCAAATCCCTAAAAGATCAAGACAAATGTCTAATCTCTACTAATTCTCAAATTGTGTGACAAATTCATCCAATAAATAAGCGCTCTTCATGTTAATTTTTTCCTTGAGACCAATGTTTCTGTTTAAATTTTATTTTTAGCCACAATTCTCAGATAACTCATCTGAATGAACAAAATAGCCGACGCCTTCAAAAATCTCATTGGTTTTATGAATAATTATCACTTCATATATAACCAGGGAATTTTCCCTGTCTTCTGAAAGGTTTTTTTATTATTTTTTTTTGCCAATTAATTATTCTTTACTTAAGTTTTTCTTTTTGAATAGGCTTTGTGGAAGTCTCTGTGTGTATTGCATGAAAAGAAATTAAATTTCACCCAAATCTAGTACTGCTTCTTTTATTTAAACTTCTATCCCGGGAAGAATCAGCAGAGAACTTCCACAAATTGTTACCACATCTTCAATTTATTATTTGCATCTTTGTCTTTGCACTTGGACATTTTTCTGCTTGCTACTGAAGAGAGGCCCTGTGCTCAGGGAATGCTCAGTCTCTTCTTCGTTCCCTTACAAGGCAATATATTGCTCAGTTCCCCTCTCTCGGCAAGGCAATATATTGCTCAGTTCCCCTCTCTCGGTCTCTCTCTAGTGACCCATTTTCTGTCAGCATGCACCCATTTTTTTTTCAACATACACACGTTGTAACCATGAAGTAACCTCATCTTCAAAGTAGTAGTAACCAGAATGTGCTTGGTTCCGATCTTATGGCAGATATATTCTTATTTCTCTGACACATTGATGGCGAAACTCTTTAAAAGAAGATTGGCACTTACAGTTTTTTTTTTCAATTTTTAAATGTTTTTATTTCTGAGAGAGAGAGAGGGAGAGGCAGCGTGAGCAGGGGAGGGTCAGAGAGAGAGGGAGACACAGAATCTGAAACAGGCTCCAGGCTCTGAGCTGGCTGTCAGCACAGAGTCCAGTGCGGGGCTCGAACCCATGAACCATGAGATCATGACCTGAGCCGAAGTCGGATGCTTAACCGACTGAGCCACCCAGGTGGCCCAGCACTTACAGTTTTAATTCTTTCTCTTTTGTTTGGAAAAAAAAAATCATTCTAATTAGGCTTTTATGTGCAGCTTTCTACTGAAAACTGTTCCTGTCAACAGCACAGGTATTAATGCTTCCTCTTCATTGGGAGGCTCACTATGGAATTCTTAGTTCTCATCTTTCTTGACCCATCAGGGTGCGTGACATGGCTGAACATCTTTTCACCCTTGAAATGCCTTCTGTGGATTGCTTCAGACATTATTTGATCTCGACTTCCCTTCTGCGTAAGAGATCACTCCTTATACTTTTCCTGTTGTCCAAACCTCAAATTGTTGAAATGCCATTCTTCTCAATCTTTGCATCTCTTCTCTGTCTACATTCATGGATTACATACAGTTTTGTGTTTGTAAAACCATGCATATGTTAATGATTCCCAAATTATATGATTCCCAAATTATATCTCTGCTCCTGACTCCTCTGGAAAAGTCCAAACTCCTATCCCAACTACTTAGGTGACATCGCCCCTTATAGCGATGTTTAATAGGCATATTATTAAAATGTTCAAATCCAAGACAAATCCAAGATGTTGGTTCTTTGGAAATCTCCACTCACAGTCTTTGCCATATTGATTAACAGCAACTCCATTCCTTCTATTCTTCAGGTTCTAAATATCAGAGTCATCCTTGAATCCTCTCTGCCCCACACTATATCCAGTCCATCCTTTCTCTACCCTAATGAGGTGAGGACCACGGGGCACCTCCACCACTAGCATCCTGGACCAATACATGCCCATTTTGTACCCATGACATTTCCATCATCTCTAGAATAATCCAACTGCTTCTGCTCCAGCCATTTCTCCTTTAAGTTTATGCTCAAAACAGCAGCCAGAGTGAGATTCCATACACTGTTACATCATGTCCCTGTGTTTCTGAAAACTTAACCAGTGGCTTTCTGTCACATTCAGAGCAAAAGCCAAAGCTCTCCCAGTGAAAACACAATAAAGTTACTAAAAACTTGAGTGAAAACAATACCCATGTCAGAAATGTAGAAGTCCGGCATTGATTAACATGAAAAGAGATGCTAGCATACCTGAGGAGTAATATATCTGAACATTATAATGCAGGGTCAGTGAACAGCTGTCTCTCCATTTTTACAGTGAACATGACTAATTTGAATGGAAATAAAATTCAGCAAAGACTCTATCTGAGCTCTTAAGTGTAGATCGTTAAGGGAGGCAGGCAAACATCCTTTCTCGTGGCTTTGTGGAGTTGGGTCTCACTGAGCTGGATGTTGTATATGGACCAGAAAGTTCAGTTCAGAGTAATAGGCAGGACACCTGGGTGGCTCAGCTGGTTAGGCATCCAACTCATGATCTCAGCCCAGGTCATGATCTCCTGATTTGTGGGATCGAGCCCTGCACTGGGCTCTGTGCTGACAGCATGGAGCCTGCTTGGGATTCTCTCTCTCCCTCTCTCTCTCTGCCCTTCTCCCACTTATTCTCTCTCTGTGACTCACTCAAAACAAATAAGTTTAAAAAAAAGAGTAAAAGCCAAAGCCCTCACAGTGACCTACAAGGTTCTACTTCTCTTGGCCCCTTTGCCCCTCTGATGACATCTGTCAGTCCAGTTACCCAGCCCTGCCTGTAAAGGATTTCTAGCTGCACCTCAAACATGTTTCCTCTTCATTTGCTGTTTCTTCTGCCTCAGAACACCTTTCCCACTGCTATCTGCATGAAGATCTCTCCCAACTCCTTCTCTGTCTTTGCTCACACGTCATCTCTTCAGTGCTGTATTCCCTGACCAATACTTAAAATTGCTAGTCCCTGGAGGTCACCTGGGTGGCTCAATCAGTTGAGCGTCTGACTTCAGCCCAGGTCATGGTCTTGGGGTTCATGAGTTTGAGCCCCACGTCGGGCTCACTGCTGTCAGCATTGAGCCTGCTTCAGATCCTCTGCCTCTGTCTCTCTCTGCTCTCCCTGTTCATGCTCTCTCAAAAATAAATAAACATTAAAAAAAAAAAGTATTAAAACGTTGCTAGCCCCTGCCCTGCCCCCACCAGCATGACTTTACACATTCTCTAGGTTTATCATTACCTTTTCCCTTCCTCCAAGGTGTGTATGTTTTAATTATTTATGTATTATCCATCTACCCCCCACTAGCATGTGAGATCTGTTAGGCAGGAAGTTTATTTACTACTACCTATCTATTGCTTAAGACATTAAGTCTCATATATTAAATTCTAAATAAATATGTGTTGAACGAGGTTGCATGTATCATTTATTTTAGTGCCTCTGTGAAGAATATGCAGGCTTTTACTAATCAAACTGCTGGCATCAAGCCAGCTGGCAGACCCTAAAAAGTCTTTCTGCAGAAATATATTTCCATACAGAAACTTAGTATCAGCTTTCCTGTAGAATATTTTTGGGAGTCCGTGTGTTCAAGGATGAAAATTTGTTAACCAGTTTGACAATTTTTGCATATTTTCACAAAGCGTGTGGGCTAGGCTTCAAGTACTTGTCCGGCAGGTACTTGCTGCACTGTGTTGCTGGGATCATTCTGGCAGTGAGGGACAGGCACTTGGCAGCCTCTTTGCTGTCTCGAGAATTTTTACCAAAATTTTCTAGTTGTGTCTTCCCACTGAGGTACTTTGAAAAGTTCCTTAAATTACAGCTAAGCATGGCAGTCAAACTCCTTGGCAATCTGCATGTCACCAGCAGAGTGTATACTTACGCACCTGTAAAAATTAGTAGCTGCATTGGGCTAGAGGAACATTTTGTAACCCGTTAGGTCATTATCGCCTATTTAAGTAATTACAATAATAGAATGATAGACTTGGAGCGACTGGGTGGCTCATTTGGGTAAGCGTCCAACTTCAGCTCACAAATCGTGATCTCACGATTTGTGGGTCCGAGTCCCGCATGGGGCTCTTTGCTGACAGAGGCTGGAGCCTGTTTCAGATTCTGTGTCTCCCTCTCTCTCTGCCCCTCTTCCGCTCACATTCTGTCTCTTTCTCTCAAAAATAAATAAACATTTTTAAAAAATGATAAACTTTTCTATTAGAGTTATAAATATTGGTATCTATGAATGAGAAAATATATACCAACAGAAAGTTTATTTAAATTGTCTTATAATTTTAAATTATACTTTACTAATTACAGTATGAACTACATGTATTTAAAAATATTGCTATCAGGGCACCTGGGTGGCTCAGTCAGTTGAGTGTTTGATTTTAGCTCAGGTCATTATCTCACAGTTTGTGTGTTCGAGTCCCACATTGGGCTCTATGCTGACAGCTCAGAGCCTGGAGCCTGCTTCGAATTCTGTGTCTCCCTCTCTCTCTGCCCCTCCCTGCTTGCATGTGTCCTCTCTCTCTCTTTCTCAAAAATAAACATGAAAAACTATACTGCTGTCATAGTAGGTAATGTTTATTCACGTCACCACCTTGCTCTCAGTGCTTTGCACACACTGCTACTTTCAGTTGAGGAAACTGACTGGCCCAGAAGTTCAGTAACTAGTCCAAGATCATGCAGCTAGTAATAGTGGAACCAGAATATGAACTCGGATCTGTCTTTGAAGTTCCAACTTATAGCCATCCTGGAGAGAGAAAGGCAAGGGGACGGAAGGTTGGGTACCACCTAGTAGCTCCGGTGCTATGACCCTGGAGCAGGCGAGAATCTTTGTGAAAAATATCTATTCTTCAGTGAAGTTCTGGTGCTGGCTGAGGCTTAATTACACGCAGTGCACTAGCCCTGAAGGCCTGCACAGCTGGTCCGCATATTTAGGTAACAGCTCCTGCAGAGGAAAGATGGACACTAGGGGTCAGAAAAACGTGTTCTTGTCTGGTTTTTGCCACTTACTGGTTATGTGACCTTGGACAAGACTTATGGCTGTAAGCTTTAGAGTATACATAGAGAAAAAATAAGTATAATGTTGCCGCCTTGATCTACTTCTCAAGGCTTTATAGATTTAAACGAAACTGTACTTTATAATATCCAAATCTAAGGCATTATAATTGTTAATATCATTGTAGCTATAGGCATATTTCATTCTTCCATTCCTATTTTATTAGTCTTTGAAGGAATCACATGATGTTCTTATATTGAGTGGGCAACCTGGTCTCTTTCTTAATAGATTCAATTTTAGATCATTAAGGGAGAGAAAGAAATTGAGCTGTGCCTTTGGGCACATCCTGGCAAAGTAAAAAGTGGCCCGATTTCAGTGGGACAAGGAGGAAAATGTGAGATACGTCAATGGCGTAAATTTATATTTGGGAAAAGGGTCCCTGGAATGGTGTGGGAGCCAGAAGACTGGCAGTGGCTTCAGGTCTCTAGGGATGACTGCATGTGACAGCTTTGTTACATAGTTAACTGTACAGTATAAATGGGGTCTCAGAGGCCCTGTGTGATTTCTAAAAATAAGTACGGTCAGAATGTGCCTGTAGTTTCAGAATTTTGTCTTGGCTTTGTTCAAATTCCACACACAACCAAAACAAATAAGCCATGTCAACCATGTGTTTCCTTCATCCACTGTTCAATTCTTCTTTACCTACCAAGAAGAATTCAGAATGTATTTTACACTGTAAACTTAAACAAGATAATAATTTAAATACACACAAGCCTGATGTAAGCGATAGCCAAGTACATACACATTTATTTCTGTTTTAATAGATTTATGTCTAATTAGCTGACCAGTGGGGGGTAAGGCTAATAGTGCCAGATAACTGAAGTAAATGTTATTTAACAGCATGGGGTTCCAGTAACACAGGAACTATCTTCTAGGCATTATATCATCTAAGCCCAGGAAGCCCCCCTGTGGCTGCAGCACTGCATTATTTAAAATCAGTTCGTCATGTTCCCCCATGGGCATTGGCCACCTTTCAAAACTGTCTCTGGCCGTGAGCTATTTGTGCCTGCACCGTGATCATAAATCTCCCCTATAATCTCCAAAACTCATGCAGATGATGTTTAGAGATTCCAGAAGACAAGAATGCAGAGGGATTCTGCTCCTTGCTTAATCCCCGATTAAATACAATTAGATTGTATAATTGCCTTAATTTCAGAGTCCACAATACCTTTATCAAACATCTTTTCATTGTATAGTGTAGTCTTTTGTGGTCTTATTCAAGTAAGTTTTTTTTTTTACATTTTCATAACATTTTAACATTTAATAGAAACTATATATATATGTGTATATATATATATATACATATATATATAAACTTTATCTTTTATAAGATTGCCACTCTAAAAATTTATATAGGTTAAAAGCAAGACGAATGGTCAAGGAGGACCCAGTCCTGTGTGCTGTTCTCAGAGGTTGTAGGTCAGAGTTCACTGGGGAAGGAGGACTCTGGTTACCCAATCAGGTGGAAGGTGAAGAAAGGCTAAAACACAGGACAGTAGATAGAGATAACCAGACATTGGATTCCATCAATATCCCAAGGATACACATCTCTTACCTAAAAAAACTGTGGATTTGTTCCAAGACTTGGGAATTCCCATTACAAAGATGTCTCTCCTTTAGGCTCGATCCCAAATACTCTGTCAATTCCCACAGCTCTGACAGGAATCATCCGTCTCTCTTTTCCTTACACAGATCAGGAGGATATCCACAACTTGTAGATACTTTTGGTCTCTTCCCCCCAGATTTAGTTTATGTTTAACTGGAGCACTCAATAACCCTGAGGAAAAACAATGCAGTCTGAGTCATCTCTCAGTGAGAGTCAAAGATACGTGTTTCACAAATGGAAAATTCAAATCCTCCAAGGTCAGATGGTTCCCCAAACAAACTATCAATTGATGGAAGAGGGTTCTAACTTGCCATTGGCAGTAGCCACTCCACTTTGAGGCAGTGGTGCAGAGGCTTTCTCCCAATTTCGAGACCCCTGTGATCTACACCCACTCCAGCCGTCTGCATCTAGCCCAGAATATCCATTGCACCTTCAGCAATTTCTTTGGCGGAATGATCTTCAAGGGTTAGTGAAGGATCAAAAAGCAAGGGTGAAGGAGGGCACCCTGTACTGTCATTTACAACATCTGAGTCCTGCTCCAGCGGGGTGGGGTGGGGAGGGACTTCCAGTTGGCAGTGGGCAGCGGGGATCCTCAGAGAGGGTTACAGGACCTGGTTTGTTGCAAGGTATCCATGGAGACCGTTGGCAGCATTTGAAGGGAACCTGATTCGTGTCTTGACAGATAGGAGTAAGGCAATGTCTGGTCGTTGGAAGAGACTGATCGGAACAACGAGCATCATCCACAAAGGCCAAGCACCTCTGACTGGGATGAATCATATGAGCCCGTTGGGCAGCACACACCTGTGACCAGCATTCTGCATTCCTCCAGCTGCCTGTGAAATAAGGCTTCCACTCCATAGAGCTGGTGATACCACTGAAGACATTTTAGATGCTTTATGTTCTCTTGTCATTTGGCCAAAAGTCTGTCTGAGCCAGTCAAGAGACTACCGCCTACAGCTTCATGTTCCACTCTACAACCGTGTAAATAAATAACGTTGCTTCTTTGAGCAAATGCTGAAGTCATTTAAACTGATCGACGTACAAAGACTGCAAACAAATTAGCTTCTCATGCGTAACACGCCAACTTCTTCTGCTGGGTACACACCAGCATGTCCAGATTTCAGCTGGCTTCGCTGTGGCTGCTTTCTGGAATCTGAGTTCCAGATCTGTCTTCGCATAAGAGTTCAGCTGACACAAGACTATTTCACCTATAGGCCCTGGATTGGTCTTCATTTGATCCTGAAGTGCCAGAGCATTCCTATAGGCATGCTCAGCACAGAAGGACACCCGATCTTCCTTCTCTGGCTTTGGAGAAGCACTGGGACATCTTTTTCCATTCTTAGTCATAGACTACATTGTTTGAAGCGTGCATTCTTGTCTTCAGGGGTATGTTTTTTTGTTGTTCATTTATTTATTTTGAGAGAGAGAAAGAAAGAGAGAGAGAGCACAATCAGATGAGGGGCAGAGAAAAGGAGAGACAGAATCCCAAGCAGACTCTGTACCATGAGCATAGAGCCTGTTGGAGGACTTGAACTCAGAAACCACGAGATCATGACCTGAACTGAGATCTAGAGTCAGATGCTTAACCGACTGAGCCACCCAGGCTCCCCTTCAGGGATATGTTTAATGTTAAACTCCTGCCCCTCCACACAAGGTTGTGAGCACGGGCAGTGAATGAATGAACAAGACAGGGGCTTCTGAAACTTGGGCACTGGGGTGAACCTCCCCTGATTGGCCAGCAAAACTTGGATCTGAATATCCTGTCCGTATCAAAATCTCTCGCCGCACCGTGCTGCGCCGCTAGCCTTCTGGCTGTGCCATCCACCATCCTCTTCTCTCTAATGGGTTTTATGTCTTGGATATGTTGGTAGGTGGTGGAAGGGTAAACAGAAATACATGTTCATCAAACATGCACCGTTTCCACTTTTTTCATTCTCCTGTTGGGTTTCTGGAGTTCTCTATTTTTTATGAGTGTTGCATTCATCTTTATACAGTGCAGTGACAAGGGGTATATAAATGTCCATACTCTCACAGCAGAGTCAATAATTGGTCTCTTGACTTAGCTGAATATTTCAAACAAGAGAAACAACCTTTCTAGCTGAGAGTCTCAATCGAGAAGACATACAAAAAGTGTTCCCACAAACGTAAACATAGGCACGCACTCTCATATGTTACAGACTTTTGTACAATTAAATGATATTTTATTTTCCGGGCAGCTCTATCCATTGACATCACATGGATCATGTCTCAAAGGCTGCATTCTTGCTTGAAAACCTTCAATGGGAAATTCTGGGATTGTAACCTGAGTTTATAATTCTAATAGACTACACTGATTTAGAATGCAAGCTCCTGACATCTAACCGATAAGATGCTGGTTACCAGCCATTAGCCTGGGGCTGACAGAGCCCTGAAATTGTATTTCCCTATCTCATTGCCCTATTGCTTACTAATTAATGGCCGTAAGGTGTCACCAAGTGTAACTGGCTTCTGGTACCTCCCTCTTTATTTCGGGGGTGGAAAGGTGTTCACTTCCTGATCCCAGCTCTGACTAGAGGAACATTCTATCTCAGAAACATTTGCATGAAAACAAGAAAGTATAGGATAGGGGGGCTCGAATAAGCAAGGTCATAAAGACATTAAATACCCTATGCCAGCCAAAAATAATTATCACCATGAATTTAGAAACTATGAATTAAGGATTTGAAGGACTTATTGTTTTGTTTTTAGTGTTGGGAAAACTTCAATAGTAGCTGCCTTTATAGCAATAAGCTACCTAATGGAAGTCAATACAAAGTGTATTCTTTGACTTCTAGTTTGAAAAAATAAAGAAAAAAGAAAAAGATTAAACAAGATAGGAAATTATGAAAATAGGTAAATATGTCAATTTTTAAAAATTATTTCATTTATTTCCACCAGAACTGCACAGTTAGAATGTTCTCTATGTTCTCTACGAAGTTTGTATGTGGGAGGGGAATCCGTATTTGTTTTAGTTTTTTTTTTAATTTTTTTTAAAAATTGGTTTATATTTGAGAGACAGGGAGAGACAGCACATGAACAGGCAAGGGGCAGAGAGAGGGAAGCACAGAATCGGAAGCAGGCTCCAGGCTCTGAACTGTCAGCACAGAGGCCGACATGGGGCTCGAACTCAGGAACAATGAGATCATGACCTGAGAGGATGTCAGAAGCTTAGATGACTGAGCCACCCAGGCGCTCCAATCAGTGTTTCATACAGAACACTGATTCATGTTGTTTTTCACCTTTACTAGGTCCTGGCAAGACTCTCCTCCCTTCAAACACATACATGGATGCAAACCCACGCGTGCACACACACATGCACACACATACACACACACTTTCTTTAAACATTTTACTCCCAGTGTTACCTTAAGCTCCTAAGCATGACAGCTTGGGAGCCCACTGTTAAGTGACATTTCTCCAGGTCACTGCTTATGGTTACAGCTCCTGTACAGAAAATAGTTGGGCCATGTTTTCCCTCAGCTCATCAGGCACAGTTTCCTGTCTCACAAAAACAACAACATCCAACTGCAATGATTGAGGTCATTATAACATCTTGTTCAATGTAAGCAAAACAGTTCTTTCGAACACTGACTAAAGATCAGATGCTCAGGCTCAGGCTGGGAAAAAGAGGAATATTGACAGGTTACAGACCTGTGGAGTCTAATGAAAGAAAGATCAAAAGAAATCATTAGGGCTGGATTATGGATGTTGAGAAAGGATAGTATTAATGCGTACTGAGTTTCAATAATAGCAAGCTAAAGATTGTTGATCAGAATTCATGATTCTAGAGAGTGTTATCAACCTTTATTTATTTATTTTTTTAAATTTTTTTAATGTTTTATTTATTTCTAGGAGAGAGAGAGAGAGACAGTGCGAGCAGGGGAGGGTCAGAGAGAGAGGGAGTCAGACTGAAACAGGCTCCAGGCTCTGAGCTGGCAGTCAGCACAGGGCCCGACACGGGGCCCGAACCCACGAACCTCGAGATCATGACCCAAGCGAAAGTCGGACGCTTAACCGACTAAGCCACCCAGGCGCCCCGAGAGTGTTATCAACCTTTAAAGAATGGTCTTTTTTAATTCCTGCCCCCCCCTTGCCCTACAAAGAGGCAACCTAAAATAATGATGCTTCAGTTGAACTCTAAACTTAACACTGAACTGAAAGTGATTTCAGGTGTAGAAGCTCTTAAGAACGAGTCAAAGGAAGATGGTGGTTTATCCTCCTCTCTCCCTGGGCTATGGGGCCAACATGGTATTTGGTGAGTTGTCCTCAGGTGTGGAAGACCAGGTGGTTCATCCATCTCCTCAATAAGATGGTGCCAACTAGAGCCGTGAGTCACTAAATCCTGTCTGAGAAGCAGCTGCTGTTAGTTTCCTTTTGTTGTGGTGGATCTCAATTAAAAAGACTACTTGATGGTAGAAGAAAGCTGAGTCCCATTCATTCTGATTATATTACATGCAGAATTCTAAGATTGGAGGAAGGACCCCATAATTGAGAATGAATAGGAATTTGCAGGGGTGAATGTGTAAGGCTTGGTGCAGGGCTCTTGTGAGTCCGCACAGGCATGCAAATAGCAGTCGGTGGTAGATGGATTGTCTCAGGTGGGGATTATGGGCAGTTGAGGCAGATGTCTCAAGGCTTGTAAAGCTTTCTCATCTGTAGTCAAGGAAAAATATGAAGACTGAACAAGTTGCTTTCATGTCTGAGACCTCAGTCATCTCATCTGTGGAGGTGAGATGGGGTTCTATGATCTCTAAGGTCCTTCCAACTCAAACATGCTGTAATTCCAACTCCTGAATTATTTTGTAACCACAGAGCATTCCTGTGAACAAACAACATTATCCTTTATCACCTTAGAGCAAATTCTTGTTCATTGGTAGACTTCCATGACTTATCACAGTTGCCCTAAAATTGAATGTTAATAAAGCTGTAGACTATATATTTCTTGTAGGATTATTTTAAAAAAATAATGTCTCCATGACCACCCCAGTATTTCTTTCATGAAGATGTTTTGAAATTATCATAGGGTCTGATAAATACCATGTGAACATCAATTTTGCTGTAAAGTAGTATCATAGAAGTATTCCAGGTGACTTTGCAAGAGACATTATATATACATTTTTGTGTGTATGTGCCTGTCCACATGCATGTGTGTGAGCAGTTGAAGTAATGCAGCAATGGTATAAATTGTGACAACATCAGAAACAAACCGACTTCAGTACTCTTCCCCGCTCATCTAGAATAAAGTACGGCAGTCCGACCAATCTCTGTGATTTACAAATCTGAAAAGATCCCTCCCAGTTTAAGGGTTCCAAGTTATCTTAGGATAAAATGCCAAACCCGTAGCATGAAACACAAAGACACCTCGATACTGGAGCTGCGTTTACTTCCCTGGGCTGTATGGCCACATTTCTCTCCCTGACACAGTTTAAGCTCCAGCCGTTCTGATCGACTGCCGGAATCCTCCATTTTCTTTCCAGTGTTAAGCCTTTGTAGGGTCTGTCTCCCTTGATGGACCTACCTGCCCCTGCTTCCATGACAGCCAACTTCTTCTCTTGCTTCAGGCTTCAGCTGGGTAAATTTGTCTTTCCGTGAAGGAGATTATAATTATTTCATAATATCAGTTCTGCATCTGACAACAGAGAACCTAAGACTTTAAGTAATTAATTCATAGGTATTGAGCACCTGCTACTACAGTGTAAAAATGCCACAGGTGACATAAATATGAACAAGATACAGACCCCGGTTGAAAGACGATTTGTGGGAAATATACACATAATAGTACTAATGTAGAGTGCTACCTTGGAAATTGAAGTACAATGGTGATTTAGAAAAGAGGGTGGCCACCTTCTGTTGGATTTGGAAAACAATTTAATCTGATATTGTTCTAAGAGTTTTAAAACTCCATTGGCCCAAAGGACCTTCAGCTCTAAAAGATACCCTCAGTTTAATCTTGGGTGATTCCCCAAGGATCACCTAATTCCAATCAGAGGAGTTCTACTGGTTTTCTGTTGCTTTAAAAAAGTTTGAAAATCACAGGTGTTTTCTAACTTGAATACCATTATAGTATGACATTCATAGATATTCTTAAGATGGTTTTTTGCTTCCAAGGACATTGCTGGATAACAGAAGCACAGTCTCTATAGCAGAACTTGTTGCCCAAGTCACTGAAGCGAAATAGTGATTTGTCAGTTCATGGCCATGTGTGAGGTCAAGGCACCTCAGGATACCTCACACTTATCAGGTGCATTCATTATTCTTTCTTCTCTTTTAGTAGAATTTCAAAGGAAAAGTATCGGAAATTACTGTACAACCATTTGATCTTTGAGAATGAGTCAATATCCTATGTTAACTGCAAATGTGTCGATATTATGCAGCAGGAATTTGTGTTTTGAAGTAGAGGAAAAAGGTACTGAGCTTAAGAACTATAAACTCCCAAAATATCCATAGAAGAAAAGTGACATCTTAACAACAGTACTTTTTTTTCATCTGAATGTGTGTTTTACCATATGATTTAAACTACTTCTAATTTCTGTCTTAATCCTGCTTTGTTGTGAGCTAAACTAAGCATACTTCTCTAGGATTCAAGAGTTCACCATATGAGGTAAATTAACTCTTCCACTGCTCTAGGGTTCCAATTAATGCCCCAAAGGAGGTAAATTACTAAATGGTACCCTGCTGCTCTAAGAAGACCGAATTTGCCTCAAATGGTTCACTTGCTCTCTATTAGAGAGTAGATCACTTCCAATGGTTCTCTATAGGATGGATCCATTTTTAAATGGGAAATTAGATTCCATCCAATCAGCAGGCTAGACCTTCCCAAATATCATAGGATAGTCATGATGTGATACCAGAAGCTATAAATGCCTGTAACGAAAGTGTGACGAGTTAGTAAGTAAATGTAAGGACATAGAACAGAATATTTAGAATATTTAAAATGTTTAAGGTTTTGTAAGCATAGTGAGAACCAGATATTTGATTTGTATTATGAAGGTGGAGCCTTCTATCATCATTTAGAAGCATTTTGTAATGTATTATTACACTAGCATGTTACAAAATGGTATTCATCCTTTTTTTCACTAATAAAAAGATAGGAAAATGGGATGCCTACGTGGCTCAGTCAGTTGAGCAGCTGACTCTTGATTTCAGCTCAGGTTATGATCTCATGGTCATGGGATCAGGCCCTGCATTGGGCTGAGCATGAAGCCTGCTTAAGATTCATTCTCTCTCTCTCTCTCTCTCTCTCTGATTTCATCTCAGGTCATGATGTCACAGTTTGTGAGAGTGACCCCTACATCCGGCTCCTCACTGACATTGCAGAGCCTGCTTGGGATTCTCTCTCTCCCTCTCTCTGCCCTTCCCCGCTCAAAAGCAATAAAAAAAACATTTAAATTTGTTTGAAAAAAGAAAAAGGCAAATAATGAGACATATCTAATATTGTCCATGATGGTCCTCCATCTATGCTAACGGCTTCACATATGTTATTTCAATTAATTCTCCGAAAACTCCTCTCAAAATTCTCAGAAAAAATATTTTTAATTTTTAATTAACAGCTGGCAGAACTGAGACTCACAGGAATTAAGTGACTTGCCCCAAATCACAAACCCACTAATTGCTAGAGCCCCAAATATGGAGGTGATCAGTCTGGCATCAACATCTGATTCTGGGGCTAGAGGCTGACTTACCTGGTCAGTAATGAGAGGTGAGGCTCCGAGAGCTACCCCAGCCTTCCTGTGTGTATTCACCCTGTCGCTGACCGGCCTCAGTTCTTCCTCCACTTCACCCAATTCTCCTGCCTTAGAGGCAGGAGGCATTTTAAAGTAAAACTACGAAACTGGGTGGTATGAACTTTATTCACTGAAAATTTAGTGGACTTTGGGGTGGAGACTGTAAAGATTAAAATCTTAAGAATCAGATATAATTGTTTCTCAAGACAAGAAAATAATAAGTCCAAGAACTCTTCGTATCACTCATACACACTTTCCTAATGCAAGGTCTGTGTGTATACAATTAATTTAAAAAAAAAAAAAAGAATTTTCCAAGTGCCTGATTAACTTTTAATCAGAATGCTGAGATGAAGAGACACCATCTGATTATGTAAGAAAAAGTGCAGTGAAAGTGTTGTGCCTTTCGTACGCATGTACTCTATAGAGGCAGTTTAAGAGGAAGTTCAACAGTTTTTCGTGGAACAAATCTGATCAAAATTAGCAGTGGCAGTTTTCCAAAGGCTCTATGTGTGTTTGTTCGTATTTCCTGTATAACCAGAAAGATTTCTAATTTTTAAATTTTCTTCTATGGAATGTCTGTCACCTTTATAAGCTTTCACTATAAAATGCTAAGAGGAATTTTAAATTTCATATTTTAAGGAAACGATATATTTTCTATTCATTGTATAGCTTCAGTCTACTTATATGTATGTAGCATCTGAAGATTTTTGCTTGTTTGGTTTTGTTCCCAAGTGTCTTATGCACCGTGAGATACACACATCTTTTACTCCAGCCCATGATGTCCACATGGGCATCAAACAGACCTTCAGTGGTGGAACCTAACAGCACCTCAGTTCGGATCCCGTACACTGCCTTTCTCTAAGGAGACTCTGGGTGCCTTACCGGCTCCACAACTGACCCTCAAAATGGCGGCCAACTTGATAATACAGCATGTCTTGGTTTTCCTACTTTTTTTTTGTCCCCTCCTTCCTCACACAGACTCCCCAGGATGCCTTTCCCAAATAAACTAAGAGCATGGACCAGGCTAACACACTGGCAAAAATTAAAGCTCTGTCTGTAGAAGCATAAAGAGCAAGTACACATGCCTTTAAGTTTCCATCCATGTGCCAAAATAAATCTTACTTTGTTAAAACGTTCACACACAATCTTATTTCAGTGTTTTGCAACTATTTGTCTGGGTGTGTGTTTTTATAAGATAACTGTTTTAGGTTGTTTAAGATCTGGGAATTTACCTCATTTTTCAAGATGAACTATAATATGGTACATGAGTCAGTTATGCTTTACTGTTTATAGCAATCACATGACCTGAAAAAGAATGAAATCCTGCCATTTTCAACACATGGATGGATCTAGAGGGTATAATGCTAAGTGAAATAAGCCAGTCAGGGAAAGATAAATACCATATGATTTCACTCATATGTAGAATTTAAGCAACAAAACAAACAGGCAAGAAACAGTCCAACAAAAAAATCAGACTTTTAAATATAGAGAATGAACTGATACTTATCAGAGAGGAGGTTAGTGGGGGAAATAGATTAGGGGATTGGGGAGAGAGATAGGGGATTGGGAATACACTTACCATGATGAACATTGAGTACTGTATGGAATTGTCGAATCATTATATTGTACTAAAACTCATATGTTGTACTGAACTAATATTGTACTAAAACTAATAAAACACTGTATGTTAATTATACTTCAATTAAAATTTTTAAAGATAAACATAAAAATCAATCCCTCCTATGACCAGTCACATTCCTTTTTCATGAGCCTGTCCCCCCTTTTTTTAAAGTGTATTTCTTTATATTAGAGAGGGAGGTTGAGGGAAAGGCAGAGAAAGAGGTAGAGAGAATCCCAAGCAGGTTCTGTGCTGTCAGTGCAGAGCCCAGCGATGGGCTTGATACCACGAACCCTCAGATTATGACCCCAGCTGAAATTAAGAGTTGGACGCGTAACCAAGTAAGCCATGCAGGTGCCCCTCTGGGCCATTCCCTTTTTGATACCTGACATTTGACATAAAAAATGTTTATTAATCTAATAATCCAACATTAAGTCAAATGGGCTGCTCTTATCAGAGGTAGAAATCAAGGGAAGCTTGGAGAATAATTATTTCATCAGGCAAAGAATAAACATAATCTTGATAATGAATTAGTCTTCACCCTATACTGCCTTTTAAACATCTACATGTACTTCTTTCTTCCTGTGCTGAGTACCCTGAGTACCCAGGAGTACCCATTTCCGGTTATAGGAAGTGAAAGAATTCTTATGGTCTTCACCAGTGCTGTGACTTACCAGGTGAATTAACACCGATGTTGTCTGTAATAATGAAGACATTTTATTTTTGTTTTGATTTTCTTTTCATCATACAATTGATGGAATCTGACCCAAAGGAAGGATAGAAAGCATAGGTGGAGATAGGGATATATAAAGAGAGATTTGCATACTGATAGTGCATATTCGGCTAAATTTAATCGGTTTCTCATACTTCTGGAACATAGTAAGATTTACAGCTGTGAACTGTTCTTAAAATAGATTTTATCCACAATATCAATATATGTTGTTAAAAATATCAGAATAATGAATTCGTTTAGATTTTTGATATGTCTTTTTGATAATAATTTTTTTCTGGTAAGGTTATTAACAACCTGAAAATCAGTATATCTGGACAAGCTAAGTCAGCTGCTTACAGCACACTGGAAAGGAGTCTTGGACCACATTACCATTTAGACAACAATAATGGGAAGTAAACCTACAGATACCATTAAAACCTCAAAGAAAATTCCTCCACAAAAGGAATTTTTGACATCAGATGATAGGCCCAAGAAGACCAAAGAGACTTGGGATATGTGCTCAAAATTGGCCTTTCATGTATGTTTATGTATTCAGCTTGTCCGTCCTTCAAAAGCTCCACCTGTCTTCGCGATATCACCCATTATTTATTTATCTGCAGAGAGACTAGCGTCTGAATTGATCTTTATTTCAGTCATGTACAGAATGTCAGAATTGTGAAGAGCAGTTTGGAGCCAATCCACATTCTTTTTCTCAGAGAGAAGCTGTACTTCACAGGGATCTGGGGTCTCGAAGTTCAGATCTACTTTTGGAGAATAACATGCAGTTCATAGGAAACCTCTCCTTCCCCTCCCCCTACCCTGCCCGTCTATTTTTAGGCAGATGTGGACATTTCCTTAGGTCACCTCATGAAACAAAACCTGACGTGATCTTTCTCAATTATATATTTGCTTGGAAAACTGTAGTTAATTAAAAAAAATAATAAAGTATTTAAAAAGAGCTGCTTTGAGAACTATCATCTGAACTACATAGCACTGCATGAGACTCAAGAAATGACAACTAGAATATTCCCTTGTCTGCCGGGGTTTTGCATGAAAGTGCATGATTTCTTCCTTGAGCCAAGGAGACCAGTTGGAGATGACTGTTAGTAGTGGTTGCTCACATTGATGGTACGTTTACTTTGTGTCGCACATTGTACTACATGCTTTATGTGAACTGTCTAACTTAACTCTGTGAAATGTCCTGGATACTTGTTATTCAACCTATTTTAGGGGAGCCTGGGTGGCTCAGTCAGTTGAGTGGCTGACTTCAGCTCAGGTCATCATCTCAGTGTTTGTGAGTTCGAGCCCTGCATCAGTCTCTCTGCTATCAGTGTGGAGCCGGCTTCAGATCCTCTGTCCCCTTCTCTCTCTGCCTCTGCTCTTCCCTGCTCATGCTTTCTCCCCCCCCCCGCCAATAAATAAAACTAAACAAAAGTAAGCCTATTTTAGGTTAAGTAACCTACTCAGTTTCTAAGAGCCAGTGGTAAACATTTCATTCCATGCCTGTGTGATTCAGAAAACAAACCAACATGTAAGCCTTTGGGGTACTTACATACTAACAAAACTCTTTAATGTAAGAACTTACAAAGCTGTGCTCATCGATGAAGCAAGGTATTGCGGATGATAGAGTTATGGACGAGAAGGATTTCACTCTTAGGAAGCTTGCAGTGTAGTAGTGGCAATAAAGCAAACTCACATGTTTGTACTAAAACAGTTCCTATCTGTGTAGCCTTAGCAGCTGACACAGTTCTTTCGGGCATTTTAATTTTATTTCATTGTATCAAATGTTATCATCACTAAGCTGTCTGTACCTCTCAGACTCTTATACGTGGCTCGATTGCTTGCTTAGCCCTCGCATAAATCCATGAAAACTTTAAGACAGACATGTTGATTACAAGTTCATTCTTAGTACTAATAAAAATTTATATATAATGTACATGAATATATATAAATGATTATTTCAATATCTTATGTGATGAAATAAAATGTATTTGTCATAAACGCACGATTCAGTAATATCGAAACATCGATTGGCTTGGCACTGGCCTTTAAAGAGAGCAGAGAAGGGACCTATTGGCCAGAGCGTCCCCCCCCTTCCTCCCGTCTTCTTTTCTCTCAGATGATGAGTGAGAGAGGTCTCTTCTGCCTCCAAGGCTGTGCCTTCCATTTCTTCTCTGAATTCTCTCTTGCTTTGTGTTCTCAGGTATGTTCATATGTTAGATACCATTTTTTCTCTTCTTAAGCTCCAGTTGCTCCGTTTCCCTCTTGTGTAGTTGCATAGACTCTATCCTTATGTGTGGTTGTACTCTTGTGTGTCCATGCCTCTGTGTGTGTGTGTGTGTGCGCGTGCATGTGTGTTCTCTCTAGCCCCCACGTCCCTCTCCTGCTATAGCCCTCGTTGTATCCAAGGGGGAAAACATTCCTAGAAAGCATAAATGAATGGCTCAAATTTAAAGTAGGAAAAATTGCACAGCAAAATAAAATATACTGGGGATGTGGATGACGGAAAATATGTATATTGTAAGGCCAGTCAATTAGGTATGAGGAAAGAGCTCAGATGTGGCGTCAAGTCTAGCATTGAGAGCTGGCTGGGCCATTTACCTGGCTCTTTGAGATTGACCAAATCACACAAAATCGGTTTCTTCATCCATAATAATATCTTCCTCTGCTACTCAAAGTTGCTGCTCCAAAAAAAAAAAAAAAAAAAGCCAATTTCTGGTAGAAAGCTTTACAAACTGCACGTACCTGGCCTGATACAAATATGAGATGGCATGGCCTTTCATTGAGATAAATGTCCTAGTTATGCTTGAGTATTCACAAACAAATCATTCGCTTAGCCCCAGTTTTGCTGATTTGTACCCCTCCCCATTTACATAGAACACAGGATTTCTGTGTTCCAAGTAAATGTCAGGGGGTATAATTTCCAATTCACTGCTGCTCAGTTCGTCAGTCGCGAAACATAATACCCATGGATGCTTATCCGAATGATAAGTCATTCTTTCAAACTTGTAGACATCCTGGGGCGCCTGGGTGGCTTAGTCAGTTAAGCGTCCGACTTTCGCTTGGGTCATGATCTCGTGGTTCGTGGGTTCGAGCCCCGCGTCGGGCTCTGTGCTGACTGCCAGCTCGGAGCCTGGAGCCTGTTTCAGTCTGTGACTCCCTCTCTCTCTGACCCTCCCCTGTTCACGCTGTCTCCCTCTCTCCTAGAAATAAATTTAAAAAAAAAAATTAAAAAAAACAACAACAAAACAAACTTGTAGACATCCTAAATTGTATTACTGGATTACTCCACTCAGGAAGCGGTTATGTAATATACAAAGTTAGGTTAGAGAAGAAAGAGAACTTGCTGTGAATTGTTTCACTTTGTAACGTAAGGGTATGATTAAGTCTGTTACATACCGTCTACTTCCACTGGAAGGTCTCAGTATCACAGATAGTTGTGCTTCGTCCAGAAATTGTGTGGTTAAACCTAGTCATCGCTCATTTGTATAAATGGCTGTGCCCTTATCATGTTAAAGGCATATTTGTGCCCTACCTCTTGTAGATATACAGACTTCATAGAATAAATTTTCATACATTTTTCTGAATCAGTCTTCTTCTTGATCTTAGCATACTTTCCATAATCCCTTTGGATCATTTTTCCTTTACCAGCATTATTTTTCATGTGTGTGCATATTTGCGTGTGTATTTTAGTGGGCTGTGTATGCACTTGGTCAAACATCAGACAACCAGAAGGGGAACACAGGGAGCCCCTGTTATCTGAAATCAGAGCATTCCTATGATAGCTTTTGTGAGAAGCAATTGCCATTAATTTATAGAGAACATTTTTTGAGTGTTCCTAGACCAGAAAATAATCTCTCAGAATTCTCTGATACCTTAAGACACATCTTGCTAATAAATGCAAAAAATCAATCGATACTGTGTTTCAATGCATTCTAACTAAAGGAACTTTCCGATTTTTACCCTTTTACTTCCTCTCTTTATCAGTTAGTCATTTTCCTAATTTTGAAGCCCTTTTCTTGTAAAGAAAGTAGGGGTTTTGAATGTGATATTTATCACAAGTTGCTGTTTATTTTTGCCTTTTGTTTATAATGTCTTGACATCCACAGATTGCTAATATTATTCTTTTTATCAGTACTGGGATTTTTAGTCTCTGGATTTGAGGTGATGCTTAGAAAGGCTCTTCCTAAATGAAGACTTGTGTATTTTCTTTATCATGTCTAAATCTTTGCTTAATCTGGGATTTATTCTAGAGTAAGAAGTGATAGCTCCAACTTTGCTTGTATTTTGTCTCATTTTTGTTATTTTTCATCTAGGTACCTATCAGTTGCATAAAACCATTTTCTCTTAATGATTTTAAGTGGCATCATTATTTATTCATTAAGTAAATATTTATGCATTTTACCATATTTTAGGACTTTATATTTTGTATCATCTGTTTGCCTATTTAGACACCAGCTCCACAGTGCATTAATACAATTTTAACATGTACTTAAATATTAAGTAGAGATAGTTACCAGTCTCTAGCTTTTTTCTTTTCCTTTTCTTCAAATGTTAAATTATCCATATGAATTTTAATGTCAGTTTGCCTGGGTTCAAAATTTAAATAAATAAAGCAAACAAAAAAAACTGTACAATATTTGTATGGGAAAGTGTAAGTTCATAGAATAATTTGGTGACAATTATGGCTCTATCATATTGAATCTTACCCAAAATGGACGAGTCCATTTTTAACCCTTTTTTATATGTACCTCAGTAAAAAGTTTTAAAGTGTCTTTATGCAGATCTTACACATTTTGGGTAGATTTTTAAAATGTGATAGCTGTCCTATAAACAGTATTTTTCCTTAAATATACTGCAGTACCGAATATAATATGTATATGATAGCTAACAATTTCTGAAATTTTAATTTTATGCTGAACATTGCACTGAATTCTCTTATAAAATATAATGATGGGCTCTACTTCTCTTGAATTCCCTGAGTAGGCGATCATACTATAATTACCATTATAGCTGTATAATTCTGCATCTTCCATTTTCTGTTACATCTGCTGTTTTATCATTTTGCTTGTTTGTGCCATTTACTACCTATACCAAAATGTGTGGTAATAGTGCTGTTGGTAGACTTGTTATAGGAATGCTTTTGCTTCTTGGACTAAAAACAATGTTAAAGTGTAATTTTTTTACATACGTAGATAAACCCAAATATCTATTCTCTTTTTTAAAATTGTATTATATTAGTTATTTTGCAGTATTTTTTTTGCCATTAGTAATTTCTTTTATAACTTTTTGAAACAAGATTTTGCACACAGAAGAGCAGACTGTCTAGCAGTTATATGGAAACAGAAACAAAAAGGAAACAAATCGAAATGAGATTAACAAAAACACTTGACACTTTTGGATACAGGTTCTCTAGGGATTTATGTACTTCATGTTTACTCATTTGGTTACCCTTAGTACCATTTCTTTACCTGAACAAATAAAAATTCATCACATATTGGAAAGGTATCTGAGTCCAGGTTTTAGTTTCAACGGAGTAAATTCATTTTTATCTTCTCAGATGATCACCCCAAATTAAGAGAGAATAAGAAACAAATATAAACTGTATCCTAGATAAACCTAGAAGAGAGCTGTAACTCTGAACTTGAAATGAAGACTCAGAGTGGGTCAAAGAGGAAGCCCAATTTTAGGATATTCCCAGTGAAGATAAGTGGAAGAGATCATTTGAAAAAGGGTAAGGGATAGGAATCACCAAAAAGAAGGTAATTTATTGGTAGTGGTGAAACAGGGAGATTTTTTTTTCACATTTGTATATGAAGGCGGTAGATTCCCAGGTTCTTATTAGAAACCTGGTAGAGTCAAGTGCCTACCCTTCCTCCAGCTTTGAGACAAGCCAGCTTTCATCTGAGGAAACCATGTGACAGGCTCTGGAGGGAGGGGCTGTAAGATAAAGAGGAAGGTGAACAGGCAGAAGAAAATAAAAATATTAAGGGAAGTAGCACACTGAACGGTAAGATTACTCACTCCATTCTACATCAGAAACATGGCATACATTCACAGGGTAATTAGAGCCACCCTGGAGAAAAGCTATTCCACTACAGACATTTGGGGATCTTCCACAAGAGTATAAATAGCAAAGTGAGCACCACAGTGAAACCATGAAGTCAGAAGAGCCCTCCTGTGTATCTCAGAACTTTCATTTTAGCTATCTAGTGCCTCACTCTAAACCAGAAACTGATTTTCAAATATCCTTAGGCATTTGAAGAAACCTTTGGACATAAAAGGAGACACAGACTGTAAGCAGCAAAACAAAAGGAACTTAAACTCAAGCATATACACACATACACGATTTAGGAAGGATTACGAGGCATCAGAGAAACCAGATTTGGGGCACCTGGGTGGCTCAGTTGGTAGAGCGTCCAGTTTTGGCTCAGGTCATGATCTCACGGTTTTGAGTTTGAGGCCTGCGTAAGGCTCTGTGCTGACAGCGCAGAGCCTGGAGCCTGCTTCGGATTCTGTGTCTCTCCCTTTCTCCGCCCCTCCCATGATCATGCTCTATTTCTATCATCTCAATGATAAATAGCCATTAAAAATTAAAAACAACAACAACAACAACAACAAAGAAACCAAATTTATCCTTCAGGAAGTAATATGGTCTTATATTATGATATGTGATATTGATGATGTTATATGGAAGCTTCATGAATACATGCATCAGAGGATGTTGGAAAAGTTGAAGCCACCTCCCATAAAATAAATAAAAAAGATAGAGAGGGGGCACCTGGGTGGCCCAGTCGGTTGAACATCCGACTCTTGATTTCAGCTCAGGTCATGATCCCAGGGTTGTGGGGTGGAGCCCTGTGTCAGGCTCTGCGCTGAGCAGAACTCTGCTTAGGATTCTCTCTCTCTCCCTCTGCCCCTCTCCCTGCTCACACTCTCTCAAATTACGGAACAGAGCAAAATAAAAAGATAGAGGTGGACTATATGAAGAAAAGAGAAGACTTAGAGTATTTACCCTAAAAGTCCAAAATCTAAGTAGTAATTTAAGAAGAAAGCAAATGGTGATGATCAATTATATTATAATTGATCATCAATGGTGATGATCAATTATATTATAATTGATCATCACCATTTGCTTTCTTCTTTTCTTTTCTTTTTTCTTTTTTCTTTTTTCTTTCTATAATTATATATATTATATATATGTATATATATATAATAAAGAAAACACTGGGAACTGAAAGACATGAGTCTCCAGATTTAAAATATCACTGAGAAATTTCCTTTGAGTTGGGAATAAAGAAAAGACCCTAAAACTCTCTCAGAAATTAAAAAAAGTCCCATATAAATTATCTGGGATTGCATTAGAATCACATCCTGAAAATTGGGTGCAGGTGAATCAACGTTTTTAAAATTTTGAATGAAAATGGTTTTCAATAACCTCATCAAATAGGCATGAGAATATAGTAATTAATTGTGCAGGGTTTTTTTAGTTATACAATTTTTCTTGTTGGAGGATGTACTTTCAAAAAAAGGGATGAAAACCAAGAAAGAAGAAAATAAAAGTGCTAGAGTGGTTGCTTCTAGGGAGCAAAATGGAAAAAGTGGGAACAGGTAAAGACCTAGGGTTTGCTTTTGTTTATGTTTCAAATCAAATTTAACATTTATAGCTTTGTTTGTGACTATGAAAAAAATTGACTTTATATTTTTAAATATGTATTTATATACTTAGAGAGAGAGACTGAGGGAGGTAGAGAGAGAGAGAGAGAGACTGAGGGAGGTAGAGAGAGAGAGAGAGACTGAGGGAGGTAGAGAGAGAGAGGGAGAGAGAGAGAGAGAGAGGGATGGGCACAGAGAGAGTGAGAGAGAGAATCCCAAGCAGGCTTCACCCTGTCAGCGCTGAGCCCAATGTGGGGCTCAAACCCATGAACCGTGAGATCGTGACCTGAGCCAAAACCAAGAGAGGGACACTCAACTGACTGAGCCACTTAGCGTCCCAACATTTACTTTAAAAGTTTAAACTAAACAAAGAGTTAACGAGAAAGGTCTCAAATAGAAAGGTCTAGAAACACAAATGGTAAATAGCCTCCAAAATTAAGTTATTTCTGCAGTGCAGAGATTCTACCAGAACTTAATTCACAAATATTAGCAGTCTCGAGAGCCTATGAGTATATACTGTCTTTCACTGAATCTGCTGTATCTACTTGTTGCTAAAAGAGCAGATTATCCCTATGCATACACAAATACACTAAAATAGTTAAGAGAATGGGATGATGAGAAAGACTGTCCAAGAACCATTAAAAATTCACTTTAGCTGTGAGGAAGGATTTAAGGGACACACGCATCCTTAGTATGAGGCCTTTGATGTAGTTGAATCAACCGGTAGCTGATGTGACCCAAGCCTTTTTAACTGCCGCTTTACAATACAAGCAAATGTGCTGGGCTCCTCATTAGGAATGTGGGAAATTAAGTAACCTGTTTAACTTTCTCCTAAACCGTATCAAAATGATCAAACAGAGGCATATTTTGAAATCTGTTTGTGAGCCATACCATTCATGTGCATTAAAGCAGCCAAGACTTCAATATCTGTGGTTTTGGTTTATTTTCAGGGTCTTTTCAACAATATTGTGACACTGCAAATGGAATATACACTCGACTGTGAATGTTTAACTCCAGAATTTATTTTACATCTTACAAAGTCTTATTATCAGATATCCGTGCTGATCTGCCAGCTTGAAAGTGTCTGGTTCCAGGGAACATATGTCAGAGTCGTTTGGATAGTATTTTAGCTCCCCCAAAAATGACACACATGGTACTTGTTCACCTTGCCTTTAAAAAAATTCTTTTTAATGTTTATTTTATTTTTGTGTGTAAGAGAGAGAGACACAGACCGAGCATGAGCAGGGAGGAGCAGAGAGAGAGGGAGACACAGAATCGGAAGCAGGCTCCAGGCTCTGAGCTGTCAGCACAGACCCCGAAGCAGGGCTCGAACCATGAACCCTGTGATCATGACCTGAGCCAAATTCGGACACTTAATCGGCTGAGCCACCCAGACGCCCTGCACTTTGCCTTTTAGAAACACACTAACACAACCACAACACTTGCCGTAGCAATTTCCTCTCCCTCCGTTTACTTTTTCAAGGAGTGCACTTGTTAGTTCATTGCTTCTCTGTCAGACAGTCTCGTGAGTCCTCTCTACCGTTGGTTTCCTTGCTCTGTTCAAAGGACACCATGGGCTCCAATCAGAAGAAACCCCCGTGACACCTGCAGAGACCCTGGGGAGACCAGAGCCAAGTGCCATCCATACAGTCACGGATAATCCTCTTCCAAGCCAGACTGCATGCAGGGCACCAGGCTCAGCCTGGTCGGAGAGGAATTAGCGAGTGTCTTTTGCTGTATGTGGCATGAACTGCATTCATGCACTGGGATCTGATTCGCATCACAGTCTTACACTTCACAGATGGGGGGCTGAAGAAAAGCTGTAGGCGTAAAGAAGCTAACGGTTCCCAGTCTCCTAATCTTCATCAGTCGTTACTATTGTTCTGACAGGTTTTCTCAGGTTTGGGGCCTGCCTTCCATGCAGCATTCTGATTGCTCTTATAAAGGAAACTAGACAATGAAATAAATGTGTTTTCCCTCCACATAAGTCAGTTCATTTAAACTTATTTCAGGGTGTAGATCTAGACTTGATTTTATTGTATTTGGGACCTAATATAGGACATTGGGTTAAGGTTGTCCTGTGTGGTTCTTAGAAGCTCCTCTAATTCACTGTCAGGCACATTTCCTTCATCCCTTCTCTCTCCACCACTGGACCTACGTGGAGAAACCCCCATAGATGTACCCAGCTCTTCACCTTTATTTTGCCTTCACCCCAACACATGAAGTTTGCTGAAGAAAGTCACACAACATGGCTGACTGGTTTAATTTTCAGGGGCGCCTGGGTCTCCCAATTGGTGGAGCGTTTGACTCTTGATTTTACCTCACCAGGATCCTGGGATCGAACCTCATGTTGGGCTCCACACTGAGCATGGAGCCTGCTTAGGATTCTCTTTTCTCTTCCTCTCTCCCTCTGCCCCTCCCCCATCCTCTCTCTCTCTCTCTCTCTCAAACAAATCAAATCTCGAGCATGTACTCCCAAATTGACACTCATCATTGTCAGGCAGTCTTGCTGCCTCTTCCTAGTGACACGGACTTCCCACTCTCTTGATCGACTGCTCCCTCTGACATTTCAGCGAAAACAACACTAAGAGAACCTACCTCCCTCACCTTCCCACAACCTAATTTATAAATTTGCCATCACACATGTTCATAATCTTTTTATTTTCTCTATGGGTACAGTGAAATAGAAGGGGGAGGGTTGCTACTTTTAAGTCCCATTCTGTTCTTGTGCTTCCAATTCCTTACCCTCTTGCCGTCGTTAGGATTTAATCTTCCCATTTCTCCTTCTCCATATCTGCAGTGCTCATCTCCTCTACATAACCATTCTCTTCAGGAAACCACATGGTTATAATTATCTCTCATCCATAAAACAAAGACAAACAAACAAAGAAGAAACAGTTGAAAACACACGTCTTTACTTGACGCCGTAACCTTTCTTTTTGCTCTTGACAGAACAAAATGTCTTACAAGTGTCGTCTATATTGACTGTTTATCTTCCCCTAATTTCTTCCACACTCATTGTTCCTTTGTTATCTAGCTTATAATTAAAAATGGAATAATTTGTTTAAAAAAGGAAATACTTTTAAAACTATGGGATTTTCCTCATGCCACATGACTAATCTGACACATTCAGAGAGTAAGGAAACTCTGAGGGGAACGGTCCCGCTCTCTACTTGAGGGAACATCCTTTCCATTTTGGTTTATGGGCTGTTCACACGAAGCTTTTGTTAGTGTTACCAGTTACCCGGTCCAACAGATAGGAACGTGCACCCATCTCTCTTCCTTTGCGTCATTCAATATCGTGGAGCGTTTTCTCTTAGAAACATTCTCTTGTCTCAGGCCTGTGACTCCACACTCCTCACTTGCTTGCAGTCTCATTGGCTCGACCCCATCAGGGTTCGCTTCCCGTCATCTGCATGCCAAGCGCCTCGTACTAGGCATGTTTTATTGTCTATTTACTTTCTCCTTCAAATCTGTCACATAACTTTGAATACCACCTGCATGTGGATGACTCCCAGTTGTATGTCCCTGGCCCGAGTGGCTCCCCAGTGTCCTGGATCGTATGACTGGCTGCCTACCTGGTAAGTTCCACAGGATTGCTGACTAGGAGTCTGAGATGTACTGTATCCATAAGACAGCTCTTGCTCCCCTCCCCCAATCATTTCCTGCCACTCTCCACAGTCCCCATGCCATCTTCTCTCTCCATTTCCTAAACCTGGTAAGTATGATCTTCATCTACACTGTTGTTCAAATTAAAAGCCTAGGAGAAGTATCTTTATCTTTAATGATATATACTAAAATATCTATAGATATATTTATATGATATCTAAGATTTGCTTCAAAATAATTAGAGCAAGGGCTATAAAAGAAACATTTGCTGTGAGTTGATAATTGTTCAAGTTGGATTATGGGTAGCATAAAATGCAGATTCTGATTAGGCCTGGGATGAGGTCCAAGATTCTGCAGTTCTAACAAGTTACTAGGTGATGAAAAGCAAAGACATGGAGGTCTTAAAGAAGACCATTGTGTCTTAAAGAACTCCTTCTCTTATTTGTGGTTATCCTTTATGCCATCATACTATTGCTTTTCTTTCTTTTTTTTTTTTCACAAATAGTTTATTGTCAAATTAGTTTCCACATAACACTCAGTGCTCATCCCCACAAGTGTCCTCCTCTATGCCCATCCCCCCCTCCCCCCCCACATCCATCAGTCCTCAGTTTTTGTCAGCATTCAAGAGTCTCTCATGGTTTGCCTCTCTCCCTTTCCCCCACCATTTCTGCCCTTCTTCTCCCCCTTGTTCCTCCGTCAAGTTCCTCCTAATCCTCCTATACGTGCAAACATATGATATTTGTCCTTCTCTGCCTGACTTATTTCGCTCAGCATAACACCCTCAAGGTCCATCCATGTTGCTACACATGGCCAGATTTCATTGTTTCTCATTGCCATGTAGTATTCCATGGTATAGATAAACCACATCTTCTTGATCCATTCATCTGTTGATGGACACTTAGGCTCTTTCCATGTTTTAGCTATTGTGGAGAGTGCTGCTGTGAACATTGGGGTACATGTGCTCCTATGCCTCAGCATTTCTGTATCCCTTGGGTAAATTCCTAGCAGTGCTATTGTTGGGTCATAGGGGAGTTCTATTGTTAGTTTCCTGAGGAACCTCCACACTGTTTTCCAGAGGGGCTGTACCAGTTTACATTCCCACCAACAGTGTAGGAGGGTGCCGGTTTCTCCGCATCCTCGCCAGCATCTGGAGTTCTCTGATTTGCTCATTTTAGCCACTCTACTATTGCTTTTCTTAATGGGAATTTCAAGATACCCATTTTTGCTTATCCTTTATCTTTGTGAAGTGTTTGCTTTTCCCACTGTAAAGGCGCGTGTCTTATTTCTCCTGCCTATCTGTATGTCCCAGACCTAGTTCAGTGCATAGAGAGTAAGTGCTTAGTAAATATATATAACAGAATAGTTCAGAGGGTAATCTGCGACAACAATAACAGATGCATCGTAGATGTACAGCAGATTCACAGTTCATGAAACTACCAAAAAAAAAAAAAAAAAAAAAAACAAAACAAAACCTGCCTAAAGTACTCTTGGTTGTGAGACTACAAATTATTGATGATTTGGATCTTACTTCCAAATTTCACCTTTCTAAAAGCACCTCAAACTAATTCTAATTTGCAAGCAGTGTTAATAACCACTGCCTTATGGTGGTGATGATGATGGTGATATCAGTAACCACTATCCACTACCTAGTAGCTACTTTTGCTTGAAAATATTCCGTGCGTTTTACATTTTAACTTATTTAACATTTAAAAGAATCCCTTGAAACAGATAATGCTATCTTTATTGTACAGGGGAGAAAATTGAGGCACAGGAATGGCATATAACTTTCACCCAACTGTGTATCATGAAGCCCGTATTTAAACCAAGGTAGTGTGATTCTAGGCTCTCAACAACTAACTGACTTATGATGACAGACATATCACAAACAATTGTATAATTTTGTTTTGTGTTATTTTTAAAATATCACTCAGCCAAGTGATATGGAACCCAAGATTCAAATATGGCCAATGAAGGAATAAACTTTTTCAGAGGAAAGGAATCCCATGTAAATGTTCCAAAAGCAATCCTTTTAGGGAAATCAAGAAAGCAGAGGGAAGTGGGATTTGCAAGTGTCAAGAGAACAAATTTGCAATAGATCAAGCATCACTGTGTTTAGCTTCAACAAACTGAGGCACTCCTCTTCCAGTAGGAGGCAGTTGTCTGGGAGGAGGGCTTAATCGTAACTTGGACCAGTCAACTGGTTATTTGATGTGAGTGCTTGAGAAGCCAGTTTGGTGCAGGTGTGGGAGGGAGGGTCTCAGTGAGGGAAGTGCAGAACAGACCTTGGGTTTCCAATTTTTATTCTTGCCTTACCGGTGCCCTCAGAATGTCCTTGAGGCCAAATTCTAATTCCAGAGATAAGGTTGAGAGGTTAATCTTCAGAAGGTAGGGAGTTCACCTTGAATTGGAGATGAGACCCAAAAAGTACTTTACTTTGTGATCTTAGGCTATCTGACTGATAGCAACTTCTCTTCTCCATTCTCAGTCCCTGCAGTGATTTCAGCAGAATCAGAGGAGGTTGTTTTGAGTTGCTATAAGAAGGTGGGAAAAGGGCTTCCATTTTCACTCCTGCATTTGAAAAAGAACCAATACTGATGTGAGTCTCTTTGTGGATATTACATCCTCACCAAAGAGGCCACTTCTGCCCCCTTCCACTTTGCTTGACATGTAGATTAATGATAAAACTTCTGAAGATCATTCCAGATCCTTTTGTAGAATCTTGGAACAATAATTTGGGTCAAATCCTCAGATTTTTGCATACATTTCAAAAATACAAAATAGAGTCAGCCTTGTAACAGGGGAAACACTTTCATAATAAGCTTCTTCTTTTTTTTTTTTTTTTTTGGTGCCTTTCAAATTTAGCTAAGCATTTGTTTCCTCCTGAATAATCAACACTTAGAGAGCCTGAAGTTATAAATGTAAGCTGTTTTAAATTATGTACAGGCTTTCTGCAATTCTTTGTTCTAGAACAAGAAAGTGCATTTATTTTCTCTTTTCAGGTAACTTAAAAACAGCTGAACTTGTTGAACTTAATGTGTTTTCTGAGAATGCTGACTTCCTGAATGAGAATAAAAACTATTAAATATCTGCTTAGAAAATGTTGGGACCAATCAGTCTTGTAATGATTTTGCTTTTTAACTGTGCATACCCTGTATGCTGCAAAACAAAACAAAACAAAACAAAAACAAACAAAAAAAAAACCACTCAATTTGCCTATAGTGACCGTAAAAGGTAATGATACAGTGCATTTAATTACTGTTTAGTAGTGCTTTTTATTTGAGCATTTCGCAGTATTAGTAAAAGTGTTATATCTCCGATTTCTGTGAAGGACTTAAATAAAAGTGAGGTAAATGCGGATTTGTTAAACAGGAATGTCAGAACTAAGAGAAGTAGTTTTCTTCCTCAAAGCAATTGAAGTCTTCTCTAGAAGAGTGAAGATGAGCACAATTACCATTGAAAGCATCTCTGGTTTTGCCTCTTTGCCTTTCTCAGGCCAGTTACCAAAGATTTTTTTTAAAAGCCTGACCATCCTGACAATTGTTCTTGTAGTTAACCATTACAAAAAAATGGCTGGTGTCTTAAACGTATCAAAATATTTTCTAAAGAACGTTTCAGGTAGTTGTTTTGCATTTTCCATTATTCTGCCATATCTGTCATGGTGGCAAACAGAACCCACATCATTCTCTATTTGCACTGTTTTTTAATGCATTTATACACAAGGGATTATAATTTTCAAAGAAAAAGACTTAATGCATTCTGTTTCCTGCTGTCCGTTCCTTTATATATAGGTTCCTTTCACAGTGGCTCTGGACTTGGCCATGTGATATGCCTTGGCCAATGGAACATCAGCAAACATGGTACAAGCAGAGATTTGATGAGGGTTTGCATATTGGGCTGTGCTCTTACATCATTGCCCTATGATTGCTATGCAAAGAATGTCAAATCTTAGCAGATTTTGTTCAAAAATTTGAGGACAAAAACGTTTGAGATAAAGAAGGCCCTCATTTACATGGCGCTATAAAAGTTGCGATTGCAATCAAAAAGACATTAGCTTATTTTTGAATACGATAAGATGCCTGATTTGGGACCCTGACTGCCTCATCTACTTGATATATGATCTTAGGGAAGTCACTTAAACTTTCTGTGTCTAAGTCTTCATTTATGATATAATAATATTAGTACCTACCTCCGGTCTTTGAGGAAATGAATGGGTTAATATTTTATAATCTTTAGAATAGTACATGGTGCTAGTAATGTTGTATATATATATTTGTCAAATAAATAAACAAGCATCAGACATGAGGGATTTATGAGGTCAAGCTCCTTGCAAAAGTTCAAGGACCTAGGTCAGTGAAGGAGTTAGGTCCCAGAAAACAGAGCTAAAGATAAAGGTTTACAGGAATAATTTTTTTTTTCAGGAGGGGAGAAGAAATCTCAGGGTCAGAAGTAAAGGACCAGCCATAATCTCTCAGGTCATGAGTTCGAGCCCTACATCAGGCTCTGTGCTGACAGCTCAGAGCCTGGAGCCTGCTTCAGGTTCTGTGTCTCCCTCTCTCTCTGCCCCTGCCCTGCTTGCGCTCACTCTGTCTCTCTTTCTCAAAAACGAATAAACATTAATTTTCTTTTAAAAAAAAAAAAAAGAAGTAGAGGACCAGAAAAAATCAAACAAAGTTGGAGGGAATCCACACACCAAGAGTGGTTTCTCCTGCTGGTCCACAGACCTTGACCCTGACTCAGCGATACAGACCATGCCTCAGGCCTTTCTGCCACATGGAAAATGTCAGAGGAGAGTTTATCCACTGGCTCTCCTTCCTCATTGATCAGAGTTTGACCCCAGGATGATAACTTCCTTGGAACTTGCATGTGTTCATAAAGGAGGGTGGCCGGGTTCCTCTCTGTGGCCTTTGCCAGGGGAGACTCATCACCGATCAAGAGATTTTCTGGAAACTAATGGAAAGCGTTGGCAGGGTACACTTGTTGGAAGCTTATTGACAAATCAGGGCATGGAATAAAAGACTGAGAAAATTCAAAGCAGAGGCCAAGAGGAGGTACTTGGGAACAGGTGGGTGTCACAGACTTCCAGTGGTATGTGGCCCTTAAGTTGCAGAGTGAGGTTCAATCGATGAGAAGAAAAAGGAAGAATGGTACCTAGGAAGAGGAGGTGCCAGCCTCCTTTGGAGAAACAAAAGGGATGCAGAGACATGGCATGAGAAAGGAACAATGTAAGGGAGTAGTTTTGTGGGGAAATCACCCACCTTTTGAATGCTTTCCCAACCATTTCATGTATACCTATTTTTTGACTGAGAAGTTTGCTTAAAGACAAGGTAGAAATTTCTGATTTTTTTTTTTTTGTTTTTGTTTTTGAAAATTATGTTAGTGTTCATTAGGCTACACCAATCCTATTATCAATAAAATTGCATAATTACTCTCCAGGGTACATATAATTGCTTTCCAGGTAGCTTCGTCTAGCAATTTAACAAATATAATAGATAAATAACATTTAAAGATTTTGAAACCAACCTAGCTGTGGAATTGCACAGTACTCTGTAAACAGAATAATTCATCTAATAAACGTGGGGTAGCAATCCAATTTTCATATCAAGTTCTGCTTAAATACATAAAGCTAACACTTCTCATTAGTACAGCAAACTACAGTTAGATGTTTTCAGAATTACCATGCTATGAGTTATGATGAACCTAGAAATACATATTCTACAGACAGAGTCAGAGGAAAACATTTTGAAGTATTTGTGCCTAGGCATAGATGAAGAATTTGGAACAACTGTATAAAATCTTTGAAATTTCTCTCTCAACATAAGATAGGATTTTCTTTTTGGTTTACAAATATCATTTGCCCCTTCGCTGATAATTTTCCCCCCAAATCTATTTGATTCTTTAGAATCCCACTATAGCTAAAATGCCATCTGGTTTAGCTAGTGTTTCCCATGAACTCATCCTTTTTTTATTGTCATGGAAACAAAGAGCTTGGGTGCGAAGTAGTTCAGGTTGTAGGAGAAGTGGATCTGCTGTATTCTGGAATTTAAAAATCATATACTACACAAGCATGTAAATTTTGAGGATGGCATCAGTAGCTGACAGAGATTGATTAATTTGGGGTAGCTTTGAGTTGCTAAAATGTGTTCATCCAATAAATTTTAATTCTGTTAATCAGAAACTGTAAACTAGACTTGTGAAGTTCTTGAGCATTAGCTTTTCAACGAAGGTTCACATACATCATTTAAGAAGAAGATGGCACATTGAAAAGATCATTAAAGTAGAAGTCGTGTGGGTCGCTTTTTTTTTTAAACGTTTATTTATTGTTGAGAGACAGAGAGACACAGAGTGTTGCAGGGGAGATGCTGAGAGAGGGGGAGACACAGAATCTGAAGCAGGCTCCAGGCTCTGAGCTGTCAGCACAGAGCCCGATGTGGGGCTGGAACTCACAAATCGTGAGATCATGACTTGAGCTGAAGTCAGACGGTTAACCGACCGAACCACACAGGTGCCCCAGGGCTGGCTTTTTTAATAGGGTAGAATCATGCTGAGGGTTCGTAACACACACACATACACACACACACACACACACACACACACACACACACCTTTTGGGGGTGATGGATATATGTTTTTTATATTGATTGTGCCAGTGGTGGCATGGGTGTATGTATATGAACACACATCAAATTGTATATTGTAAATTGTAGAATGATGACTTGTATTGTATGTCAATTGTACCATAGTAAAGTTGTTAAAAAATTTGAATTACGTGATCTAAGTACCCCATACTTTCTAAAGTGTAGGATATTTTGTGATGAAGATTAATTTTTGAGTATGACATAAACTGGTCATAAATGAAGAGTTGGACTCATTCTATCAAATTTGTAGTTTTAAACTTCACTTTATTATAAATTTCCCATTGCTTAGTGGTAAGAATTTAAATTGGCATGCTACTTCTTGCTTCTTTTTCTTTCTTTTTACAAATTCCATTGCCTTTGATAAATTCTGACCTTAGACATTCTGGGTTAAATCTCATATAGCATTTGGGGAATTAGCTGTGTTTTCTTTATGTTAAATTTCATGTGTTATGGAGCTTCTGGGAAGAACAATTTCTAGAGTCATTATCCATGGCTTCTGTTATCTGTTAGCCTCAGCAAGATTTTTGGTTGCATTGAAAGTATCAATGGATTCGTTGTTTCTTTTTCTCAAAGAATGGACAGACTCAGTCTCTAGCCCGTTTGTTGGTCGTAATGGAGAGCAGCATTGATTTCGTAGAAGGCTTTGGCTTGCTCTCAAAAGGCTTGCACAGATGGGCCAAAGCAGACTCTGAGCATCCAAAATCTCCTGCTGGAAAAGGAACAAACAAGGAATTTCTGAAATTCATTGAACTTCTGTAATGAAAATATCCAAGGAAATACATCAGGCATGGGGGCGGGGGGGGGGCGGGGCAGAGAACAAAAAGAAACAATGCCAGTATGCTGTCTGAAGTTCATGGTGTGCTCTTTTTCTCGGAATAATTAGCAAAGTTAAAGCCATTCTCTATCACTCTTATTGTGAGAACTATCACTGTACAAAAATTATTTCTGCTTATTGAAATATAAAGCTCAATGGAGCATAAGACTCCCAGCTTGAAACATTTAATCAAGCAGGGAAGATACCAGCAGGTCATGAAACCAGAGGCATAAACCAAGCTGAAGGGATATAGTGCTTTTCCCCTTTTCTAGACATCAGGGACAATAAATACAAAGAAATGGAGTTGTAAGTGTGGTGTATTAAATAATTTCTTCGCATTTCAGTTTGGGCTACTTTTCCCCCATGGGTGTTAAATGCACTCAGTGGTTGAAACTTTGAGCAGGAAACAAGAGGTCTTATTCCTTGTGTTCTTTCGAATCAGCTGTCATTGGACACTCCTACCTACATAAATTCATTTCCTTTCAGTTTCTTTATTATTAAACAAACTGCTGCTGGAGACAGACAGCCGACTTGAATGGTAAAAAGTGACACATATATTCATTCCTCAGGCAAACCACATAGTTGGGCTGCAGTGATTAGATTAACCCAGGAACCGCTCAAAAGCAAGGTCAGTGCCTTTCAACCTTTAGGTTGCTTCCTCTGAAAGTTCCCCGATGCTTCATTGTGTCCAGCGCTTGTCAGTGTCCTCACAGAGAAAATTTTCCCTCCCCTACTATAATGACGTCATACTCTAATAGTTTGTTTACTTGCCTGATTGGCCATAATAATAATCACTGGAGGCAGGAGATGTGTTTATTTGGTTCACTGCATTATCTGTACGGTTTGGGACAAGCCAGGATCAGAGCTGGCCTTCAGTACACTTGGTGAGTTTGTTTCTGTAGTCTCTGGATCAAAGCCTGTAAGTGGAAGTTGTTCAATATATGCTCGTTAAACTGAACTCAACTCCAGTTTCCTTGGGACTATGAATGTTATGCCTTTAGGTTCCCTTAAATCCCTTTTTCCATTTCCATTCCATTCTTCCATTTCTCAGCTTCCTTCTAGCTCTAAAAATCCATAGTTCTTTCAATTTCAATTATTCATAATTTCTGTTGCCTCTAATCTTGATGTTCTTGCAGAACTAGCAAAAGTCCTGAGGGCCTTGCCTTGGGATCAGACTTCTTTCCCTACATTATTTCTGTCTGTAGAGAGTTAGGTGTTTGGGTAGTGCTGCCCCAGCAAATGATCTTGGTCTTAACTTGGTTTTAAAACTAATAACTAAGAAAAAACAAGGAAACAAATAGGTCACTAAGGTTATATATATGAATGTTTGTTTATAAACAGAGAATTCATTCATAGCATATATCACGGTCAAATACAGCCATTTCAGTATATGAAAATTAAAAGACAGTTTAAGGGTAAGCCTCGTATTCTGTTTTCTAGCTTTAAATGGGTGCGATTTATTTGGACTGCTTCCCTTAAAATTGGGGATGCTCTTCATTTTCTGATTTCTAGCCAGCTAAGAGCCAAAAGGGTAGGAGCTCTAGTAGTTACTGAATCCTGGGGGTTTCAGAATAGCCTAGGTGTTTTGTTTGTTTTGTCATATAAAAGTTAAAGTAGTTTTCTCTCTGTTGCAAAAAAATTCTTTTCTAAAACACTTGCAACAATGGGCTTTTTCTTTTCTTTCTTTCCTTCCTTCCTCCCTCCCTCCCTCCCTCTTTCTTTCTTTCTTTCTTTCTTTCTTTCTTTCTTTCTTTCTTTCTTTCTTTCTTTCTTTCTTTCTTTCTTTCTTAACTCTGCTTCTTTGGATGAAATCTCTGTAGTAAGCTGTCACTTTATTTTAGCTACTTAAGAGAGACCAAAAAAACAAACCACTTTCCAAGGAGTAAATGAACTATTGTATCTTTACTGAAGTTTTATTTGTATCAACATATGACATAGAGGTAGTTTAAAAATCAGATAGTATTCATATTAATAAATGGAATAGTCATATTAGTGTTTCTCAGTATATTTAAATTTATATATTACCTCCTGCCCAACATTCTGTTCCCATACACATCCATCTCTCCTGTGCCCCCTTTATACCATCATAGAATATGTCAAAAGCTTTGGTTAAATCAGTTTTCAGTGTTCACAGTATTTTAATTATATAGCTATTACTGTTTCAAGTTGAACCACATAGCATACTATAATTTTATGTTTTGTCTTTTTATAACTTCTTGCTTTCTCTGGTGTTAATAATCGCCTCATTTTCACATTTGCTTTATTTTTTTCTGTATCGTTTGTTCTTTTCCAAAATTTCCAACAGAACTATAAAATCCTTTTGCAAGTGGTCAAATTCATGATGTGTGTAACCATATAGGTTATTTTCTTTTTGAATTAGTATGCCCTTCAAATGTCATGTGCTTGTCCCCTGCAGTGAGGGCTGCTAGGTTGGGTTTGGGAGAGCAGGAAGGCCAGACCCATGTCCTTGTTTGTCTTCCAAGAACTCACCATTTGGAGGATGTATGCCCTTAAGGTGGAGAACCAGGAAAACCTGACTCCACCCTACGAAGCACTTCTAAGCCATCATTCACCCTCTGCTCTTTAGGAAAGCAGAAATCGAAGGGAGCGTTCCTTACATTCTAAATCACCAGCCCTTGATCATTGAGAAAGAGGAGGAGTGAGTACCCTCCATGTGATTTTCTCACTTTCTTGTAGTGAAGTTTCTGGGACTTTGGGGCTTCCCTGATCTTATTCCCAGGACATCTGAATGAAAGGTCATAGTCACAGCAGATCTATTCTCTCCAAAACAATTAGGAGGACATGACTGGACAAGATTCTCATTCTCCCACAGCCTGGGCAGCTGTCTCCTGCCCCAGGTGACTCATGAAACGAGCTTAGAACAGCAGCAAGTTTTCACCACGTGTTTGTGTCTGGTTTTAATCTTTTATTTCTTCTCTGGCTCCTCTGGGTAGGTGGACCTTGGAAGAGGATGCCAGTATTCCTAATAATGTATCATTTTGGTAGGACAAATGATCGGATTTTTGAGGTAATCTGTGTTCTTCTTGGCATCTTCCTTGCTTCTTGAAGACAAGACTTCTGAAGATGTATGCAGTGTATTAACAAATAGACCAGCTGGTTGCAGGCATATTGCACAATTGGTAAGACTTCACTTCTCCATCAGGCTGTGAGCTTTCTTTTCCTTGTACTGATATGAGATCCCCTGTGTCTTGGCATATGTGTCCAGTTCTTTCATTTCTTGCCGTGGTGGAGTACCTCCTCAAGTTTCTTGAGAAAGAGTATCTGGGGGACAGTTTTTCAGACTTGTCTGTCAATAATGCCTTCAGTTTAGCTGTACTCTCAGTTAATTTGACTAATTAGATGTCTAGGCGGGATATACTTTTCCCTCGGAATACTAAAGCCATTTTATAGTCTTCTACCATCTTATTTAAAAAAAAGTTAATGTTTATTTTTGAGAGAGAGAGAGAGACAGACAGAGAGGGAGACACAATCTGAAGCAGGCTCCAGGCTCTGAGCTGTCAGCACAGAGCCCGATGCGAGGCTCGAACCCATGAACCACGAGATCATGACCTGAGTTGAAGCCAGATGATTAGCTGACAGTCACCCAGGCGCCCCATTCTACCATCTTATTTTTGAGATGACCTATTTCACTTTGATTTCTGATCCTGTTATGTTTCTAGTGTGTGTGTGTGTTTCTGAGTTTTCTGAAAGCTTCCAGTATCTTCTGTTGATCTGTGGGTTTTAAAATTATGTGATTGTATATGTTGGTATGGCTTCCTTTAGTCTGTTGTTGAAAAGAGACACAGAGACACATATTTCAGCAAGGAAAGAAGTTACCTAGAGTTCAGGGGAGTCAGACTTCAGATGAATTGTCTTGCCAAACAGAAAAAAAGAAAGACATATTTTAAAAGACAAAACAAAACAAACAACAATAATAACAAAAACTGTTAAATATCCAGATTACTAGGTTAAATTCATCTGTCCATGGTGAAAATGCAGCAACTTTCTCACATGATTATCATATTCACAGAGAGCCTTAATTTCAGACATCAGTATAGCAAAACTTGAGCATAACGTTATTTTTATTAGGGCTCAGGTTTGGGAAATATTCAAGAACCATTTAGGATAACCCTATTAGTTTAGGTTTATCTCAGTGTACAAAATGGTGTGTGTGTGTGTGTGTGTGTGTGTGTGTGTGTGTGTGTGTGTTTCTGACTATGGAATGTCATTGGAAGTGAGGCTAAGTGTCTGTTTTTGCTTTGATTCAAAAACAGTTGATGTTTTTCAGTTCTAGTAAATGTTTTTGAATTATTTTTTTCATTCCAATATCGTGCTCATTATCTTTTTTTTCTTTTCCTATATAACATCATCCTTTTAATTCTCTCTTCTAGAGTTCCTGAATCAATCTTCCACTATTATCTTCTCTGTCCTATTTTCCATCTGTGTCTTTCTCCTTTCCTTTCTGGAAATATTCCTCAGATTTCTTATCTGCTTCCTCTTGACTTTTTATTTTTAATTTTAAATGTTATCATTTTCTGTTTAGCATAAGAATATTTTCTTATTTGTTCTTTCTATTTATAGAGTGTTTAATTTTCATGGATGTAATGTCTTTCAATCTCTATGACACTATTAAAGGCCTTAATATTTAATGATCTTTGCATTTTCTTCTGTGCCTTTTTTTTTTTTTTTTCTTCTGTTTTGGTCCCTGTCTTTCATATTATAAACCTTCATTTTCTATTGATCTTTCATTTAGGTTAGCTGTAAGTATAATGTGTAAGAAATTAGGCTGCCACGTTAACTGAGTGATCAAACAGCGTCACCAGTAATGGACTGTCCTGAGAGCACCCAATCCTCTGTGAGACCCAGTGGAGACTGCAAGGTGTCGCTGTGTGACCGAGATCTTACACTGAGGAAACCATCAGACACGTGCAGATTTCAGCCAAGTCTACAAACAAGTGGCCACGCACTTCAAACATGTGTCAGTTATGAAATTAAAATATATATATCACAACATATATATATAATATTACATATATATATAATATTACATATATATATAATATTACATATATATATTTTTATATAACATATATATATATATATAAAAGACTGAGCCAGTTCTAGAATTAAGAAGACATGACGAGTTAATGTAATGCACACTTTTTAATTGCTCCTAGAAAACTATGGGGTGTGGAATGATTTCTGGGGTATGTAACCTCACGGTCACACCAAGTGTCTTTCTTGTGTCTTACGGTCCACTGTCGCTCTTCAGTGAGAAAGACTTGGTCTTTGTCATGTGTGTCCCCCACCACCTGACAAACCTCATTGGCACCTGCGTACTTTGAGGGGTTTGTCTTTGTTTTTGTTTTTGTTTTGTTTCGTTTTTGTTTTAGTGGAAAGCGCAGGGATGGAAATTGGGAATTTCAAGTACTTGAGAAAATGTTAGAGATTTTTGTCAGCGTGGATTGCTCAGAGTGTACATTCTGAATAGTTGAACCTTCTTGTATGTTTAATACTTCTTTTTCCTAATCAAGCCCTAAATATCACATTATGATGGAATTTTTTTTTCCTTTCCAGTTTTCTCTCTGGTTTTAGAGCAGTTTCTTAATATTCACTAGAAGTGTGGTTCTCAGTTCTGGTGTTATCCACTGAAGAAGGAATGACTTTGGAAAGCATTTACGTATGGGGATAGACTAACTGTGCCTTTGTTCAAAGGATCTTTAAAAACTCCCTGGAGCTAGGATTTCCAATCATCTTCAAATCTTCTTTTTGAAAGAAAGCAACTGCTGAGTGATCACTTGCACTCAGGTAGGGTTTTTGCAAAAATATTTGAGGTTTAGTTGAGGGAAAGGGGAGAGAAAGTGTCCAGTGCTGGTGGCAAGCATGTCTGTTGAGAAATGGCAAGCAAGTGAGCTGTTTGGCTCCCGTACAAAACATCCAAAGGACGGAGCTTAAATTAAATGAAGAGGAAAACGTTGTTTTTTGCACTTACCGTGTCTAACTGATAACATGCATAAGCTTTTGAATTTCTTTCACACAATGGCTTATGTCAAGTATGTAGGATAACAATACTTACACGAAGCTGGAAGCTGACGATAGTCAGGTACTTCTGTAAATTTGCTATTGAAGTGCTTTTCCAGGGGCAAAGTTCTTTAAGATCTTCGCATTTGGAAACGTAATGACTTACAGTCTTCAGTCCCTGACAAGTGTCAGATGATGAGATAATAGAGGCTTCATTCCAACTTGGAGGAGCAAAATAAATGAAAAAATAAATCCACCTGGGAGAGACATGTATACTGATGTGGGAGATTTTTCTTTGGTATTAGAGACCTTAATAAACCAAACTTCAGTATAGCCATGAAGGTGTCTTCCTTTGTTAGGTTTTTGAACTAGATAATAGGGCTAGTCAATGGGAAGGGTCACAGTTGCCCTTTACACCACTTCATGCCTAATTTGCTGCTATAGACCTGGAAGAATCTCTGCCTACTGTGAGGTTCCCTGTGGGGCCACCTTCCCACAATTCACCCTGTGGTGGCAAGGTCTCCCCATGGGGCTGAAAGACACACAAAGGGGTCCCATGACCTCTTGATTCTTGCCTAATTCTGTAGAATATTTCTGTATAGATGTGGCTGATCGACAGTGCCATCTGATGTTTTTTTCTGGTTAGGCTTATTATAAAAAATTTTTTTTGGATGACTAATGCATGAAGATTTACCACACAAAATAGAAGCATTTAACAATAGAGGAATTAAGAAGAGCCATAAACCTAAGTACACGGGCATTAAGTCTGTAGTTTCATACAAAGGTAGTTGTACTTTCAGTGGCTGTCTCATTGTAACATTACATTTGCTTACAAAGGAGCAACTGTCATTGTTAACAAGTACTCTAGGACACACTTGTCAATACGTGACTTTTCTTTCAGATCTTTTCAAAGCCTGGTTATTGTGGATCTATTCAAAAAAGTTGATGGATGTGCCAGAGTCAGTCTGGCTGACCCATGGCAATGTGTGCATGGAGAAGTGAGACTTATTGCCAGGGTAAGGATGGCATGAGTATTGGCATGGGCATTGGGCTGACATTTCTTAGATTAGTCAGGTGCAGATAAACCTATCTGAAATTGCATCTTCATTGTCTAAGTAAAGGGAAGAAAAACAGATCGGTTATGCAAATAGTCATGGAATAAGGCATACTGGGGAGCAGGTAACTAAATGCTAGCTTTTAAATGACGTTATAGCAGACTAAAAGATACATGGACAAGAAGACAAGTCCTCAGAACTTGTTAGCAATAATGGTAATTGGACTGGATTGTGGAGAAGACTCACTATCTGTCCTTAATTAACTCAATCCAGAGTACAAGACTAATTCCCACATTTTATAAATATAGTTACACAGTCTTTTCTGGAGACTGAAATCTGGGATAGAATGTATTGTTATTTATTAGTATTTGCAAGCCCTGAGCATGACTTGGGCCTGACACACAAGGATGTTCAAGATATGCTTTCATGAAGGGAGGGAGACGAACCATGAGAGACTCTTGAATACTGAGAACAAACTGAGGGTTGATAGGGATGGAGGAGAGGGGAAGGAGCGTGATGGGCATGGAGGAGGGCACTTGTTGGGATGAGCATTGGGTGTTATATGGAAACCAACTTGACAATAAACTATGAAAGGAAAAAAAATAAAATAAATGAAGCCAAGTTGCAAAACAAAAACAAAACAAAAGATATGCTTTCATGAAAGGTTTAGTGAATGCATGGCTGAAGGAGTCTTTAAAGTAAGAGTAGTTAAAGTCAGAGGTTATTTCTGGTACTTGTAGTTTATATTTATGTGCCGTCGCCCCATCAACAATAAAAATACTATCTGTTGTATGTGCCATATGGACTGTTCTAGTGTCTTCTAGCTCCGAAAAATGGGGTGGTTATTCCACACAGTGACCTCTGGAGGTAAGTACTTGTATTACCTCTATTTTACAGCTGGAGAATCTGAGGCAAGGGGCTTGTAAGTGGGAAAGGTGGCATTTATTATTTTTTTTTTAAATGTTTTATTTATTTCTAGGAGAGAGAGAGAGCGCGTGAGCAGGGGANAGAGTCTTGACTACCTCATCACATGCAGAGGAAAGATAAGCGTTTTGTTATGCTTTATGTCATACACATCATAATTTGCTGGCATTGCTTTGTACCCAGTGTATGCTCAACACATGTTAATGCTAAATACTCTTTTCTTAGAGCTTTATTTTTTTAAATGTTTGTGTGTGTGTGTGTGTGTGTAAGAGAGAGAGAGTGTGAACGAGAGAGCAAGAGAGCAAGTATGAGTGGGGGAGGGACAGAGAGAGAGAGGGAGACACAGAATCCCAAGCAGGCTCCAGGCTCCCAGCTCTCATCACAGAGCCCAACACAGGGCCCAAACTCACAAACCATGAGATCATGACCTGAGCCAAAGTCAGTCACTCATCCCCACTGAGCCACCCAAGCACCTCCCCCCCCCCTCCAACTTCTTATAGCTTAATGTTGGAGTCTGAAGGGCAGGTGGGACCTCATAGTTTCCTTCTCATATTTCTCAGTCCTGCAGATAGGCACTAAAGAGTTCACAGACCAAAGTTTGAAAGTATTGGTATAGAAAACGAATTGAACAAATAGTGCCCTTACTTTTCAGAGCTAATATTCTAAATCAGATTAGATTGATACAAATAAATATCAATAGAGTTAAAAGTTACATTAGTGTAAATAACTACATTGATATGTTCCAAAATAGCATCACAGCCACACATGGTCCATGTGGCAGAGCAGAATATGAAAATAATGAAAAGATGATAGCCAGCTAGTTAGATAGAAAGATACATAGATGGAGGGATGGATGGTTAGATAGCTCTACATGTAAGCATATACATAAAGCAAGGGGTGACAGTGATTATCTGAGAAAGGAAATTTTAGAAAAAATTAGTTGAGGAAATCTTTGGAGGAGATTTTAAGATGTCAGTCTGTAAATGGAGAATATTTTCATTTATAGTATTGTTGCAAATTTAGATGAGTGAATATTCCTGAATATTCTTCACATAATTGCAAATGCTTAATATTCTTCAGTTAATATACTTCCCTCCTTCCATACTTGACCTGGCATCCGATAGACCATTTTCTTCAATCATACTATAACCTATAGCATGTGTTCATCGATATATCTACTATGTAGACTTCTGAGAAAATAATAGTTATTTAGTCAGTTTCCCTATCTTCTTGACTTTTAAAAACATATTTCATAAAATACCATGTTTTTCCTTTCTCTGTGTGTATATATATATATATTTTTAAATTATTGCATTTCAACAATTTTCCCAAGTTGCATACTTCATTTTCCAGTGTTTCATATAAGTCAACATTTTAGGTATAATTATATATTTTAAAATAAGATAGTAAGCAAGAAAACATAGCATCTGTTGTTAAGTTGTTTATTTCCTTTAATGAACCATGTAGTTTTATTTTCTAAGTTTAATTAGTATTACCAAATCATTAATTCTAGGTTAGAATTATAAAGCATTATCAAAGGTACTCACAGAATATTGCAATTAGAGTTCACTTGATTAGGCAATTACAAGAAAATGAACTTTTTTTCTGTGTGAACTATGAAGTCAGTTAAAATGTTTTGTGGAGCTAATGTGGTAATAACTATGTGGTAGAAATATAGGTAGCGTAATTATTGCAAAAATATTTTTATCTTAAATCCTGGAAACTGTTTCTCTCTTTATTGGCACTCTTGTAGAGAATATCAGATACATGTGTTCTATAAAATAAATGTCTTTTCTCATAAATCATTATTGGCAGAAAAAGAATATAGAATTTTAAACGTTTCATAGACAACTAGAATTCATGGACATTAAACAAGAAATAGAAGTATTTGCTTGAAAGTGATTACATTTCCATTTGTACATTATTCCTTGGACACACTAACCAATAAGAAAATAAATTTTCTAATTCTGATCAAAGAAGCATAGCAGTCTACTTTGTAGAAGTTTAGATATTTATTGCAGACTTTTTGATTCACGCATTACATTATTTTTCACAATTTATAATGGAATTTAAATAACATTGTCCTTTGCCCCTTTATTTGACTTTATGACTTCACTTTCCAATTATAACAAATAGATGGAAGGTTACTTGAAATATACTGTAAAGGGGCTTCATTCTCAGAAAATTTTACACCCGATGGCTTTAATAACATCTGACACTGATTTTGGATCCATTTTCTCTTGACTGGTATACACACTTCCCCGTGTCAGCGCCAGGCCTTGACTTTTCTGCTACTTGTCAGTAGAATCTTTTGCAGATTTACATAAATATATTTCCTGGAGGCAACATTTACAACATTTACTCATGACAGCAATGATCCTTGGCCATTTCACATACTGTAGTTGCTTGTCATCCCGAGGATATCGTTGATTGCCTGTCATTCCTACTGCCTAAATGTCATTCAAAGGGCTATTTGTTATTTTAATGTGTAAGAATTTGAAACATGAAGGTCAATTAACCCAACAGGGCCACAGTGTGAGTCAGGTTCAAATGAAAGTTTCGGATGCTACTTGCAAGAACTGCCATGAAAAATGAGGAAAGGGCTTGCTGCTAATGACTGAGCTGTGCACTTGGGATTATTTGTTGTTGTGAGTGAGTCTCTGCACTCCCCATGTTCCCAATTTCTTGAGTAACTGTGGAACTAATATTTTGAAAACATCTGGAAACAGACTCCCCTTTCTCGTTAACATCCAGTATCAGTATGAGAAAGCATGACACTAGCCATGTCAGTGCATACATAGTGTAAAAATGCACTGTTACAGAAAACAAGCCACAAAAGTGCAAGACAACAAAATTTGAGGGCAGATTGGAATAACGTTAGACATTTGGTAAGCAGAATGCCAAGAATAGTGTTACATGCTCGTTTTTAACATACTACAATCTTATTCTGCACTTTTTTCTCTAAATCCAACATCTGAAGCTTAAACAGACTTAGAGAAAGGGCCCACAAGCGGCACCTGGATGGCTCCGTTGGTTAAGCGTCCGACTTCAGCTCAGGTCATGATCTCACGGTTCGTGGGTTTGAGCCCCACATCGGGCTCTGTGCTGACAGCTACCTCGGAGCCTGGAGGCTGTTTCAGATTCTGTGTCTCCCTCTCTCTCTGATCGCCCCCTGCTCACACTGTCTCTATTTCTCTCTCTCAAAAATAAGGAAAACATTTAAAATTAAAAAAAAAAAAAAAAGAAAGAGAAAGGGTCCAGAAGGGAGGAATGAATATCTCTTATCTCTGGACTGCGGTGAAGCTGGGTCTTAACACATTTTCTATCCTTTGAACATTTACACCTGTTTCTTCTGGGAATAAGTTAGTTGGGACTCTCTATAAAAAGTCGATACTGGTTACTTTGGGGGGAAAAAAACCAACAAAAAACATTTAAATTTTCTAACTTTGGAGCTAACCAGGACAGAGAGAGGCTGAAGATAGTTTTTTATCCTTATGAATTCAAAATCTTAGAAAACATTTCTTCTTGAAATATTTGCATTATATTTAAAATAGATAAGATTACTATCTTCTGTGCTATCACAATGACGTATAGAGAGAGAATTCCTTCGACTTTTTTTCCCCTCTAAATATATATACATGTCTCTAGTCACTTGTTCACTGGTAGTTATTTCTCCGGGTCAGAGCACATTTTCCTTCCAATGTCATTTCTATTTCAGATTTATTTAACTAAGAAGAAAAATACCTTATCTCTTTATTATGCTACTACTGTTTAAATAGCATGAAACCCTAACACTGCCTTTCTGAGAAACACTGCTGGTCAATCAGCCACAACTTCTGGAGAGATCAGAAGAAAACATTCTAATTCTGGCAAGAGAGCGCTCTGTCTTTATACCTTCCCTGGGCCGGTTCTGGTTCCTAAGGCCAACCTTCCCCCCATCCCACAGTAAACCAATCATTTCCTCAGTCTGAACTGGCCTGTTTTACCAGGAATCTCTCTCAGCCATTTACTAGAACCTTTAGAAGGTAAGTGGAAGCAGATTTTCTTGCATTTGCCTAGTAAGGTAATTAGAGAAAAACTATTCTAGTAAAAAATATGAATGAAGGGGATGTTTGAAACCAATAGATGCACTAGTAATATTTTTTCCTGAATTGCCTTTATTTCAATGGTAGGCATTCTTCTTGCCCATTGTTAATGCTGTCTTAAAGCACATTCTGCTGGATTTAAGTGGACAGGCATGAAAACTTGATGCAAAAGAGGGCTTGGATATTTGTATATTTAAGCTGCTTTAAATGTTACTTGTATCAGTGAGTGAGAAATAAGGATGTCATATCACCATAAAGTGAAATGTATACCAGAGGTGTAATTTTTGCAAAGGAATGTTACAGTTCTGCAAAGCAGCTGAGATCTGTCTGTCAGTAAGGTTCAAATGAAACATACAGAGTGGGAGTGTGGGACTGTTTCTTTCAAGATCTATGACATAACAAGCTTTGAATCCTAAGGAAACAATGTGAATATCATATATGGGTAGAACCAGCTTTAACAAGTAAGTACTTCTGGATTTGCACCCTCAGAAACCCTAATAGGACATGAAAAATGAGCTTAAGATACAGAAAAAGTTTGAAGGGTTGAAGGGGGCACCTGGGTAGCTCAGTTCATTAAGCTTCCAACCAAGGCTCAGGCCATGATTTCTTGGTCATGAATTTGACGCCCTATAGGTTCTTTGGTTCAAGCCCTGCATTGGGCTCTAGGCTGACAGCTCAGAGCCTAGAGCCAGCTTGGAATTCTGTGTCTCCCTCTCTCTGCCCCTTCCCCAACTTGTGCTCGTGCTCTGTCTGTTTCCCTCTCTCTCTGTCTCTCTCTCTCTCTCAAAAATAAATAAACATCAAGAAAAAAATTTAGGGGCAGGGCACCTGGGTGGCTCAGTTGGTTAAGCCTCCAACTTCGGCTCAGGTCATGATCTCACAGTTTGTGGGTTCTAGCCCTCTGTAGGGCTCTGTGTTGACAGCTCGGGGCCTGGAGCCTGCTTCGGATTCTGTGTCTTTCTCTGTCTCTGCCCCTTTTCCCACTTGTACACTGTCTCTGTCTCTGTCTCTCTCAGAAATAAATAAACATTAAAAAAAATTGAAGGGCTGAAGACTGGAGCTTTTTGGCACGAGAATCTGAGTAACGTTTCAGGAATACTGAAAACTCTTGGATTGTTAAGGAAATTCTCTCTTCAGAAAGGATGACCAACCCATTCTGAAAAACTGAGGATCCTATTTGACCCAGTGAACCTACACTAACCAAAATCTGTGCAACAGTTTCAGTGCCTTAGTATCATTTGAGGGTAATTAGTAACAAACCAACAAGCCAGAAAATCTTCCAAAGAAACATTTAGGAGAAGTCAGGAAGAAAGATACAGAAGAAGAACAAACAGCACCATTTTGATTTCATCGCACACCTGGGATGACTTTGAAAAATACATTTGGCAGTTTCTTGAGTTGATATAACTGTCCTGATGTCACTAGTACATTCCACCTGCTACTGGGATGGAAGCTAGAACTCACTTTATAAAATAAAAGGTGAGAGGGTTGATAAATGCAGTGTAAAAGTGGTTGCCAATAACTGGCCGGGTGGGGGAAATAGGGACAGGCTGGGAAAAGTGTCCAGACTTTGAGCTGGAAGATGAATTAAGTCTGAGGAAGGATCTCATGTATCAATTGGTAACTAGAGTTGATAATACTATATTATATAATTGAAATTTGCTAGGAGAGTAAGACTTCAATGTTCTCTCACCCACACGAGAAGGTACCTATGTAAGTTGAGGGATGTGCTGATAAATTTGATGGGGGGCCATCCTTTCAATAATCTGTACATAGATCAAATCATCACGATGCACATGTTATATACCGTGCAGTGGTATTTGTCAATTATACCTCAATAAAGCTGAAAATGGAAAAGAAGAGGGGCTGTATTTATGTCATAGACAGTAAGGCAGATAGGAGCTAAAAATCCACATCCCACATATCAGCGGATATGGCCAGCGATAAGGCAAGTAACAGAGGGGACAGCAGAGAAAAATAACCCAGAAAATGAAAAGTAAGTGAATGAAGAAGTAGAAACGAAAGTGAGGTAGAGAGGTCAGCGATTTGACAAGCAGGAGACTTATATTTTCCCTCACTTTTTCCTGGCACAATGTTCTGTGATTAGACATTTATTAGGTATCTCGTTAATCTGTGCCTTGGCACACTTGCGGTGCAGTTGATTTCAGAGAAAAGCATATGCTTATTTCTCACGTATGCATAGTGTGTTCTAGCAGCATCTTTGCAGTTTACATTCTGATTAATAGATTCTGATACTTCATTTATCTTGATGAATGACTGACATCTGCCCTACGTCTTTTGCATTTTTCTTTTGACTTCATTTCCATGAAATTCTGTGATGTTTCCTCTCCTTTAGGTTTATTTAAATTTCTATTCAGCAAAAAGCTATGTAGGCAATGTAGTATAATTTAGTAGCTATTTTTTCTTAAAAATTTCCCCAGCCAGAGTTTATTGCATCATGGCCATGTATATATCCCTAATACTGTTTCATGCCAAAAAATATTTCATGCTGTAATTGGCCACAGTGTAAAGTTGGTATTTAGAAAATATATTTCTCATATTTAGAGCCATACTATTAAAAGCATAAAATCTAAAAGATGAAAATGTGTTTTATTTTCAATGAAGGACATGATATATGTGTATTGCTATTATAAATATTATATCTACAGATGAATTTTCCTCAGAAGTTGAAGCTCTGCCACATAAAATATGTGTTTTATACATAGTTATTTTCTCTATGATCTGCACAGGGCAGCTGTAAGACATATTCTTAATAGAGGAGTATGTGTTCATTTCATATTGTTAATATCTGCAATAAACTTTCGAATTCCCAACTATTTTATTGATGTTGTGTTTTGTAGAGCATGATCACCATATAAATTTTAAACCTGTGCTTCAGCTATTTCTTGTGTATTTGGGCTAAAGTTACTGTCTAAATTTTGCATATGAATTGTTAAATTCACATTGTTCTCAATACCAAATGGGTCAGAGAGAAGTTCCCCAGGTTGGACATGAGCCCAGGAATCAGATGGTCAGTAGGGTCTTTGCCGGATCAGAGGTAGCCATTCTTCTTTTTCTAGTTCTAAAATAAGATGTAAAAATCACAAGGATAGGTTAATCATATTACAGATAAACTTATCCTCACAAGTTGTTATGTACTTTAACGTTACATCGGTAACTCCTATATCTACCTCTAAGAAGAGGCAAATAAACACGTAATTATAATACAATGTGGTAAGTCCATGTACAGTTCAAGTGTAATGAACTGTGAACTTTCAGATTTGTTCCTACAGAAATCATAAAGCCTTCTTCCATACAACTAGGTTTCTGTATATTAATATACAGAAACTTTAAAATGAGGAAAAGACATTTAGGATATAAAATAATTGCACTTGATGATTATGTGTGAAATGTTTTTTTAACTTTATTTAGTTTGAGAGAGAGAGTGTGTGTGTGTGCGCACAGCAGGGGAGGGGAAGAGAGAGAAGGAGAGAGAGAATCCCAAGCAGACTCCACACTGTTAGCACAGAGCCCATGAAGGGCTTGAACTCAGTAACTTGTGAGATCATAACCTGAGTGGAAATCAAGAGTCAGATGCTGAACCGACTGAGTCACGCAGGTGCCCCTCTATATGTAAAAATTTTTAAACCTTGGAGAGTTTATTATGAATTCAAATAACATTTTTGCTTTTTAATTTTGCTTTGTTCCTGTTTTATGAAATATAAATTGTTGAATACTTCACGAATTCAAATCCTTGACCTCATGGAACATAACCAAATGCTGCTTTGAATTTTAGAAATATTGTTTATATCTGTCTAGTTTTATTTTCTACTTTTGCTTTACTTGAATTATAAAAGTAATTTCTTTACTAATTATCCTGCTGTAAATATGATTAATAACTTGGTAGTTCATTTTTATATAGTTGTTTGTCTTATGAGAGTCATCCATTCTAGCTTTTTTTTTTTAAATGTTTATTTATTTCTAGGAGACAGAGAGAGAGACAGCGTGAGCAGGGGAGGGTCAGAGAGAGAGGGAGTCACAGACTGAAACAGGCTCCAGGCTCTGAGCTGGCAGTCAGCACAGAGCCCGACGCGGGGCAAGAACCCACGAACTGCGAGATCATGACCTAAGCGAAAGTCGGACGCTTAACCGACTAAGCCACCCAGGCGCCCCATCCATTCTAGCTTTTAATGGATTTCATTTGACACATAAAATTGTCATTTTTACTTCATATGTATGTCATAGCTTTTTGTTAAGGGCTGACTAGAGAGGTAGGCAATTTGCATGAAGATTTTATCCATAGTACACATAGAATTATTGAAAAATTAATTATAATCTTTTCAGCATTATCAACTATGAAATTCACAAAATCATTTGATAATTCAGTAATTACTGGTGGGCATTTACTATCATACTCCGATGAACTAATTATATGTCCAACAAAATTTAGTCCCTTGACAAATGACTGACTTCATTTTATTACAATTGTATGAACATTGTTAACAACTTACAGAATGTACATAATATTTTGTTAAAGTTTCATTCTTGTGGCTATTTTGTCAGTCTGTAATAAAACTTTGAAACACAATTTCAGATCAAATAATTCACTATTTTAAATTGTGATCAGTTTCTGATTAACATTTAATTACTTTCTAAGTAACTTTTAGCCCGAATTAAATATATTTTTGAAAACAGATGTTATCTCAAAATGACAAAGCTATCTACCACCAACAAAAAAACACATAATAAGAATCTAAACAAGAACAGTTTACATCGAGTTTCTCTGAGCTCTACTTAATATTCTCCAATATTGAATAATACCATTGGACAGAACGAAACCTTTGAAAAATTCTTCTCAAAGATAGCACTGGAATGAAGACTCTCACTCTCTCTTCTGAGACAGTCGTGAATTTCTGTGCTTAGTCTACAGTTCTTTGGATTTCCAACTTAATTCAAGCACCAAGAACATATCCTGCTAGTTTCATTAACATGGAGTTGAGCAGAATGAACATGCAGAGCTCTGCCTTTCTCCCGAAGATTGCTACTTCATGCAGTCAGTGGTCCACAAGCTTTGGTGGACTGAATTGGAAGGAAGCAGAAGGGAATGAAGAGAAGCCAGTAGCAGAAAGGTGGACCCATGTTACAGCATGTGACTCTGAGCAGCAGGTCACGTGGCCGGGCACGTCGGTCAGGATTGGCCCCTGCACATCCCCCTCCACCAGCCACTTGCACTGCTCTGCCCTGCACTCGCCATTGCCAGTGTTACCATTGTTGTGAGGCGACGACTTCTCTCATAGCCCCTCACCCACCACGTTTCTTCCTTACTTGGCTCCCAGCTGAGTTTGTGCTGGGAAGGCTCCTTGCCCCCTCTGCCTGGCCAACTCCTGGTCTCCTCCGCAGCTCCTCACACCCCCATTCTCCCAGGCAGTCGGCCCTGATGCTCCACATTGGTTCTCCGTCTCAGCTCTCGAGGTGCCATGCACATCACTGCATTTTGCAATTAGATGCTTCTTAATGATTAAGTAATATTCTTTCTGAGTGGAGAGTTACTGGCCTGAAGCCTGCTTTGGATTCTGTGTCTCCTTCTTTCTCTGTCCCTCCCTAACTTGTGCTCTGTTTCTTAAAGACAGAGACTCTTCCAAAAAAGTTTATTTCCTTTTTTTTACACTGTGAAAATGTATTCCCTTCTTTATAAAAAAAAAAAAAGTGAAACCAACCTTTAAAACATTTTAATATTTGTTTTTTAGAGAGAGATAGAGCGCAGGTGGGGGAGAGGCAGATAGAGAGGGAGACACAGAATCCGAGGCAGGCTGCATGCTTTGAGCCCAACACAGGCTCAAACCCACCAATCATGACCTGAGCTGAAGTTGGACACTTAATTGAGCCACCTGGGTGCCCCAACAACAACCTTTTAAATGTCCATTGACAGATGAATGGACAAAGAAAATGTAGTACGTGTATATACAATGGACTATTCTTCAGTCTTAAAAAAGAAGGAAATCCTATCATAACTGACAACATAGGTGAACCTTGAGGATATTATGCTAAGAAAACATCCAGGAGCACAAGGGACTGTCAGGGTTGAGCTAAGACACAGTGTCACAGCAGGTGGGAATGTGAGTCATCCTCATGAGTCAAAGGTGCAGAATCTTTCATGTATTAGAATAAGGTGTCTGGAAAGTTAGAGCAACTGCCATGATGGTTCTGGGTGAGCATCCTAAGGTCTGAAGGATGGTGGCCACATGTACATGGGATACGGAGAGTTACAGAAGATAAGGTGGCTTATAATTTTTGAGTGATGGGATCTCATAAAGGTTCTTAAAATTCTGGTGTATGTTCTTCACTTCATCATCTGGGTCACAAGTGTTTGGGCATAAGTTCTCACAAAGGTTTATTTTCATAGGTTACTTTCTAACTAAAAAACACTGCTAGATGATGGGATGGTAGTTTTGATTCCTTGTGGGCTGGCGTTGGGTACCAAAAGAGAGGTCTTTGAGTACCTCATGGCAGAGGACATGAGTAGAGGCAGAGGATATAGAAAGAAGAAACAGTGGACCCAGAATAAAATTTGTGCTTTGTTGGGGCACCTGGGTGGCTCCGTAGGTTGAGCTTTCGACTCCAGCTCAGGTCATGATCTCACAGTTTGTGAGTTCGAGCCCCACATCAGGCTCCGTGATAACAGCTCAGAACCTGCAGCCTGTTTTGGATTCTGTGTCTCCTCCTTTCTCTGCCCCTCCCCTACTTGTGCTCTGTCTCTCCCTGTCTCAAAATTAAATAAAAGCAAAAAAAAAATATTTTTAAAAAGTCACTTGAAATCACTTAAAAAGAAAACACAACTTTCTCATAAAATTTTAGTAGGAAACAAATTTTAGAATTTGTTCAAATTGCTCAAGAAGTAAAATAGAAAATATTCAAGATTCATCAGTGCATCTTCACCCCAAAGGCTTTCTAACCTCCCATGAAGGCTTCTTGTTCCTCATTCAAAGCCACTGTCTTCTTCCTCAAGAACTACTCATAGACGGTGACCTGGATAAGGGGAAAGAGCAGAAATGTATAATAATGGACCAGGAATTGTGGTTCCACTTTCTTTACATACTTGACATTTCAAGGTCTCAGTAATATTGAATGAGGACAAGGAATGGATGAGATGAGTTTCAGTGTCCTTCCGGACCCTGTCTTTCCGCTCCGAAGCTGGTGTTATTCCCAGAGACTCGGCAATGACTAGCTAGTAATCCCATAACTGAGAAAATTGGAATTGGAAAGGACCTAAGAATCAAGGTAGTTTCATGTTTTCAGAAAAGTGTTCATCTCCCACCCTGGCTTTTCTCTCCAGTCTAGTATAGGGACTTGTCCATATTTGGGTGTGCCAGGATGCAGTGATTGTGACTTTACCAATGCCATGCCCTGAGGCAAGGGTGGACAGGCAACTGCCAGTCCTTTTGGCTGCCTGTTTTTGTAAATAACTTTTATTGAGACACTGCCACACCCATTGTTTCCTGTTACCAGGTGGCTTTCTTGCTATAAAGGCATTAAAGTAGTTGTGAGGGGACTTCCTGGTCTCAAAGCCCCAAATACTTACTGGCTCTTTACAGAATTTGAGGACTTTTCTGCCCTAGAGGAATGCATATAATCCAATTAATCTGTTGGGTGGATGTTATTGGAACTCCAGTGAGCTCTTTAAATTATCTGTAAGATATTAATTTTTGCAAAAATTGTTTGTAGTTCCAATCACGTGGTGCCCAGATGTACTACTTTTCCCCATTCATAAAAGTTACAAATGGCCACATATAGAGGTGGTAGTACATAAACTCGGCTTTAAGAAGATTGACCTGTCATTGTATACTTTCAACACCCCCAAAATTGTTATTTTAAGCTTTTACGTGAAGAGGAGCATGAAGCAGCTGATTCCTTCCCCCTGGAGCCCTGCAGTTGGGTGCTTGGTGACCAGGCACCAAGGTGGGGGGTAGCGGGCCAGGGTCCTAAGTCAATGGTGGTTCCTAGCTGCAGTTTTCTTACCTGTAAACGAGGTACATGCTTGGGAATTTGTTCCACTAGAGGAAAGATTGGGTTTGTGAAAGTCCTTTGCTATTCTTCTGTCAACTGGGGGCTAAAAACTGAGCAAGAGTGTCAGGATGAGGAATTCCTTGTTTGATTTGATTCAGTCAAATCAGGAAAGAGAATCCAAATGAGCTTTAGATTAGATTTCTTTAGGGCACCCAGACGACTGCCTTTCCGTGGTGAATAATACCTACTCCAGGCATGTGTTCATCCTATCATTTGTGAGATTTATGCAGCATTCTTCCCCCCAAAGTGTTGAAGATGCGTGGTGGGGAAGTTTAAAGTTACTACAGCAATTTCATTTAGTTGCATATTAAAGCAGGGGTGCCTTATCTGTGAAGGCAGAGCTGTAAGTCCCAGTGATGTCTTGCTAGGAATTAATTCACTACTTACAGCCACCGGACATGGAAATAGAGGTTGCCAGTTTATAGAGCTGATGAATTTTCTGTAGCTCCTCAAATATTACTGTGAAATCTTAAAATCTCAAAGCTGAGGGTAAGGGATTTGAGTTTAGTCATACAGTAAACCCAACAATCCTGGGATAAATGCTTTACTTTTTATCTGTGCCTCGTGGACATGGGTTCATTTTTCTATCTCTCATCAGATAGACTAGCTTTTAGATCGAACCGCGTGAAAAGGGAGACCCCTTCACTCTAGAGAGGCCACAAAACTCAGTTGTTTGTTGAGGAATCAGGTTATTATTACCGTGACGCAGCCTGCGATTTAGACAAGTAAACAAAAGCAGTTTTCGTTGGAAAGTACTGAAAACAGCACCAAAATGTAACCACATGATGGTAAAGGAAAGGGACTTCTTTAGTATGTAGGATGATCGGGGCCCTCCGGCTGGTTATTGTTTGTACCCAATACATGAGAAACACACAGGAGAGAAAATGATCTAAGTCATGACTGGGCATTGTGAAAAAAAGGACAATTGCTTAATGCTCTTTGGAACCTATTCCCTCCTTCAGTGTTATCCTTTCCACTTGGAGTTGGGTGTGGACGTACTCGTGTGCATTTCCCCAAATCCCAAAAAAGAAATAGAGAAAGAAGTTTCAGTATTTTTGAGCAAAATAAGAAGCTGAGTGAAAACGCACTGCACATTGTGGGAAGTAGGTTACTTTCTATTTATGGAGAAGGAACACTATCCACAAAGCTCTAGATCAGCTGTGCGTTTATAAAGATCTTCAGCCTGGTATGAATTTCGCAGCGTCTCCTTTGGGTGATCGCATCTTGTCACATTTTAACGGGTTTGTTGTTCCTTCCTTTCTCTGCATATTTATTGCAGAAGAGATGGGAAGTACTCAGATGAAATACAGTCATACTTCACCCAAGGGGTAAAAATCTTTCAGGATGAGCCTTGTAAAAGGAAAGCAAGGTTTACCCATTCTTCTTTCCTTCTTTTTGGAGTTTACAAGATCATTCCCGGTGAAGCTGTAATCACCCGTGTTAGCATCAGTGAAGTATTAGTGATCTCAAAGACCAAATAATCTGCAGCTTCTATTGTTTGTGAAGTTTTTTTTAAATTTTTGTTTTTAGTGTTTATTTATTTTTGAGAAAGGGACAGAGAGAAAGGGAGACACAGAACCCGAAGCAGGCTCCAGGCACTGCGCTGTCAGCACAGAGCCCGATGCGGGGCTCGAACCCACGAACTGCAAGATCATGACCTGAACTGAAGTCGGACTCTTAACTGACTGAGCCACCCAGGCGCCCCAGCTTGTGAAGTTTTTTTTTTTTTAATTTTTTTTTTTTTTTACATTTATTTATTTTTGAGAGAGAGAGACAGAGCATGAGCTGGGGAGGGGCAGAGAGAGAGACACAGAATCTAAAACAGGCTCCAGGCTCTGAGCTGTCAGCACAGAACCAGGTCTGGGGCTCGAACCCACAAACCGCGAGATCATGAACTGAGCCGAAGCCGGATGCTTAACCGACTGAGCCACCGAGGCGCCCCATTTTTTTTGAAGTTTTTAAGGTGAATACACAAAACTGAGTTGTTTATTCAGACAAAGCTGGACATATTAACTATAGTATCTGCCAAATGTCCCTGCCTCCACATTTGTGTAAATGTGAGGTTTGCAGCACACGGGCTGACTCTCTCTATATCTATGTGCACATTATCAAGTGCTAAAATCAATATAATTTGGTAACAGGTTTGATTTCATTTATTCACAGGAAACGATCCCTGGATTAGGGGAGTACAGTGACTCACAAGCAGTGGACAGTCTTCCCGGCAGATTTGGGTCAAAAGCAAATTTTACAGAGTGATGGAAAAGGCATGGTGGAGACTGGGCATGACTGGTTAGGAGGTCAGGCTTTTCCTTATTTTCTAGAGTAAGGGGGAACTAGCTGAAGCTGAGCTGGAGGATTGTGATTGGTATATTAGGATTCCTTAACAGGTGTTTTCGATAAGTGCAAGCTGACTTAAGTTTAGATTTGTAACTCGGGCCAGGTTAGTAGGGTGGCTTCCATTTTGTGGGTCCTGATAGACTAATTGACTTTATCAACATATATATATGTATACAGTACTATAAATTCTAAGTGGTTATCAACTACGTATGAAGCAGTGTTCTAGGTAGTTGAGGAATCTGAAGAAGAAGGTGGTGTTGACTTGGCTATCTTACTGTTCATACCTGGATGACAGGTAAGTTTTATTTAGTTCACATAGTATTGTTTGTAAATTAGACTTAGCTTTGTGTCTGCTTTTAAGATTTGAGAAGCTTCCCGGGAATCCCCAGAGACTGGGGTTCCTCTTGGGAAATCTGCAGTTTTGCCTGGACTGGAGCTGCATTTCCCTGGCGGCCTTCATTGTTGGGGAGGTAATGGCTGCTCTCAGCTGGAGTGGGGACCCATTCATTCTCCATGCCTCCCCTGCTGGCACCTACCTGCCTGTAGTCTGAGCCCTGGGCTTCGCTCTTTTGCTTCCTGGCCTCTCCCTGTTGTAATTTGATTTGTTGCAGGCATAGAATGGCGAGGAATGGATGAGAAGGGATGGAAACAGGGATGGGGTGAAGATTTCTGGAGACTGTGGCCAAAGGGCTGGGTGTGGAAGTAGGTGGGCTCTGTGACCCAGCCACAGCGAGGATGGGAAAGAACTTTCCAGCACCTGGGAGCTGAGCTACAGCCTGAAGAATCAGTCTTTTGTTGTAGAGGGAGACACTTTTAAAAGCCTTTATTATGCTGAATATCAGGAAGATGCTGAAGACAATATCCTTTTCTGCTTTTCCAAAGCAGAGCACTGTAGGCTTTCCATGGACTTTTTAATGTAAATACAATTTGCAATAAAAGAAAATAAACAAAATCCCTTTTGAGAGAGTAAGATGGATGGAAAGGAGCCTTATGTGGAAATATCAGATTATTCAGTAATGGCTAATCCTTGCAAAAGTAATTTAGGAACCCCGTTGGCAGCAAAGGATAGAAGGTGGCCTGGTTTACACTGCAAGTTCCATGGGCCTGGAGAAGCGTGGGAGTGTGTTGGACAGTGCTTCAAGTGGAAAAGTCACAAAGGACAGAGTCAGTTGATAAGAAACAAAGCGCCAGGATCCATGAGGGAATTAAGTGCCCCGTGCGCCCCCCAGCCTCAGAAACACGAGTGTTTCACTGAAGGAAAAGGTGGTGGATTTTCAAATGAATTTAGTTACTTATGTTTCTTGGATATTTCCAACTATAAATTCACTCATTTAGCTTCTGCTGTGTATTTTTTTTGACAGTAATAAGAATCAGTTTCAAGCACATTGTTTTTACTTGAAAATAATTGGATAGGTACACTTTAAGTAAAATTTCTTTATTTGCATTTACAAAATATTGCAGCTAATAAAATGAAACTCTAATGGCTTTTATTGCCAAAAGAAGAAATTAAATGTAATGTTCGGTGAACTCTCTTAAAATTGTAACTGTTACCTTAATGCAGCTAATTTGGTTTCCATTAAATGTACCTGTTTTTTTTGAATCGCCCAGTTTAATGCCTTGTAATTGAGTCCCATCCCCCCACCCCACTTTAGAATCATAGGAAAATCTCTACATTTTTCTTATTAGTTAAGAGAACCACGCGAAAGTATTTTTGCCACCAAAGTCTTGTGCTGTTTCTTGTTTTATTGTTTTTTGTATTTTCAGTAAAAAGAAAAACTACAAATATATGTCTGGGATGCAGGGAAATTCTCTAAACTTGTAAAATTAAATTGTTCTTATTAAGAAGCCAATGTAAATTGTCTTTGACTTGATAAAGCCTATCCATTCACCTCAATAAATAATTTCACAATTTTAAGATTCCTTGTATCAAGTTCTATGTTAGAGAATTGGCATTTTTTGATAATTTATAAAATTAAAAGACTCTATTCACAGTCACACAAAGATATTTGAGTTAGTTACAAAGTAACACTGAAAAAGTATCTATTAAATTATTTACATTTATTACTATTTGAAAAATTGGTAATTTTGTATCTCCTCATGTACATTTTTATTAGCATTTATTTCATTACATGTAAAAGGAGACAAGATAATTTGATCTCACAGCAGTGTCTAAGTTTAAAATTCTATAATATTATTGCATCTGACCATTAAAGTATTAGAAACATCTGTCTACATTTTGTTTCCAATTTAACTGTAGAGAGGTCTACAGAATTTATTATCTAAAAGCAAATAAACAAACAAACAAAAATACCAGTCCTCTGTAGCCACTCAGCTGATAATTATGAAATTTTATAAGGTGATGAGAGTCCCTGGAGTTTACCCTATTGTGGTTAATTGTATCTCTGCTTCTCAGAGGTTTTTTGTTTTTGTTTTTCATTCAAAAAAGACTATCTTTCCACTTATTTCAAATAACTCCCCTGTTAAGTTCCGTCCAATTAGGCCCACCACTTGTTTTTTTGACATGAAGACAGGGATGAATCAATTGTCCGCCGTTTTCATCACATTAAAATTGTGCATCTAGGGGCGCCTGGGTGGCTCAGTCAGTTAGGTGTCTGACTTAAGCTCAGGTCATGATCTCATGGTTCATGAGTTCCAGCCCCACACAGAGCTTTGTGCTGACAGCTCAGAGCCTTGAGCCTGCTTTGGTTTCTCTGTCCCCCCCCCTTTCTGCTCCTAACCCGCACACTTGTGTGCTCTCTCTCAAAATTAAATAAGCATTTAAAAAAATTAAAATTGTGCATCTCTGCTCTAAAAACAAGGATACAATGAAGCACAACTCAAAGAATCATCCAATGAGAAGACTGATTACTTCTTAAATATTATGTGGCATTCTGTCCCCTGATTTTAGAACAGCTCAATGAGGATAACTTGGATTCTATCCTAAAATATTATGCACTGGACTCACTCACAGGTGTACAGTAGGTTTAACATGTGATGAGAATTAGGGACAGCAGACGAAAAAGAATTCTCAACTACGTCTGCTTGTATTCAACTGCCCTATGGCACTTTAATTCTTGTCCATCTTTTATTCTGGTAAAACTGTCACTGAACCAGAAGATATATCTGTGTAGAGAACTCTGTGCTGTCAAAAACTGAAGCTACTTGGAGAAGCTTGTGGGGCTTTATGTCAGTTTTCTACTTGAATTACAGTTATTCCACTAACTAGTTATCTTTTTCACATCCATTGTGACTAGAGAATGAGATGTAGCAGCGATCTTTCTGCAATGCCATTTGTAAATGAAATTTATGTTATAGATTTGCATGCTAAGTACCTCTCTGGTAAGAGGAACTCTCAAAGACAGCATGTTTATGCCACCATTTGTGTTTAAATCGGAATTCTAAAGCAGTCCCAACTTAAACGTGATGATGACTTTAGATCTTTGTCTTAAGTCAAATATGGGTTATTTACTTATCATCAGAGCTATCTTTTCTGGTTTTTCTTTTGGAAGCAGCTATTACCCCCATGACCTGCAATCCTTTTTAGTGATCTTTCTTCTGTTAACTCTGTAGTTTAAAAATTGTGTGTTTGGTGTTACCATGAAAAGTATATATGGTTAAATTCATAATTAGTTAAAATGGTAAGATCTGGTGTTTA